>NC_035446.2:109251939-109584565 GCF_002127325.2 Helianthus annuus
CTCTTTCATCGTACGCTTATTTCAAGGAACCCCCAAATGCAACCCGTGAGTAGATCTTTATATTTCCCCCTTTTCAATTTAAATGTTTTAGCCTTTTTATGGTGTATTGTATGTCATTTATCGTATTAATTCATTTACTTCAAATATTTCATTACTCAAATACATGCAGAGTTCAATGTGTTTGATTTATTGCTTGTATCGCTAATCATTATTCACATGGATCCATCGGTTGACTAGCTTCCCCACGACCATGGGTTGTAGCCTAATATCGCCACCACATTTAGATTCCCTCGTCGGTGGGCTTGGGTCTCGCATTTACTCCATTATCTTGGTTTGGTTGATTGGTTGTGTTTGATTTAATAATTGGTATTATTTATCTTTATGATTTAATTACCATTAAATCGCATGTTAACTCTTTTAAATTAATATTTTTTTTATTTAAATAGTAGATTTACTCAACAACTTATGTTGACCCAAAACTACTTTTAACACGTGATACAAGTAAATAGGTTTAAAGAGTTGATGATGACACATAGGGTTGATGCCTTAGAGAATAAATCGGATTTTGATTATGTTATGTTTCGTTTGGATTAATTGAATGTTTATTTATTATTTGTGACATTGGTTTAATTTGAATATTAATAATATTTAACTTTTAATTAGTTGTTATAAGTACTACTTTTAACACGTGATACAGGTGAATAAGTTTGAAGAGTTGATGATGACACATAGGATTGATGCCTTAGAGAATAAATCGGATTTTGATTATGTTATGTTTCGTTTGGATTAATTGAATGTTTATTTGTTATTTGTGACATTGGTTTAATTTGAATATTAATAATATTTAACTTTTAATTAGTTGTCAAGAGTTGTGAACAATCATCATGTCCCGATCACCTAATCCACTGCGGGTTGGGGTGTGACATCTTCTTTGAGGTCCGAAATATGACTAGTGAAAACATCGTCGGGCGTACTTAAGTGGTAGTTGTCGGAATTCGATGACTTTCTTCTCTTGGCGGAATGATTCTAGGACTCTTTACCCATCAATGGGACCTTGTGCCATTTATCATGTTTTCTTACAATCTCTCATGAATCAACGTTATTAAAATCACTCGATATGTTTTTGGTAATCACCTAATGCTTTTCCATCACATTAAGACCTTGGCATCCACTATCTCGTAAATGATCCTATAAAGTTATAAAAAAATCAATACAATTATAAACTTAAAAAATAATTATAATAAAATAAATAGAAGTTGTACTGCTTGAATCCAATATTTGTTGAAAAAATTCATTTGTTGATTCAAAGGTCCCTCTTTTTAATGTAGTTGATGAACCGTTTGATTCCTTCCACCCATGAGTTAATTGTAATGTTTAAGTACTTTACCCCAAAAACCACTCTTTGTTTGTTGATTTTCAAATGTCTTGTTTTCGAACATATGAACCCATGTTTTACACAAAGCTACTTATTGCTCGTTTGTCCATGGTTGACGGGCCATTTGTCTTCGGAATCTTCCTTGATTTGCATCATCTTAGCAATCATCATCATCTTGGTCTTGTTCAACTTGCATTTCTTCAAAATGTACAACATCCTATTGATATTGAGGCTGAGTTTTTGGCACAAAATATTGATGGTATCAGAGATTGCTTATACGGTTAGTTAGGTGTCACAGTTTTTTTCAGACACCACACCTACTGGTCGACATGGGGTCCCTGTCAAGCATATTTTGCGGTAAATTAGGGGTACTATCTCTCATAGGTTATGCATACGTCTATTAGACTATGGGTCCACGGGCTCGGTTAGGTTTCTAGGGTTACTCGTAATCCCTAAATATTGTAACCTACTCATTTAATAATAATCATTCAGTATTTAATAATCTTACATGGTATCAGAGCCACCGTTTTCGCCGCGCCACACACAAATATACAAACCCTAGCCGTCACCACTTGAGAAAAACCCTAGACAGGGCGGCGTGCCGCCACTGCCGCCTTGTCCGGTCTTTGTTCGTTTTCCATTTGCATTTTTTTACCAGTTTTGTGTTCAAATAAAGCTTCGTCTTCGGTTCTAGATTCACCGGTCTTCTTACGGTCTCTTACCACACAGATGATGCTACGACTCATCCTGTTGATTTCGCATCTCCGTCAAGCCGCCCCTTGCCGCCGTGCAGCCGCCGCTCATTAGACTACGGTCTTTGCCGCACCGCCTGCAGGATTACGATCTGCGCCGCTACCAGCCGCTGCTGCACTGCCGTATTGGTTGTCACTTTTTGGATTACGAGATCATTTAAAACCGTGTATCAAAGATTATGGATTGAAGATTGCAAGATTATGGAATTTTGACCGAAATCGAAGACAATTTTTTAGGGTTTATTATTGTTTTTTGTTTTCAGTCTAAGCTTCTAGTTCCATCCGCTACGACTGCGGGGGAGTATTAGACTATGGGCCCACGGGCTTGATTAGGTTTCTTGGGTTACTCGTAATCTCTAAATATTGTAACCTACTCATTCAATAATAATCATTCAGTATTTAATAATCTTACAACGTCGATCTACTTGTTTTGATTTACATGCTTTTAATGAAGCTGACAGGGTTGGTTGTCCCAATGATCAACGTTCTACCACAGGTTATTGTGTTTTTCTTGGGTCCAACCTTATCAGTTGGAGCTCCAAGAAACAACATACAGTTGCAAGATCGAGTATTGAGGCTGAGTATCGAGTTCTTGCTCATACAACTGCTGAGTTACAATAGATTACATCTATGTTACTTGAGTTGCATATTACGTTGAGTTGTCCACCTTCTCTTTGGTGTGGCAATGTTAGAGCTGTATATCTTGCAGTCAACATGGTGTTTCATTAGCGCACAAAACACCTGGAGATTGACTTGTATTTCATTCGAGCCATGGTTTTGACGGTTATTCTACATGTTCGCTATATTTCTACTACTTTGTGGATTGCAGATATTTTGACCAAAGGATTGGTTGGTGTCCGTTTTGACAATTTGAGGTCCAAGCTTCACATGGATGCTCCCCATTTAGCTTGAGGGGGTGTATTAGAGTATATGTATGTGCAGTTTGTATATGTAGTTGCCTAGCTATATAGCTATAGAGTTTGTTGAGTTAGTTGAGTATGTCTATAAATACTTGTTGTATCATTCAGATTATGGTTAATGAGAAACAGTTTCTTACCTCATTCATCTCTAATTTCACACATTCATCATCACAATTATTATAAATGGGGAGCAATCGTTCCTCATTGTTACGTGGAGACCTAAATTGAGGGTTCCTCATAGCAAATGGGTTGAATATTTGTTGATCTTCTAAAGGGTAGAGGTATTGACCGGGAGTAACTAGAGTAGGAGGTGTTGGCATTACCGGAAAATACGGGAGTAACCATAGAGAAATATTGTTTTTGTGTGTGTAGAATATTGGTACAAATGTTTGAATTTTGGTGAAGTAAAATCGTTAAAAAGTACTATATAAATATTAAAGTAATAAAATTACTTTTACTTTCTAACCGTTATAATGCCGTTCCCAACGGCTACATTTGAAAACTGAATTCGGTAAGTGATGCCCGAAAGAGGAACCCAAATACCTAACCCGAGACACCATCGACCATGTTCCCGGGTCTCAACTAGTACCCGAATAGAAGTATCCGAGGGTGCCCCATCCACCTAATGACAATATAATAATAAATGATATTAAAAAGCATGTGGCTAGTTTAAATAAGACATAAATACAAATTATTGCAAAAATTGAGGAATTGACTTAGGAACAGTAAGTCATTGAGCCAAAAGTCCAAAACTGATGTAAGAACAGTAAGTCCAAAATGACTGAGCCCATATATAGCTTGTCTACATACTCTTTTGACCAAATAAAGTCTTGTTTTCCCTCAAAAAGTCTTACTATTATTAGCTTTTGGTGATGTACCAACTTGGCTATTTCTTCCTCTGCTGTGGTTTGTCACTAGCTAAAGGTGGGAGACCCACATCACTACACTATTCCCAATTAGTTGACATGAAAAGTCTCTATTTAGTGATGCTTTTTATCTTTTTAAGTGTGGTGTTGCTTCAATGAAGGTGTTCTTCCATTCTCCCACATTATTGTTTCTTGGCATCTTCCTTAACTGTTCCTAATTTGTCTTGTATTTATTGGCAAACATTTGATTTGACTCTGTGTGGTGTGGTGAGGTCTATTCACTCTGATTTTGTAATTTGTTTTTGATCAAGAAACTTCCTGTGTACCTTTTCTTGATTATCTTTGAAACAAACAGCATACCCAGAAAAAAAAAATTGAATTTTTCAGGTTTTTTTTTTTGTTTTATCTTTATTTTTTATAAAAAGATTGATTTCCTCTTTCCAGAAGATGGGTTTCTAAAAGATTGAACATTTATCATTTTGGGTACAATTCTGAATTAGGGTTTTTTTTTTTTTTTTTAATGAACTTCAACAAAGTAGAATTTCTGGTTATTTTGGGTGTTTTCAGCTAAGCAGAGTCCCTGTGTTCATCACAATCAATAGGTATGTTTAATCTTCTTTATTACCTAATTTTATGAACTATATGTCTTCATAAAGAGTGCCAAAGGTAGTATTTTTTTATGTTATTTTCACAAAAAGCTATCATTTTTACAAAAAAAAGAGACAAATTTTGGTAACAAAAGTTTTTTTTTTTCAACCTTTGTGCAGAATTAGGATTGCTCTTTTTTACTAATGGGGACTAATGTTACTGAAGTTGTGGATAGGTTCCCATCACCATATGACATCAAGGTACTGATTGATTTGCTGCTAATTGTTCTTAGTTTTGTAACATACTGTATATTTATATTATGGGGCACGGAGCTCATATGTTTTATGGTATATTTGTGAGATCAGGTGCATAGTGTTATGTGCACACAGTTAATTAAATTGGTGGACCGGGTTAGTCGAATAATCCCGGAGATAGAAGCTGCAAAGCCTCGATGCTCGTCTGGGCTCGATTGTCTTTGCTCTTTAACTAACGACCTTGATAAAGCCAAAGAGTTGATTCGAGACTGCTGCGAGTCGAGTAAACTTTACTTGGTATGTGTTAAAAATTAAAAAGATCATGTGTCAATTGGGATTTTATGATTTTTGTTTTAGTTATAATGGAAGGATGTTTATTTTGAATATGTCAAGGCACTGAAGGGAAATACGGTTTTGTCAAGATGTAACCAGTTAAAGAACGCGCTGGAAAAGAATTTACGCGAGATTCAAAATATGGTCCTTGTGATGCTTGCATCAAAGGTTAGTTCATTGAGATCATGAACCAATAAAGTTTATAATAGTACATTGAGATCATGGTAAACGTGTGCGAACTTCAAACGGGCATAATTTGCTGTATGAGGAGTTACTGGCCCGTTACAATCCGGGGGGTTTGGGCTAACCCCGGGCCCAAAATAAGATTGTTTTTATTTTATTTGTTAATTTTAATTATTATGGGATTAATTTGAATTTTTGGTCAAACCTTTGAAATATGAAATTTTCATTTTGTATAGTGTTTCTCGCTTTTATGCGCTTGAAAATTGATAAAACGTGTTGCCTACAGATTGCGCAGATAATCGGGGAGCTTAGTGTGGTCAAATTTAGTTTAAATCCATCAGAAGAAGAAGCAGGGAAAGCTGTTAAATCATTACTGTCAGGAAACTGTTCAGACGAAGAATCCGAAAAGGAGTGCATTCGAATAGCCGCTCAAAAGCTTCAGATTACGTCCCAAAAAGCTCTTTTACTCGAACGTAGATCCATCAGGAAACTTGAAGAACAACTTGATGAAGGAAGCAACAAACAACAACAACAAAAGAAGCAGATTCTACAGTACCTTTTACGGTATCTTAATAAGCATGGAAAATTTATTACATCCGGACCCATAGAGAATGATAACAATGTGCAAAATCAAGATTACCGGTCCCAAACGGTTGACTTTCATGTTGACCGTGAGACGGATATGTCGGCCACACCACCTGAAGAGTTCAAGTGTTCCCTTTCTCACAAACTAATGTACGATCCTGTTGTCATTGATTCGGGTCAAACGTTTGAAAGAACGTGGATACAGAAATGGTTGGAAGAAGGTCACGATACATGCCCGAAAACTAATAAGAAGTTATCAAACCGTTTATTGATGCCAAATACCGCCATGAAGGAGCAAATTTCAAACTGGTGTGGAGCTAATGGAATCACCGTTTTGGATCCATTTATTCCGATTTCTAATGATTCTAACAATTGGGAAGATTCTTGTTCCTCAATTGATAGTTTAAGTTCTATGTATAGTCGTCTTCAACTTCCCATTGATTATAGTAGTTCATCAATGGGTTCTTTCACTTCTTTGGAATATGGTGGTGGTGTTGAAGATACACCGGAAGTTGATGATAAATTATCTACAGAAATAGATGATGCACTTCCATGGGAGTCTCGGTGCAAGTTTGTTGAAGATCTCATGACCCGTTTGGAAAATGATGATCGAGCTTGCAAATCGATTTCTTGCGAGACCTTCGTGGGATCGCTAGTGAGATTCTTGAAGGTGTCACGCGACATTAACGATGTGAAAGCTCAAAGGATTGGATGTTCGTTGTTGCAAGTCTTGGTCACTAAATGCAGGTACTCATGCTACTTTAGAGAGTTTGTTAATTTACCTTCACTTCATGGGCATTGGCGAAGCCACCCCCCCCCCCCACCAATTTTTCCGAAACCGGGGGGGGGGGGGGGCGGCAACGTATATACCTATACGAAAGTACTATTCATAACACTACGCATCGAAAAGTTCGGGGGGGCGGGCGCCCCCCGGACATACACTAAGCTGCGCCAATGTTCATGGGTGCCAGTAAATATTTAAAGATGGCAATATGGGCGGGTTGGATAACGGGTCAAAACAGGTTTGAGTTAGAATAGTAGTTCTTATATGCCAGATCAAAACGGACCAGATCTGGTTGGGTCGACCTGTTGGAAATAACTGGTTCAAAACTGTTGAGTAAAGTACACGGATGGTCCCTGTGGTTTACCAAAATTTTGGATTCGGTCCCTAGCTTTCCAAAAGTACACGGATGGTCCCTATGGTTTGCACTTTGTAACGCATTTAGTTCCCAACTTTTTCCAAACGTACATGAATGATCCCTATGGTTTGCAATTTGTAACGCATTTAGTCTCTAACTTGGACCTGCTAAAACCTTTGGATTTGTTGGTTGGGGACTAAATACGTTACAAAGCGCAAACCACAGGGACCATTCGTGTACTTTTGAAAAGCTGGGGACCAAATCCATTTTTTTGTTAAACCACAGAGACCATCCGTGTATTATACTTTAACCATAACCCTAAGGGCTATGTTTAATATACTCTTAATTAATATATGGTTATTGTTGTAAGAAATTAACATTAAACGTTTGTTTAACAAGCTTATGGTTACGATCAGTAGCTAACTTGTGGTGACTAACTATAATTCTACAAAAATAACCGTAAAATGGTTATTACCGTTTGACCCATTTAGACTGTTTGACATGCTTCACATTAGCTAAGTTTCTACATTTGATGCTTAACAATAAAAACTCGAGTTGGTTGACACATGGGCTTCTTTGCCATTTTATGTCATTTTTTTTGTATTTAATTCAGAAAATAATATAGTTTTATCTTTGCAGAAGTATACAATACTTAAACAAAGATGCATACCAGTTAATAGCTGAGTTTCTTGAATCAGAAGTAACAGAAGAAGCTCTTGCCATTACAGAAGAGTTATCCGCCTGCCAAAACTGTCGATCCGAAATTGCGTCTTCAGGTTCTCTCACTTATATTTTCAAGATTCTCGATACCCGAATCAGAGAAATTCAAATACCGGCCCTCAAGATTCTCTATAACCTGACTTCAACAAGAAACGTTCGTTCTTTAATCGTTTCTTCCGAACTAATCCCGAAACTTGTCACGCTTTCCGAAGATGATTCACTCTCCCGATACTGCATAGCAATCTTGACTAATTTCTGTGAAAATGAAGATGACAAAAACATTATTGCAGAGACCAAGGGGTGCATATCTGTTGTTGCTAAAGCTCTTGATAGCGACAACCGTGAGGAACAAGAACACGCGTTGGATATTCTTCTCTCGTTATGCTCGCACAGTATTCAATACCGCCGGTTAGTGATGGATGAAGATGTGTATTCGCCTTTGGCTTTACTTTCCAGTAATGCGAATGATAAAGGGAAAGCAAAAGCACGTGCGATGATTCGGCTTTTGGGAGATACAGATCCTTAAGATTATGTAGAGCCGTAGAAGAATCTGCTGTTTCAAAGGACTCAAATAGTTTGCATGATCATCTATTTTTCTGGGCAGTTTTACATGGTTTGATTTAATAACTCCCAGTTTTTTTTTTTCGGGTTTGTAATCATTTGTGCATATCACTTGTGGTAGAATCCAACTTGCGTCACGGTTCATCTTGCTGATTGAAAAATTGTAAATGATAACTGGTTGTTTAGTTGACAATAGGAATTGGTTTGTAGCCGTGTGAAGAACTGGTTTTGTTGGTTCAAATGTTTGGTTTGAATACATTTTGTTTTTGTTGGTTGTTCATTAGATCATGTTTGTAACTGAAATTCACTATTTCATGAACACCAAATCGTTTTCCAAGAGGCTTCGAGTTCTATTCCGGTTTTTTTCTTTTTAAATCCTTTTCTTTGATTTTACATGTTCAAAGTCGAGTTATCAGTCCTTATTGCTTGATTTTTAGATTTCGCACATGAAACAACGAATGATTTTATGCATAATATAGCTGGAACAACCATCAAATGATATATACAATTCCTTTACTTTTTTCCAAACAAATGTGCAAACATAAACAATATAATAATTCATGTTATTTTTTCATGAATTACAGTATAACAAAACCTTAGAACAACAAAGTAAGAGCATTCACATCCAAGGAATCAAATTATGTGTGTGTTGTTGTTAGTGCATGCATCTGTCGACTTCGTCTTGTATCGAGTCTTGCATTAGATTGTATAGATCAGGGCACGTAGATCGAGAAAATAGGAAGTTTATATGTTTTAGAAGCTGATTTCGCTTGAGAGTGAGATTCCGCTTCAAATGGTTTCAAGCGGAATCACATCTTTGCTATTACGCTCCAGCTGTTTCTTGTACCTTTCGAGCGGAATCATACATCCTATATAAAGGGTTGGAGCGAAATCATTTGTAACATTTTGTCGAATTCCATACCGAGGTGTTGTCGGTGTGAAGACTGATTGTAATTGCTGTTATTTCAATCTAATCAGTGTTTAAAGTGAAGACTAAGCTGTATCTAAGTCTATTTCTTGTTTTCCGCACTTGAAATAGATCAAAACTTCTCTGAACGACTCATTCGGGTCAACTATACGATCCTACAACTGGTATCAGAGCTCAGGTTGAGGAGTTCTGCAGATTACAGCTGGAATTGATTGCATTTTCTATCTTCTTACACCTTCTTTCTTCATTAAAACAAATTTTAACGGTTAAAATCGGATAAATTTCACATATATGGTGTAAAAGTGCATGTTAACAAATCCTTAAAAGTTTCAGCTTAAAATTCTGACTAAAAGTGAGAGAAATGGACCTTCGAAGTGGTTCCGCTTGAACGGACCATTTTTTGATTCCGCTCGAATTTGATTGTTTTGCTTGAAAATTTCAAGCGAAATCGACCTGTGATTCCGCTTCAATCATCCTATTCCGCTTGAAAGTATTTCAAGCAAAATCAGTGTTTTAATTTGAAGTTTGATTCCGCTCCAAATCATCCTGATTCCGCTTGAATTTCAAGCGAAATCAGGTCATTTTGTTGAATTGCTTATTCTGCTTGAAGTTTGTTGTTTCAGGTATTTCGCTTAAACTACAAGAACCATGGATAACGATTTCTACAACGCGTTCGCCACATCTTCGATTACTCCGGCTTCCATTGCTCAAAATATGAATCTGGAAAACGAAACCGGAACTACACAAAAACCCCCTAAACTAATGAGCATAGAAGAATATTATGGATGGAAAGACAGATTTGAAAACTGGGTTCAGGCTAACCATTTGAGATCTTGGGAGTGCATTTTGAAGAAGTATGTCTTACCACGTACTGATTTGCAGGTTGAGAAATAAATATCTGAGTTTACTGTTCAAGAACGAGACATGTATAAAGCTGAAAAAATGATGATTAGTTTACTTCAGCAAGCTATCAAAGAAGACATCTTCATATTGCTTCAACATGACAAGACATCAAAATCAATTTGGGATGCTCTTAGAGTCAAGTTTGAAGGTAGTGAACACATGATTAAAAGCAAGAAGGCACTGCTCAAGAAAGAATTCGATCTTTTTACCAGTTTGCCCGGGGAAGATACAAAGAAGCTTATCGAAAGATACTGCCATTTGGTGCGATCCATGTCAATGCTAAGTATAACAAAAGACCGTGAAGAATGGGTTGACAAGCTAGCTGATGCATTACCGCAAAAGGAATGGGGTACTTACTTGATGATTTTGAAGAACACTGGGGTTTATGATGGGTTAGCGATTTCTCAGTTTATTGAGAAGATAGAGGGACATGATCTGGAACAGCAAAAGATTGCGAGAATGAATAGTCCAAGTGGTCAACAGGATGTGAAAATGTACTACAAAGGCAGTGTTCCAAAAGTTGAAAGAAGTCCGAAAATCCAAACTGCGTTTAGTGCTGGAGATTCAGCTGAAAAAGTTGATCAAAATTCAAACAAAAGCAGTGGATTCTCTTCATATCCGAGTGTTAATCCCAAGAGTTCATCTAAAAGTTTTAGTTCTCAAAGTTCCAAAAGTGGAAATGGTTGTGTGATACAATGCAACATTGCATTAAATCTTCCAGATGGACAAAGCTTTTCTGAAGAGGTTGCGAAAGATCACATGGCTTTACTTGGTTCTGTATTGCTATCTTATGAAGGTTTAGTTGCAGGGAGGATTGGAAATCTTATGCTTACAAAGGAGGATTACGATCAGATAGACGCTGAAGAGATGGAACTAATGGACATCAAATGGTGTCTAGCTAGTGTCCTTAGAAGAGCTGAGAAGTTTAAATTGATTAGCGGGAGAAATGACTTTCTTGGTGCACATGTTTCTACTTTAGGTTTTGATAAATCTAAAGTTACTTGTTTTAAATGCAGGGAGAAAGGTCATTTCAAGAGGGAATGCAAGAATAGAGAAGCAAATGATGCAAAGAATCCGTTCGGAAAAGATGACTACTACCGGAAAACCATATACCAACAAGTTGGTCAGCAACAACAACAAGAACCACAAGTGGCTCATGGTAGAAAAGTGATCGAGGATTCAAAAAGAGCATGTCTAGGGAATCAAGAAATCTTTAACTGGAACTTTCAAGATGATGAAAGGCTACCAGAAGGCTTCAGCTGGGATATGTTTACCGATGAGAAAGGAGATTTTAAAGCTTTTATTGCCAAGATTGTGAAAGAACCAGACATGTTCACAGAGTGGATGAAATCAATTGGTGTTAGTGTGAAGAATGAAGATGAAAAATCTGTTTCATCAGAAGAATACTCACAGAGTTCAGATGAAAGTTTACAAAGTGATGAAAGTTCAGAAAGAGAAGCTGTGTTTGATCAATCACCAACTGATGATAGCAGTGATGATGAGGAAGAAAAACATATTAATATTGCAAAATCTCATCTCTCTCCTGAAAGTTTTCATTTTTATTTTGTAGATCGCTTGGAGAAGCTGAAAGAGAGAAGAGCAGTAAAAGAGCAAAAACAAGAGAAGTCTGAAAGTATTACTCAAAAAGATGAGATTGTTCAAAATGAAGAAGTGAAAAGTGTTGCTGAGGAGATTGTTGAGACTAAGCAGGTAAATGAAGTAGAAAAGGTGACTGAAGCTGAGAAAGTTGTTGAAGTGGAGAAAATTATCGAAGTTGAAAAGATTGTGGAAGTTATCAAACCGTGTTCAAAGTGTCTAGAGTCATGCAAAGAATGTGCAGCTAAAGATGAGAAGCTGGCAGAGTATGAGAAAAAGAAGGAACAATTATTGTTCAATCTTAATTATGTGAAGGAATCTTACGATGTTTTGAACAGAACAGTAACTGATCTTCAAAAGACTAACTCTGAGAGAGAAAACGCTTTGACTATGATGAATGCTACGATGATGTACAAGCAAAAAGCTATAAATTTCTACATCGAAGAAAGTGCTAAGTGGAAACAAGAGTTGGAGACTGAGAAAATTGAGAATGAGAGAATCAGACGCTTATTACAAAGTTATTCTAGTTCTGCTTATGTCACACCCCGATTTCCACGTGTTTCACCGGTGGGCCCGGTGGGGGATTACCGTGACGTAGTTGGCAACAATATAGTCAAACCACAATATTTAAATGCACAGCGGAAGCATAAAGATAAATATATTTCAACTATTGAATGTAATATCCAAGTATTACAATCGTCGAAATATAATCCACAGGGGATCAAAATAAAATATAAAATATTGTTCAACAAATTATTGGCATCCCAAGCTTGCGAGACTCTAACGATGCTAAGGAGTGGCCAGCCTATTACGAGTAGAACCTGCATTAATCTTTTTGGGAAAAATACGTCAGTTTACACTGGTAAATACATTCAACTGACACTTTTGTAAAATGTTTAATAAAATTGATTTGAATGCACATGGCACAAACTCTTTATAACTTGGGATAATTTATAATTAAATCTTGTAAAAGAATTACATGTTTACTATGCGTTCGGTCGCCCGGGTCGTGCCGGGTTTAAGGTTAATAGACACGCCACAAAGCATAAAGCCGTGGTGGGAAAACCAACGGTTATACCTTTAATAATATAGACACATTACGGGTGTACGCCTACACCCGTGTGTCGGGGTCGTGGCCATTTCGTAAAATGATGCCAAGGATATCCGGGACATGGTCATTAAGCTCCCAAAGGCGTAAAGCCAACAAAACAAATTTTTAAACGGGTCACATTGAAATCACCCGACTACTAATGAATCGGGGTCAATTGCCTGACCAAGCGGTATTTTAAATACCGTAACCCAAGCCCGTATAACGGAAAATAAGTTAAAAGTATTTACCTGAGCAAGTAATAATCCTTAATAAACAAATGCAAGTTTCTTTTACTGGTCTCCTATTCTGGAACGAAGGTTTAAAATAACCTATTAGAATCCTAACGGGTCTTTAATTTAGCCTTAGCTTAGACCGGTCAGTTTCAAAGGATAATTACGGTTTAATCGCGTGAAAGGCGAAAACCGGGAATGGAATGTGGTTTGGACCCAACAAGTTTGAAGACTTATTTTATATGGGTAATATAACCACACTCTGGATTTTGAGGTCAAAACAATAAGGTTTGACCCGTTTCGGCTAGTTTATGTAAACTAGTTACATAAACCGAACCGTGCGCGCAAAAGGCGTAACGGGTAACCGTAAGAGTCCTACACAAGTTTTCTAAGTCAATATGCTTTAAATAGGTTGTGGTATCAGTAGGATACCTTCCATAATGCACGTAACGAGTTTAAATCCATTATATGCCCCGTAGGGGTATTCCGGTCATTTTAAAGATTATAAAAGAGGTTTCTGAGTTATACAGGAAATCTGAGTTTTCCGAACAGTTTATAAAGTCCAAAATACTATATTTTTATTTAAAATCAGTAGCAACTGGAATCGGGTCAAAATACCTTGTAGAACTCATGTTATGCTCGAAAAAGGGTATATTCGGTATTTACCGAACCGATGCCATAACCGCAGGTTATGAGCAGGTTAAAAATAATTAAAAATCTTTAAAAAATTCCAAAATATTATTTTACATCAGTGTATAAAAGGTTAGGTGCCGAAATTTGGGTTTAGATAGGCTTTATGCTAAATGCGCCGTTTAATTACTAAAGTTTCCGTAATTGCGCTATTTAGCATAACTCCTATTCTAGACCTCGGATTGACGTGAAATTTTAGGGACATGCTTAGAAATCAGTAACTAAGGTTATTGTCCTTTCACATATTCAAAATTCTCGTTTTAAAGTAAAAAGGGCGTTACGGTCAACTTTTAAGCATTTAACGGAAATGTGCTAAAGACTTGGACAAACAACGAACCGGTCACAGAGGGTTAAACCATCATGTAACCTGGTCCTAAGAGAGTCCTAAGGCATATCTAACTCATACCAAAACGGGTCAGAACTGAAGTCAAAGCAAAAGTCAAAGTTTTGCGACTTTCGGTTCCGAACCGGGTCAAAACAGTAAATGGTCGGATCAAACAAGCTTAGACTAGTTAATATACTTATTATCATGTTATATGAGTGTTAAAACAGGTTACACGCTATCTACATTACCGATTATGCATAAAATCGCAAAATAGCATTCTGTTGACTTTTTCTAAGCAAGTTTGACTCGACATTCGGACTAGTTAGAGTGGGAATCAGAGGGTGCCCTTTTAGGGGTTTAAAGCCTACATGATTACCAACATATAACTACCTTTGATTCGACAAATCACTGGACCATTTGTGATTTATCGTAAAGTCAATCGTTAATTACGACGGATTGACTTTTAAGCTACATCTAAGCAAAACTTAACCAAGAAAGGGTGGAGCATACTTACAAGAGTCTAATACAAGATTAGAAAGGCTTAGGAAAGGCACTTGTGCTCCAGAAAAGCTCCAGGAATGCAGAAGTGATGAGTGAACACAATGTGCAACTCATTGGTCTTTTATAGTGAATTTAATCCATTGAGATCATGACAACTAGGTCTAAGGGGTGATCCAGATCATTTACAAGTGTTTCCTAGTGTCTAGGAAAGGTTAGGGGTCGCCCATGTTGCTGAAAATATCTTACTAAGTTGGTTTAACTGTTATAACAGCCAACAACCAACTTACTGTCGCTGGGCACCCCTTACGGACCGTAAGGCAGGGCCCTTGCGGTCCGTAAGCCTTTGACAGAGAAAATGTTTTACCCTTTCGCACCTTACGGACCGTAAGGCAGGACCCTTGCGATCCGTAAGCCCTTGCCAGAAGCAAAAAAAATTAACCTTTCATGATTTGAACGGACAACTTGAAATGCATGATTTTGAGTCTGGAAAATGTCACTATGAGGCCCTTTTAACCCATGCTTGATCAGGTGTGCCAACCCATCATGAAGATTATTGGCTTGCATAAAGATGAGGTTCATGAACAAAGATTTGAATTGCATTATTTTCTTAGGATCCAAATTAGTAAACTTGGGCATCCTTTATTATTAGTAATTATCAGATTAAGGTAATTTAGATGTTTGTTAATCATGTTAGGGTCTTGGGATTTATAATGGAGTCGCTCAGAGGTGTAAATTAACATGTCGACGTGTCTAAAAATCCTACCACACATCTTTTAATTTGATCCTGGGTTACCATACTTTTGTCGTAAGTGACACGTGTCGTTTATTCATTGGACACAAAATTTCGAGGTGTTACATCCTCACCCCCTTAAAAGAAATCTCGACCTCGAGATTTATTGAAATAAATAAGGGTACTTTTCTTTCATCGTGGACTCTTCCTCCCACGTGTACTCGGGACCTCTACGGGCATCCCATTTCACCTTTACTATTGGTATATACTTCCTGCGAAGCTTCTTAACCTGTCGATCCTCGATCGACACAGGTTTTTCAACGAACTTTAAGCTCTCGTCGATGTGTACATCTGTATGAGGTATAACCAGTGATTCGTCAGCGAAACACTTCTTTAGATTACAGATGTGGAACACATTGTGGATACCACTGAGCTCTTCCGGTAAGTTTAATTTGTAGGCAACCGATCCGACACGTTCGATTACCTCGAAAGGTCCAATATATCTCGGGCTTAGTTTGCCTTTCTTACCGAATCGCATCACCCCCTTCCAGGGTGATACCTTAAGCAAAACCTTGTCGCCTACTTCGAAATTGAAAGGCTTACGCTTCAAATCCGCGTAGCTCTTCTGCCTGTCCCGGGCAGCTTTCAATCGATCGCGAATTTGGACAATCTTGTCCGTGGTTTCAAATATTATATCAGGTCCTGTCATTTGGACGTCTCCAACTTCTGCCCAGCAAACGGGCGTTCTACATTTTCTACCATATAAAGCTTCAAAAGGTGCAGCCTTAATGCTTGTGTGGTAGCTATTGTTATAGGAGAATTCGACCAATGGTAGGTGGTTATCCCAACTGCCACCTAAGTCGATTGCACATGCACGAAGCATGTCTTCCAACGTTTGGATTGTACGCTCACTCTGTCCATCTGTCTGAGGGTGGTAAGCGGTACTGAAATTCAAGGCATTGATCCTTATTGGCTTCACTCTTTCTTTCCTGCTCAAGGCATCTGCGACTACGTTGGCCTTTCCTGGATGGTATCTTATTTCACATTCATATTCGTTCAGAGTTTCCATCCAACGTCGCTGCCTCATATTCAGATCTTTCTGATTGAACAGATGCTGGAGGCTTTTATGATCAGAATAGATCACAAATTTAATGCCATAAAGGTAATGCCTCCAAAGCTTTAGAGCAAATACAACGGCACCCAACTCCAAGTCGTGGGTGGTGTAGTTCTTTTCATGCACTTTCAATTGTCGCGAAGCATAGGCAATCACCTTGCCCCTCTGCATAAGCACACAACCCATACCGGTGTGCGATGCATCACAATATACGACGAATTCTTCCATTCCGTCTTGCAATGTCAACACTAGAGCATTGCTCAGCTTTTGTTTGAGGATATCAAAAGCTTCTTGCTGCTTAGGGCCCCAATTGAACTTTATTTTCTTTCTAGTTAAAGAAGTTAGGGGTGCAACAATTCTTGAAAAGTTTTCGATGAAGCGTCTGTAGTATCCTGCTAGACCTAGGAAACTGCGAATCTCCGTAGGTGTCTTCGGCTCCTGCCAGTTCATGACGGCTTCAACTTTAGCGGGATCCACCTGGATACCACGCTCGCTGACTACATGTCCAAGGAACTGGACTTCTCGTAGCCAAAAGTCACATTTAGAGAACTTGGCATAAAGTTTCTCTTGATGAAGCAGTTTACGAAGATGCTTTTCTTGGTCAGCTTGACTCTTCGAGTAGATAAGGATGTCATCGATGAAGACAATGACAAATTTATCCAAATAAGGTTTGCAAACGCGATTCATGAGATCCATGAATGCGGCAGGTGCATTTGTGAGCCCAAAAGGCATCACTAGGAACTCGAAATGACCATATCGAGTCCTAAATGCAGTTTTATGCACGTCTTCATCCTTGAACTTCAATTGATGGTACCCTGACCTTAGGTCAATATTGGAAAAGTAGCTCGCTCCTTGCAACTGATCGAACAGATCGTCGATCCTGGGCAAAGGATACCTATTCTTGATCGTAACTTTATTCAGCTCACGGTAATCGATGCATAGACGCATCGAACCATCTTTCTTCTTGACGAACAGGATTGGCGCTCCCCAAGGAGATGAACTTGGTCTAACAAAACCTTTGGCCAGCAGATCATCTAGCTGCGTCCTCAATTCTTTCATTTCCGTGGGTGCCAATCTATAAGGCGCTCTCGCGATAGGTGCGGCTCCTGGAATGATGTCGATACTGAATTCCACTTGTCTGTCTGGTGGCAAACCAGGCAGTTCTTCTGGGAAAACTTCAGGATAATCAGAGATGACTGGAATGTCTTCAATTCTGGGTTTCTCCTCACTGATGGTTACCTGTGCCATATAAATGACACATCCTTTCTTCAAACATCTGGATGCCTTTAGCATAGATACATGTGCAGGCAATCCATGTCGAGTATCTCCTTGGATGGTAAGTGGTTCTCCAGACGGAGTCTTGATTACCACTTGTTTCTGGTTGCACACGATTTGGGCTTGGTTATGTGATAACCAATCCATACCCAACACTACGTCGAAACCAGCGAGTTTAAAGGGTAACATGGATAAAGGAAATGAGTGATTCCTAATGGATATAACACATCCATCTAAAACAGTTGAAACTGTCCCCATAGTCCGATCAGCTAGTTCTACTTCATATTTTACATTCAAGGTTTTAAGAGGCAATTTTAACAGCTCGCAGAACTTATCATCCACAAAGGATTTATCTGCTCCAGAATCAAACAATACTCTTGCGAATACATCATTGATAAGAAACGTACCGGTTATAACGTTGTCGTTCTGGATAGCCTCTTTAACATCCATCTGAAAGACCCTCGCGTTGGTCTTTTTACCTTCTTCAGCCTTTTTCATTATCTTCGGGCAGTTCGTCCTGATATGCCCTTTCTCATTGCAACTGTAACAAGTTGCATCCTTGAGTTTCTTGCACTCAAGAGTCCTATGCTCAGAGGACTTGCATATCCTACACGCCTTCGGTGGGGATTTCTTTTCAAACCTGCACCTTCCAAAGTGGTGCTTCTGACAAACATTGCACAAGGGCTTGTCGCCCAACTGTCGGTCATTTTTCTTGTTCTCTGACCCCCTCTTGTGGTCACGATTGCCCCGATGCTTCTTGCTGGATCTACGTGAATCATCATCCTCACGTTTCCTCTTTTCGCTATCGGCATTTCTCAACGATCTCTGCCTCACTGCATCTAGCGTGAGAGACAGAGATATATCTGCCACGGACCTGAAGGTAGCGGGCCTAGAAGCCTTTACGCTAGCTTTTATTTCTGGGGCCAAACCCCCAATGAAGCGCGCAATCCGTTTGGGTTCCGGTGTAACAAGGTACGGAACCAATCTCGACAGAGTGTTGAAAGTCGTGAGATATGCCTGACAATCCAGGTTCTTCATGACCAACGATAAGAAGTCAGACTCTATCTTCTCAACCTCATGCTGAGGGCAGTAATTTTCCTTGATGAGAGCCATAAATTCCTCCCATGTCATGCTATACAAAACAGCCTTCCCAGAGGCTTGAACCAGAGATCTCCACCATGCTAGGGCTTCACCCTTGAACGACTGTGAAACAAACTTCACCAAGTTTCTCTCAGCACAACCACTGATGTCCACAACAGTGTCCATCTCGTCTAACCAGGTCATACAATCCACCGCGCCCTTTTCCCAAGTAAAATCTTGGGGTTTGCAGGAAACGAAATACTTATACGTGCAACCCCTGGCGCGAGGTGTATCATCGACCACTTTCTTCTTAGGGTGGACGCTATTCTCATTGGATGAGTGTCTATCGTCGTCCTTCTTAGGCTTAGACGGAGTCGAGGGTGGTTTGCTGTGAGATTTAGAGTGGGTTTCTGGCTTTGAGTGTGGTGTAGATAGGGTTCTGCTTCGGGACTCGGTGTATTCTTCATACTGCCGATCCAAGGCTGCCTTAACAGCGTTGTCTACCAAAGCTTTTAGTTCAGCGCCCGTTAAATGAATCTGAGCGTTATCATTGTCATCCTCCTTCGAATGACTATTAACTCCACTTGGTTCAGCCATTGTAACTCGAATCTGCTACAGAAGATAATGGCAAAGTTTTATTTAGGAGTTTATTATGGAACTGTCTGTTATGGCAATTCATTAACCATGGTAAACATAGACCATATTTGGTTAATTTGTTACTCACTGTTATTTAGGATTGAATATAACTTATCCTATCTATAATTAATATAGTTAGTGGCATAAAAGCCTAGTCACAAGGACGTTTTATAATATAAGCCGGGATTACAGAGAATCAAGGCATGAAGGTTTGAACCGTAGTCCTTTTACCCTTTTCTGACAGGGAGTCATAGACTACAACTGCCTTTTGTCTTATATGACAATAAGTATGGCCCGTAGGCACTTCATCACTAATGGATGTTTTAAATAAATGATCATCTTTATTGACGATTTAACCCATGATTTACCAATCATTAATTTGGGTTTTGGAATCCCTTAATGGATTCGTATATAAGAATGACGCGTGTGATTTTAACGAATCACATCTGCCAAGTATGTTAACATGTTTACAGAGGTTAACTGGAATCTGAATCTTTTAATTAAGTCTTACCATCTTGGCCGGGTCTTATAATGACACCAGGCTAGGTTTCACTATTAAGATTCTTCATTTAGGCAGATTAATTTAAAAAGGAATGATCTTTGATCCATTTCATATAATAATGTTTATTATAATAATAAAAATGAAATTTATAACATATATTCCATTAATCATAATAATGGTTACACACTGCCCTAAACGGGACTTTTAAATAAATAAATACCTACGCAGAGGTTTACAGATAACAAGTCCACGCAGGGACCAAATTTATAGATAGATGTCCTCACAGGGACTAAAAGATAAGTCCACGCAGGGACTGAAATGCAATTGTCCACGCAGGGACTAAACACGATAAATGTCCTCGCAGGGACTAAAATACTTAAGGCAAATGTCCTCGCAGGGACTTGATTGTAATAGTAAATACTATAGTACATGAAGAGACTAATGATCTCGTTTCTTCCTCCCTTTTAGTAGGTTTGCTAGGCCTTTGAGGAACCCACGATTACTTTTACGTTCTTGCTCAAAGTCTCGTTCCACTCGGTTTAGACGGTGGAGGATTTCTTCTTGCTCCGGTGGAGAAAAACGTGGCTGCTGCGACGGTTGTTGAACCGGAGATCTAGGAGGTGCTGGATACCCATGAGCTGAGTAATCTACTCCCCAAAGGTTCCCATAAGCTCTGTCGGGATGGAGGGCATTGTAATTAGCCGCTACCACGTATGGGTCGGCATCGTAATTATAGTTGTAGTGTGTGTGAGTCGGCTGCTCAAACGGGTTCTACGCGGTGGAACCGGCGTACGCTGGTATCGGATTGTCATATCCAAATGGTGGCGGAGGTGGTGCAACTGGTGCAGAATTTACCTCTGCAGGGTGATCAGAAGGTTCCCCTAACTGTGGTTCTTCAGGCACTGACGGAAAGTGACTTGCACTCGAGTGGTGAGGGGTGCTAAAGTGGAATTCCCCTCCTCGGGTAGACATCCGCGCGCCTGATCTCCTATGCCTTGGCGGATCAGGAGGTGCTTGCTGAACTGGTGGCGGAGGAGGCGGTGGCATAACTGCCATGAAGCGCGAATCCTCGGAAGGATCCTGTTGCTGCTGTTGCTCCTGAGGCGAGAAGTGATGAGAAGGTGTGAAGTACCAATCACACTGGTTGAACCTTGCCTGGAAACTGTCGGGACCTTGATAGGGTGTTCCATGAAAGGATGACCCATCAGAGATCTCGATAGGGTGGTTGGGAGTACCCCTTGCAGGTTCTATGGGATCCGTGTCTTCATCCATATCTACCGCATTATCTTCGGAGAAATGGTCTTCAGGTCCTAAAGGGTTATAACCTATTGGTTCTTGGACATAATCAGCCGGGTTAAATCGGCCTTGAAAGAAAGGAGTAGGATCGCCATAGGAACGGTGCGATGCAGATGGCTGGAGAGCTATAAACGAAGGTTGAGGGTTACTGGGATTGTTCTCCGAATCTGGTCCAAAAGAGTGACGGTATGAAGGTGTCGAACTGTGTGAGGTGGACCGCCTTGCTGGCTCAAAGAGGTTTCTTCTACGTCTCTGAGGTTCTTCGCTCCTTGTGCTGGAAGGAGCTCGCATGTTCGAAGGTCCGGCCTCGTGATCATTATGAGTAGTGATCGGCCCTTTGCCTCTTCCTCCTCTTCTAATTGCTGGTGGCATAATTCCTGCTTAACAATTCTATAAATCATAATAATCGAAAAAAGACAAACTGGAATAACAATTCGAATTTGTCCTATGTTCTTGTCTAGACTCAAGTATGTGCAATTGTGTCATTGAGATTAAACACATAAGGATAGTGTTTAATTCACTCAACGTTGGCTCTGATACCAACCTGTCACACCCCGATTTCCACGTGTTTCACCGGTGGGGGATTACCGTGACGTAGTTGGCAACAATATAGTCAAACCACAATATTTAAATGCACAGCGGAAGCATAAAGATAAATATATTTCAACTATTGAATGTAATATCCAAGTATTACAATCGTCGAAATATAATCCACAGGGGATCAAAATAAAATATAAAATATTGTTCAACAGATTATTGGCATCCCAAGCTTGCGAGACTCTAACGATGCTAAGGAGTGGCCAGCCTATTACGAGTAGAACCTGCATTAATCTTTTTGGGAAAAATACGCCAGTTTACACTGGTAAATACATTCAACCGACACTTTTGTAAAATGTTTAATAAAATTGATTTGAATGCACATGGCACAAACTCTTTATAACTTGGGATAATTTATAATTAAATCTTGTAAAAGAATTACATGTTTACTATGCGTTCGGTCGCCCGGGTCGTGCCGGGTTTAAGGTTAATAGACACGCCACAAAGCATAAAGCCGTGGCGGGAAAACCAACGGTTATACCTTTAATAATATAGACACATTACGGGTGTACGCCTACACCCGTGTGTCGGGGTCGTGGCCATTTCGTAAAATGATGCCAAGGATATCCGGGACATGGTCATTAAGCTCCCAAAGGTGTAAAGCCAACAAAACAAATTTTTAAACGGGTCACATTGAAATCACCCGACTACTAATGAATCGGGGTCAATTGCCCGACCAAGCGGTATTTTAAATACCGTAACCCAAGCTCGTATAACGGAAAATAAGTTAAAAGTATTTACCTGAGCAAGTAATAATCCTTAATAAACAAATGCAAGTTTCTTTTACTGGTCTCCTATTCTGGAACGAAGGTTTAAAATAACCTATTAGAATCCTAACGGGTCTTTAATTTAGCCTTAGCTTAGACCGGTCAGTTTCAAAGGATAATTACGGTTTTATCGCGTGAAAGGCAAAAACCGAGAATGGAATGTGGTTTGGACCCAACAAGTTTGAAGACTTGTTTTATATGGGTAATATAACCACACTCTGGATTTTGAGGTCAAAACAATAAGGTTTGACCCGTTTCGGCTAGTTTATGTAAACTAGTTACATAAACCGAACCGTGCGCGCAAAAGGCGTAACGGGTAATCGTAAGAGTTCTACATAAGTTTCCTAAGTCAATATGTTTTAAAGAGGTTGTGGTATCAGTAGGATACCTTCCATAATGCCCGTAACGAGTTTAAATCCATTATATGCCCCGTAGGGGTATTCTGGTCATTTTAAAGATTATAAAAGAGGTTTCTGAGTTCTACAGGAAATATGAGTTTTCCGAACAGTTTATAAAGTCCAAAATACTCTATTTATTATTTAAAATCAGTAGCAACTGGAATCGGGTCAAAATACCTTGTAGAACTCAAGTTATGCTCGAAAAAGGGTATATTCGGTATTTACCGAACCGATGCCATAACCGCAGGTTATGAGCAGGTTAACAATAATTAAAAATCTTTAAAAATTCCAAAATATTATTTTACATCAGTGTATAAAAGGTTTGGTGCCGAAATTTGGGTTTAGATAGGCTTTATGCTAAATGCGCCGTTTAATTACTAAAGTTTCCATAATTGCGCTATTTAGCATAACTCCTATTCTAGACCTCGGATTGATGTGAAATTTTAGGGACATGCTTAGAAATCAGTAACTAAGGTTATTGTCCTTTCACATATTCAAAATTCTCGTTTTAAAGTAAAAAGGGCGTTACGGTCAACTTTTAAGCATTTAACGGAAATGTGCTAAAGACTTGGACAAACAACGAACCGGTCACAGAGGGTTAAACCATCATGTAACCTGGTCCTATGAGAGTCCTAAGGCATATCTAACTCATACCAAAACGGGTCAGAACTGAAGTCAAAGCAAAAGTCAAAGTTTTGCGACTTTCGGTTCCGAACCGGGTCAAAACAGTAAATGGTCGGATCAAACAAGCTTAGACTAGTTAATATACTTATTATCATGTTATATGAGTGTTAAAACAGGTTACACGCTATCTACATTACCGATTATGCATAAAATCGCAAAATAGCATTCTGTTGACTTTTTCTAAGCAAGTTTGACTCGACATTCGGACTAGTTAGAGTGGGAATCAGAGGGTGCCCTTTTAGGGGTTTAAAGCCTACATGATTACCAACATATAACTACCTTTGATTCGACAAATCACTGGACCATTTGTGATTTATCGTAAAGTCAATCGTTAATTACGACGGATTGACTTTTAAGCTACATCTAAGCAAAACTTAACCAAGAAAGGGTGGAGCATACTTACAAGAGTCTAATACAAGATTAGAAAGGCTTAGGACAGGCACTTGTGCTCCAGAAAAGCTCCAGGAATGCAGAAGTGATGAGTGAACACAATGTGCAACTCATTGGTCTTTTATAGTGAATTTAATCCATTGAGATCATGACAACTAGGTCTAAGGGGTGATCCAGATCATTTACAAGTGTTTCCTAGTGTCTAGGAAAGGTTAGGGGTCGCCCATGTTGCTGAAAATATCTTACTAAGTCGGTTTAACCGTTATAACAGCCAACAACCAACTTACTGTCGCTGGGCACCCCTTACGGACCGTAAGGCAGGGCCCTTGCTGTCCGTAAGCCTTTGACAGAGAAAATGTTTTACCCTTTTGCACCTTACGGACCGTAAGGCAGGACCCTTGCGGTCCGTAAGCCCTTTCCAGAAGCAAAAAAAATTAACCTTTCATGATTTGAACGGACAACTTGAAATGCATGATTTTGAGTCTGGAAAATGTCAGTATGAGGCCTTTTTAACCCATGCTTGATCAGGTGTGCCAACCCATCATGAAGATTATTGGCTTGCATAAAGATGAGGTTCATGAACAAAGATTTGAATTGCATTATTTTCTTAGGATCCAAATTAGTAAACTTGGGCATCCTTTATTATTAGTAATTATCGGATTAAGGTAATTTAGATGTTTGTTAATCATGTTAGGGTCTTGGGATTTATAATGGAGTCGCTCAGAGGTGTAAATTAACATGTCGACGTGTCTAAAAATCCTACCACACATCTTTTAATTTGATCCGGGTTTACCATACTTTTGTCGTAAGTGACACGTGTCGTTTATTCATTGGACACAAAATTTCGAGGTGTTAGAGCTTATCTTATTGATCGAATTTATCCAACTGTTGAAGGTTTCGAAGCATTCAAAGACGACAAGCCAAAGAAGAAAGATACTGGTAAGAAACCGACTGTTAACTATAACAAGTGTCTGCCTCCGATCTGGGAAGGTTATTCTCCCAGAAAACCAAATGAGGAGCGAGTCCAAAAGGCGGTCAATATAAAACTAAAAACCGAAACAACTGATGAATTACCAGAAAATATTGACGTCACATTCACCTCGTCTGACACTGATCATGAGTCTGAGTTAATCAAAAAGGTGGTCGATCAGGTGTTGGATACTGATGAGGAGTCTGAGTCAAAGTCTGAGTCTGGAGGGTCAAGTTCGTCAGTCAACAGTTCAAAACCGATGGTCAAAAAGGCATACAGTAAAGAATTTTTGTTATCAAAATTGAAATTGTATGATGAAACATTTTAAGTGACATACACTTTAAATGATTCTGACAAATTATACTCTGACAAAGAGTTTCCAATAAGAAGTGTTCGATTTGACATGATCAAAAAGGTTTTCAAAATGACAGAAATTAATATTTCTGAAATAAAAGATTTAAATCTTACTGGAAAACCTAAAAAATACACTTCAAGAGTTCAACAGCGTTTAAACAAGAAAAAGGGTTACAATTCTGGTTCTGGTTTTCAAAAGAAACCAAACCATAATGGTAGCTACAAAAAGAAAGGTTTAGTTTTTATTTCAGCAGAAAATTATAAAAATAAGAAAAATTCTAACACAAAAACAAAATTTGTTTCAGGTGGAAGTGCTGAAGAAGAACAGAAGAAACCGTTCTGGAAACAATCAAACCAGGAGTTTCTTGCTGAAAAGAAAAGGATAGGAACTGGAGTGTTTCATCCAAAAGAGACTCGAACCTGTTTTAAGTGCAACGAAGCTGGTCACATTGCACCGAATTGTCCAAAAGTTACAAAGACAAAACAGGGAGTTTCTGGAAAATTGAAAGAAAAAGTTGTTGATGTTGAACCACCAACTGAAAACTTCAAAATTTTTGAAAATTCCACTTATGAAGTTGGTGAAAGTTCAAAGAAAAACTTTTACAAAAAGAAAGCCAAGGACAACCAAGTGTGGGTTGTTAAGAAGGGTGATGAGAAAGTTGGCGATGAATCTGATTCTAGAAAATCAGGGGAGTCCACAAGTGAAGGCACAGATTGAAGTAGTTGAGGAAAAGTTAGTATCTTCAAAAGATGATGTTGAAATTCCATCTTTGAAATTTGAAAAAATTAAGCAAAAAGTTGGTAAAGTTGAGATCTCAAATCAATTCTTTTCTGATCAGAAGGAATTTGATGTTGAGAAAGCATTCACCGGGAATGTTAAGAAAATTTTTGGGAAAATGGTCGAAGGAAAGGCCAAAGGGGTTAAAGATTTTTACACTACAAAGAAAGCAACTTGTAACCCGACTAAACAAGAATTGAAAACACTCAAGGTTGGTAAGACTTGGGTGGAATTTTTTTTCCCTTGAATCGAAGGACTATGCCGGAGATCCCAAGTTTGTAATCGTGGATCAGGAATCGGCATCATTCATGTTTAAATAGATTGTGTGAATGAATTTTCATGTGGTAAATTTTTACAGGTGAAGGACTATGCCGGAGCTTCCAGATTGGTAAGTGCGAAGCAGGAATTGGCATCCTGATTGGTAAAATGGTTTGTGTAGAGGTTTATTCCTACATGTTGGTTAAATGTTTTGGATATACTTACAAGTGGTACAGAGGTTTGATGGTGCATTCTTGCAAGTGGTAAATCAGGGACATTAAATTGTACTTGATTTACTACAAGTGGTTAAAAATGAACAATATGATGAACCAATCCCTTCATGTGATTAAATCAAACTTATTTTCCGGAAAAATCATTTTGATTAAAACAAACTTAAGTGTTTTGAAATCTTAATGAGAAAATAGTTTGTTGAAAGGGGGAGATCTGATTGTTTATGCCTAGTGGATGGCGAATTGAAGCAATTCGATATAGGTTGTCATTTTTATTGTATAGTTTGTTTTCAAAATTTGTTTCTAAATAGGTCAAGAGCTTAGTTTGTTTTTTCAAACTTTCTTTAAAACGTGTTTGCATTTTAGGGGGAGTAGAAAATTTCAGAAAATCCAAAAACATTAGAAAATTTGAAAAAGCCAAAAACATGATAAAATCAAAAACGAGTTTTGTTGTCAAAAAGAGGAAATGATAGTACATCAGTGGACTGTCACAACATGCTAAAGAAATGGAAAGTATAAATGTGATAAACAATCTCACTGCGGATATGCCAGTAGGTTTTTGCACATTTAGTAAATTGTGATGAGATATAAACCTAAAATCAAACTTGCTTATTTTGTGGGTAACAACTTCTTGGATATATGGGTAACCCCCGAAATCTTGTTTGAAAGGTCCCTCTTTCTGAGATACTAGGTCTTTATACTCAGTGATATCTGGGGTATTATCCCGGGACTTCTGCTGAATGGAAATTCTGACCTAGTCCCCGTATAATACTTTTTGCAAATGCTTGAAAAAGCGCCGCCCTCAGCAAATTGATGAAACAATAAAATTGATAGTCATTGCTGTTGAAACAAAAGATCCTCTAAAGGGGACACATCAAAAGTCGAGCCGTCATCTCTCTGCTGAAGGGAAGTTCTGACCTGAGCTCTCACGGTTTCGCATCTAACCCCTTTACAGATATCATTTGTGGTATACTCACCTGTAAGACTGAATATTGGGATCTGGATACGGGAGTATATTCAAGTAGTGGGACACGCGAATAAGTTTAAGTTCATTAAAACATTAATATTGTATCTCGGATCAGTTGAACTTTGTGTAAAAATTTAAGTGGACCAATATACTGACAATCTAGGTGAATTGTTTAGAACTTAAAATGAAATAAAGCTTAACGGTGTTCGTGATTTGTCTCATATACTGATATGATCCTCTTACACAAACTCACAAAAATATTGTCTGTAAATCGTTCTTTTCTGCATTTCTCTTATTAAAAAAAATCCAAAAAGATTTTTAGTGTGTTTTAGCATAAATTTTGAAAAATTCAAAATGATTTTCGACAACTGGTATTGAAAAGCTGATTTTCAAAATTCCAAGTACTAAACATGATGACAGATTTGTGAGGGATAGTCTGTGTTTGAAATCAAATGTGTTAATTATTTTTACAAGTGGTTCATCAAGATTATAGAATTAATTGTGAGGGAGAATCTGAGTTAGTGCATGCCTCTGAATTTGAAATAGTTTAAATGTATGTATTTACTTTGAGGTAGAGATTGTGCAGATAGTCTGAGATGAAGGTGAGCAAGGTGACGATCTTGGAACAACGTCAAAGCTGAGTGTTAGTAGAGCCAGGTCGATTAATCCTGAGAAGCTTGAGCTTGAAGAGTCAGGTTCCGCAGAGAACTCAATGGACAAAGTTTGAGCCAGGCAACGATTTGAACCTGTGAAAGTCAGATGTCGATCCTGAAGCAGATGATGCTGATGAACTTAAGAAATGCCAACACATTGTTAAGAGGAGTCTGTTGATGTTGTTAAAGAGAGTGAAGCCCAGAGACTGATCAAGACTGAAGATGCGAAGACTCGACACGTACGACTCGTCAACATCTGAGGGGGAGTCTGTTAGTACATGCATCTGTCGACTTCGTCTTGTATCGAGTCTTGCATTAGATTGTATAGATCAGGGCACGTAGATCGAGAAAATAGGATGTTTATATGTTTTAGAAGCTGATTTTGCTTGAGAGTGAGATTCCGCTTGAAATGGTTTCAAGCGGAATCACATCTTTGCTATTCCGCTCCAGCTGTTTCTTGTACCTTTCGAGCGGAATCATACATCCTATATAAAGGGTTGGAGCGAAATCATTTGTAACATTTTGTCGAATTCCATATCGAGGTGTTGCCGGTGTGAAGACTGATTGTAATTGCTGTTATTTCAATCTAATCAGTGTTTAAAGTGAAGACTAAGCTGTATCTAAGTCTATTTCTTGTTTTCCGCACCTGAAATAGATCAAAACTTCTCTGAACGACTCATTCGGGTCAACTACACGATCCTACAGTTGTTTTTAAAATATAAAGAGTATAAAAAGTGGTTGTGAGTGGAGGAGAGAGAAAATGTTACTGTTCATCTGTATATTTGGGGGGACACTGTTCACCCCCTATAATTATTTAATATATTTTGAAAGTGGTTATGAGTGGAGGAGAGAGAAAAAGGTAATGATAAAGGTATAAAAAATATTATTTAATTAAAAATGAGAGAGAAAATGTAGTATTTTTTAGTGTAATTTAGGGTGAAAATATAATGGACTGGATGTGAATGCTCTAAGTTATAAGTCATTATTGTTAAGAATATGTGTTATGATTTATTTTTATTTTCCACTGCTACATCACTAAGACTATACGAAGCCAAGCGTGGAGAGGGTGGGGTGGGCGCCCCTCCACGCCCCGTCTATCCCTTGAAGAGGGCGTTGGCCCTTTCCACGTGAAGAACTTCACGAGCGTTGCCCCTCGACCAACCTTGACCCACTTGATTTTATTTTATTTATAAAATATGCAGTCGTTGAATGGCTACTAGATTTTAAAAAAATAACAAAAACTTAAATTACTTTCTTATATAAATCTATATCTCCACACAAACAACACCAAATTTTATCGAGTTTTTTCCCAAACTAGTGTAGATACAAAAAGTATTTACCTATTTGGGTACATTAAAAATATTTACCTATTTGGGTACTTTTCTATATCCTTTTAATTTTTTACCTAATTTATACATTTCTTTTTATTTTTCTACCCAAAGTAAAATTAGATTACTCACTGAATTAGAATCAACAAAAATATGAGTAATTATTTTTTTATAAAAAATTAAAAAATTCTGCAAATATTCAAAAAAGATCTGCAAAAATTCTTCAAAAAATCTGCGAAAAATCCACAAAAAATCTGCAAAAAAATATATTAAAAAAATTCTACAATAATTCTGCAAAGTTAAGAAAAAATATGCAAAAAACCATATAATCTACACTAATTTGGGAAAAAACTCCGTTTTATTTTCTTTTTATAACCTGAAATTGTCTAGGCCCCGTTTAAACTAAGCTCATAAAAAAATAAAACAATAAATTCACAAATTTACTCCCCCTAAGTTATATCGATTAAGTGATAGTAATCTGGTGGAAAGTTTGATATTTCAAACAAGTTTATTTAAACTCAAGCAATTTATAAAATAAAGTTACAAATTTCGAATTTCTTGAAATTTGACTTTTGAGAAAAGATGCTAAGTATTTTAATTATTTCAATTTTATTAATAGTGATTATTTCTCCAATATCCTGTACGTATAAGTAGTTTGGTTTTTTTTTATAGATATTAACCCCAAATGAACTATACAATGTGGACCATAAAATCCACCAACTATTACCCTATAGATTATATGGTTTTTTTATAATATTTTTTGCAGATTTTTTTTAACTTTGCAGAATTATTGTGGAATTTTTAATATATTTTTGCAGATATTTTGTGGATTTTTAGAAGATTTTTTTTTGAATATTTGTAGAATTTTTTATTTTTTACAAAAAATAATTACTCATATTTTGCTGATTCTAATTCTGTGAGTAATCTAATTTTACTTTGGGTATAAAAATAAAAAGAAATGTATAAATTAGGTAAATATTTAAAGGGATATAGAAAAGTAACCAAATAGGTAAATTTTTTTTCAAAGTATCCAAATAGGTAAATACTTTTTGTATCTACACTAGTTTGGGAAAAAACTCAAATTTTATCACCGTGATCTTCCTCATCTCTTAAAAAAATGCAATCATCAAGTCCACATCTTCATTGGACGAATTCATTTTATCATCTTCATATGATAAGGGAGCCGAGCTAATATTATCATCGGTCAAAGAATCGTACAGAGTATTGTTGAAGATGTTGGGAGTTCACAACCTAAAAAGAGAAAATTTATAGTACGCAATCGAGTCGCCGCACATGAACTGTTGGTATGTGATTACTTTTCACCCAACCCCCTATGAGCATAATAATTTTAGGCGATATTTTCATAAAAAACAACGGTTATTTCTAAGAATAGTTAATGATTTTGAACAAAAATATGATTTTTTTTAATAAAAATACAATGCACATGGTGATATTGGTTTTAGCCCGTTGCAAAAAGTTACGACCACTATCAGACAATTAGCTTATGGCACTACTTCCGACATAATGGATAATGGATTAATATTTAAAAATTTGTGAACGGTTGACGATGGAAAGTCTTCATTATTTGTGTGAATATGTTATTGAACTCTACGCAAAAAAAGAAAAAAAAAAGAAATTTGAGAAAACCTATGTTTAGTGACATAAAACAAATTTTGGAGTTTCATGATGATAAATATGGTTTCCCCGGTAGTATCAATTGTATGGAATGAGAGTGGAAACTTTTTCCAACTGTGTGGCGCGGCCAACACACAAGTGGACATCATAAACAAGTGGCTTTAATGCTTGAAGTAGTTGTATCACAAGATATTTGGTTTTGGCATGCATTCTTTGGTGTGGCCGCTCCAAATAACGATATAAATATTGTCAATCAATCACCCATTTTCATCGACTACATTAACGGGGTTGGACCGAATGCATCTCTTTTTGTAAACGACGTGGAGTACAAATACGAGTATTATCTATAGCTGATTGTAGTTACCATGAATATGTTGTGTTTGTAAAAGCGTTTACACGAGATACAACGTTAGATGATAAGAGAACAAAGTTTCACAAAGCTCAAATGGTGGTAAGAAAGACGTTGAATGAGCATTTGGAGTTTTGAATAAACGGTGGCACATTATGCACATCCCCTGTAAGTTTACGGAAATGTATGTTATATGGCATTGTTATAATTATTTTTTTTGAACGGCTAATTTCTTTATTCCCCTGTCGTCGTGGGACTTGAACCCAAGACCTTCCTCTTCCCAACCTAGGTGTTTTAAAAATTTTGTCTTTGCCAATAGACCACCCAGTGGCGGAACTAGTCCAAAAGTTAGGGGTATCCTAATTTTTTTTTAGGATCAGGGGTATCCTTTATATAACAGAAACGGAGTTGAGAGGTATTTTTACACTACGGAAATGGAGTTAAGGGGTATTTTTACACTACAAAGACGGGGTTGAGGGGTAGCCCGTGCTACCCCTATTTGTACTATAAGTCCGCCACTGAGACCACCACCCCATCGTTATAGTTAATATGTCATAAGTTTTATCTATCATTAGTAGTATGTATTTAAAATATTAAAATAAATCATATTATTTTGTAATTTTATCAGACAAAAATCTTGGCAAGACATCATAAGAAATTGCTTAGGAAACTTCTTACTGATATATAATTTAGGTGAGGATATTTTAAAAAAAGAAATAATGAAAATAATCAGGTTTTATAGATTGACTATCTCTATAGATCTTTGGAATTTTCGAAACAATAAAGACAAGACTATCATAAGATATTGATTAGGAAACTTCTAACTGGAATATAATTTAGGTGAGGATATTTCTAATATATATAGAATTAGGTAGAAAAGCCAGAAATCGCATTAGTGCTTTGAAGGTAAACAGTAATATGATTACAGATCCGAAGGCTATTAAGGAGGAAATTAAAGATAAGTTCATGGCTAGATTTTCGGAACCTATTGAGCATAGACCGTCCTTGGATGGAAGAGGTTTTAATAGAATCACAAAGAAACAAGCAACGGCGTTAACGAATCGATTTTCAAAAGAAGAAATTAAGAAGGCGGTATGGGCGTGTGGAAGTGATAGAGCTCCGGGCCCCGACGGGTTCTCTTTTAAGTTCATTAAAAAATTCTGGGAGCAATTAGAACAAAAATTCAGCAGTGTCTTAAATGATTTCTACGAGAGAGCATTCATAGAACGCGGATGCAACGCATCATTCATAGCACTCATTCCTAAAATTAGAGATCCGTCATCAGTGGAGGAATTTAGACCAATTTCTCTGATTGGAGTATTATATAAAGTGATTGCAAAAATCTTAGCCAACAGGTTAAAAAACGTGATCCCTAGCATTGTGGCCCCGGTGCAAACGGCTTTCGTAAAAGGTAGATCTATTTTCGATGGACCGCTCATCACAAGTGAAATAATCTCTTGGGCGAAGAAGACCAAAAAGAAGATGTTTATTTTAAAAGTAGATTTCGAGAAAGCATACGATTCAGTTAATTGGAAATTTATTCTCTCAAACTTGAAAGCAATGGGTTTTCCAAGTAGATGGATTAAATGGGTTGGAGCGTGCTTGAAGTCAAGTTGGGCATCGGTGCTTGTAAATGGATCGCCTACATCAGAATTCAAGTTACAACGAGGATTACGGCAAGGTGATCCGTTATCACCTTTTCTTTTTATCCTTGCGATGGAAGCTTTAGATGTTATCATGACGAGGGCGGTAAAGAGAGGTGCTTTTAACGGCATCAATACTCCACAAGAAGGCCCAAGCATTACACATTTATGTTATGCGGATGACGTGATATTTATGGGCGAATGGTCTGAAACCAACATTCTTAACCTCAAACGCATCTTAAGATGTTTTACACTGGTTTCGGGATTAAAAGTTAACTTAAATAAATCAAGCGTATACGGTTTTGGAGTGGAAGCAGAGGAGATTGAAGGTATGGCAGGGAGGTTGAAATGTAAGTCGGGTACAATGCCGTTTAAATTTCTCGGTTTAAAGATCGGTGCAAATATGAAAAGAGAGAAGCCTGGAAGACGATAGTGGATAAATTCAACAATAAGTTATCGGCCTGGAAAGCCAAGTGCCTGTCGTTCGCTGGAATAATGGTCTTAGCAAAGGCTGTGATAGGGGCCATTCCAAATTATTTTTTCTCTATGCATTTAGCTCCTAAAAAGGTAATAAAAGCGCTAGACAAGATACGAAGGGATTTTATTTGGGGAAGGAAAGCGGGGAGATATAAAATACGGTGGATAGCTTGGCAGAAAATGATAAGACCGAAACAACATGGTGGTTTTGGGCTAGGAGACTTAAGAAGTACTAACCTCGCTTTATTGATAAAGTGGTGGTGGAAATTTAAGACGAAGCCGGAAGAGTTGTGGGTAAAAGTAATAAAATCGATTCACGGGAGTAACAAGAGTCACAAAATAATCCCTATTAAGAATAAATTCGCAGGTATTTGGAAAGATATTGTGAGTGCAGGTAACGAACTTGGACGCATTGGGATTTCGGTTTCAGACGAGATAATCGCGGAAGTGGAATCAGGGAATGAAGTCAAGTTTTGGATTGATAACTGGTGTGATGGGAAAAGATTTAAAGAAAGATTTCCAGGTCTATTTAAAATCGCTAGAAATAAACATGTTAAAGTGCTTGACTGTGTCACGAAACTGGACAGTGAGAATCAATGGAACTTAGGGTGGTTAAGACCTCCAAATTCTGATGAAGAATGGGCTCAGTGGACGATCATGTTACACTTGCTAAACAACGTAAAATGCAAACCAGGAGCGGATAGATGGGTGTGGAAATCAAACGATAAAGGAGAATTCACAGTAGCAGCGGTCAGAAATCAAATAACAAACCAAGATGGAGCGGTAACGGAAGAAGAATGGAAGCATTGGAACAGGTGGATTCCTCCGAAAGTAAACTATTTTACGTGGAAAGCAATGTTAGAGAGGATCCCGGTTAAAAAGGAACTTATCAAGAGAAGGATACCGATTAATAATCATCTTTGTTCAAGATGTGAGGCCGATGAAGAAACTGTAGATCATGTCATTTGTGGATGCAGCAAGTCAAAAACAATTTGGAGTGCAATCCTTGTCTGGCTGAAATTATCACCATCTACCGAGTTCCGAGGAGTAAAAGATGCTTTAGCTTATGTCGACGGCTTATCAGGATCGAAGGAATGGAAGAAGGTAATCAATGCGGTATTTCAAACAACCATGTGGAACGTGTGGAAGGCTCGGAATGAAAAAGAGTTTGAAGGGAACATCAGGTCCGGGATCAACATAGCGGAGACAATAATGACAGGTAGTTTCGTTTGGCTGAAAAGTAGATCGAAATTTCACGACTTAGTTTGGGAGAGATGGGTGGACTTTAACATTCGAGATATAGTGAAATAATGTAGTACAAGGTAGGAGTTGTTGTTGCGCTTTGTTTTGTGTGTTTTATTTTGTACTTTGGTTTTTACAGCATTTGCTGGCCCTGTTCTATTAATCATAGAATCCGACCGTTCAAAAAAAAAAATATAGAATTAGGTTTATTTGTGTACAACGTCTCTTCATAGTGAATTGTGTGAACTGACCATTGATTTCCTTTTTAGTTGTTAATGGTAGGTTTGTAATTATACAATAAATTAGTTTTAAATCTTTATTTTAATCATTGAATTTCAATTACACTTTCAATTTTGGTAGTTTTCTTAAATTGCGTAATTATCTTCTTCATCTCTGTTAATTCAAAATAATGGATTTTTAATTGCATATTTATGCAAGAATGGATTATTTATAGAACGTTTGATTACATATTTTTTTTATTTTTGGATTAAATATTCTTCTTTTTTTTTATAATTGCATATCCATGATTATTCTTCATGTACTTATCATGAATCTCGTGTGATAATGTACACTTGTCCTGAACATAGGGTGATAAATGTAGATATGTGTACATACGTGTTAAGAATATGACTTGTTAATGTATATATATGTATATACGTGTTGAGACTGTTATGTGCACATATGTACAATACCGAACAATCATCGCAGATACTTGCTATACACATACGTACCATGTTGAACAACCATATCATTAACTTCTTTTTTAGAAGTATATTATGAATGTACATATGTGCATGTTACAAATCGGACATGTGCACTTAAAGAAGATGATCGGATGGAACACTAATTGTTAATGTACATATATGTACATACGTTTTTAAATTGTGAATACGTATAATACATATATGTACATTCACTTCTACAGTGTTTTTAATCATTTTCTAGATGGAACACTATATTATATAATGGTTATATTTTTTAGAATTAAAAAATTAATTAATTGGTGAGAGAAAAAAATGAGAGAAAATGTAATTAATTATTTAATTAGAGATAGAAGTAGTTAACAATTTACCTTTATACCCTTTTCATTATTTTTTACTTGTAAATAATTACAAAAGTGCCATTATTAAAATTCCAAGATCTAAACTATTAATGGCTCAGATTATTTTTACGCAGTTCACTATCAACCTAATGTTCACTCTAGAACCCTAACATATATATATATATATATATATATATATATATATATATATATATATATATATATATATATAGGGAGAAGATCATGCGAGAACCACCTCTTATTGTGAGAACCGCGAGAACCAATGTGAACACACCAAAAATGCCTAAAAATAGCTAAAAATCACACAAAAAAATTTTTTTGAATTTTTTTAATATTTTTTATAAAAAAATCGCTACTTTTCGAAGCCAAAAAATTTTTTTTTTTTTTTAAATTTTTTTTGGCTTCTAAAAGTAGCGATTTTAACATGAAAAATATTAAAAAATTCAAAAAAAAATTTTTAGATTTTTTTACGTTTTTTGGGGTTTAGTTTTTAGCATTTTAGCTTGGGGGGTGGGGGAGGGGGGTTTAGGTTTTTTTTTGGGGGGGTGGGGGGTGGGGTTAGGTTTTTTTTAGCATTTGCTTGGGGGGGGGGTTAGGTTTTTTTAGCTATTTTAGGTTGTGTTCACATTGGTTCTCAAGGTTATCTCACAATAAGGGTGGTTCTCGCATGAGCCCCTCCCTATATATATATATATATATATATATATATATATATATATATATATATATATATATATATATATATATATATATATATAGGGGGCTGCTAGAATGAGAACCACCTCGAGTTGTAAGAACCGCGAGAACTACTTGATCCGGGTCGAGGTGGACCAATTTTTTTTCAAAAACGTAGATGCATGTTTTATAAACACATTCGTAAAATTTTTTTTTAAAAAATGCCGCGCGTGTAGTTTTTTACACCACAAGTTTGTGGTTTACGAGTTACGTAAATTTACGGAACTCGTAAACCACAAACTTGTGGTGTAAAAAACTACACGCACGACATTTTTTAAAATTTTTTTTACGAATGTGTTTATAATACATGCATCTACATTTTTGAAAAAAAAAATTTGGTCCACCTCGCCCCGTACGGTGTGGTTCTCGAGGTTCTTACAACTCGAGGTGGTTCTCATTCTAGCGGTCCCCTATATATATATATATATATATATATATATGGAGCCGCTAAAATAGAAACCACCTCCAGTTGTAAGAACCGTGAGAACCACTCTCCACCAATCAGATTACAACAACAAAAAGGGTGTTTTGGTCATTTACTCCCAAATGTCTAATCTCTCTATCTCTCTCTTCATTAATGTTAGCAGAGATTCTCTTCTCTCTCCTCTCTCTTCTCTTTCATCTTTCTTCTTAAAAATCCAAAATCATATTCATTTTCATCTCTCTAATTTGAGAGACACAGACAAATTTCATCACCTAAAAAAAGGCACTCATCACACCCACAAAGTCCTCTCTACCTTTTGAGCTTCTTTTTTGTTCCTATGTTCTTCATTTTCACAAAAAAACCAATCATTCAGTTTCAATATTTTCATACAAAATCAACAAATTCCATTTTGGATTCACTAATTTTTTGTTATTTTAGGCCGCTCGTTGTTTAATGTCTTCTTCAATTTTACAAAATGGGTCTTTTTTTCCTCCATTAATGGTTCCCCTGTTTTGAAACTGTGGTGCATCGGAGATGATGATGCAACGGAGGTGCATTGCCGGCAGTTCAAGGCGGCGCCGCCGCTCACGGCGGCGGCAGTGGAAGAGATGGCGGTGGTGCTCCTTTCGAGTCCCAGTTCAGGTAATGGGTCTGTCCATCTCAGTTTTGGTGCTCAGTTTTGAGTTTGGTTCGGGTTTCAGCTATATTGGTTTGAGTTGTCCGATGACGATGGTGTTTCCGGCGACCACCACCGCTTATTTCTGATCACCCTCGCTGCCGCACCCACCACCGGTCACATAAACCCACCGACTTCCACCTACCACCGACCATCTCCGATTAACCTCCATCACGGCAACCACCTAACTCACCTCTCTGTTACACCACTGCCGCCCGACCACCGTGGGGCTCCGATTAACCTCCATCAGGTAGGTTCTGTGTTTTTTTTTTCATGTTTTCAAAGACTAGATCTTCTGGTTGTTTATCATGTTTTCAAAGGCAGGTTCTTTTGAAAGTTTTGAATCTGGAAAAAAATTGATTTTTTTGGGTTTTGATATGTTGATTATGTTTGATAAGTGTGGAATCAACTGTTGATATGTTGGGGGTTTCTTTTTGAAAGTTTTGGAATCAACTGTTGATTCCTTTGAAAGTTTCTTGGGGGTTTCTTTGATTTTTGTGGGTTTGATCTGTTGATGGGTGCGGTGGGTTTGGTGGTGTGGCAGTGGGTGCGGTGGGTTTGGTGGTGTGGTAGTGGGTTTGGTGGTGTGGCGGTGGTTTTGGTGGTGTGTGGCAGTGGTTGATGTTGACGGGTGGTCTGTTTGGGTTTTGAGGCCGACTGCTCCAATGTGAGGTGGGGGTGGTGGTGTGGCAGTGGGTTTGGTGGGTATTGATTTTGTTTTCTGTTGAATCTGTAGGTTTTGATATGTTGGCTGTGGACGGCGATGATGAAAAAAAAAACGTCGATTTTGATGACGATGGCGCGGCAATGACGGCGGAGGGTAGGTTTTTAAACCTGCAACCCCTCTTTTGCAGCCTTTTGATTATCGGTTAATCTGAGCCAAACTCTGTTTTTTTTCGAGATAGACTTTGTTTTGATGTTATTGGTTTTTAATTTTCCCCCCTAGTCGATGATGATAACGATATATCTGAGACATCTCCCGAGTTTACGATTTCTGGGTGCGTTTGTTTTTTGCGTAAAGAACTTTTTGTAAAAAAAAATTAACCCGTAAACTTTTTAACGTAAAAAGTTTTCACGTAAAACGTAAAAAGTTTTAAAGTAAAACGTAAAACGTAAAAAGTTTTACGTAAAAACGTAAAAAGTTTTTCGTAAAACGTAAAACGTAAAAAGTTTTACGTAAAACGTAAAAAGTTTTCGTAAAATGTAAAAAGTAAAAAGTTTAACGTAATACGTAAAAAGTAAAAAGTTTAGCGTAATACGTAAAATGTAAAAAAGGTAAAAAGTTTAACGTAATACGTAAAAAGTAAAAAGTTTAACGTAACACGTAAAATGTAAAAAAAAAACAAGACGTAAAAACGGCGTGCAAAAACCGGGCGTAAAAACCGGCGTTAAAAAGCTGGGCGTAAAAACGGCGTTAAAAAGCCGGGCGTAAAAACGGCGTGCAAAAACCGGCGTTAAAAAGCCGGGCGTAAAAACGGTGTGCAAAAACCGGCGTTAAAAAGCCGGGCGTAAAAACCGGCGTTAAAAAGCCAGGCGTAAAAACGCGTTAAAAAGCCGGGCGTAAAAACGGCGTTAATAAGGAGGGCGTAAAAACGGCGTGCAAAAACCGGCTTAAAAAGTCGGGCGTAAAGACCGGCGTTAAAAAGCCGGGCGTAAAAACGGCGTGCAAAAACCGGCGCGCAAAAAAATTGTCTTTGTTAAAAAATTTTGAATTTAAACCGTAAAATTTTTGTAAAAAAAAAATTAAACCGTAAACTTTTTAACGTAAACTTTTTTAACCTAAAACGTAAAAACGTGAAGCGTAAAACATAAAAAGTTTTACGTAAAATGTAAAACGTAAAAAGTTTAACGTAAACTTTTAAACGTAAAATGTAAACTTTTTAACGTAAAAACGTATAAACGTTAAACGTAAAATGTAAAAAGTTTTACGTAAAATGTTAAAAGGTTTACGCAACACGTAAAAAGTTTTTTGGCGGTCGTAAAACGTAAAAAAGGTTTACCTAAAACGTAAAAACGCAAAAAGTTTACATAAAACGTAAAAACTGTTACGTAAAAAAACGAGTAAAACACGGCGTTAAAAACGTAAATTACGTTAACGTAAAAACGGCGCGTTGAAAAAACGGCGTTAATAAACGGCGCGTAAAAAACAGCGTTAAAAAATTGCCGCGTAAAAATCGGCGTTAAAAAACGGCGCATAAATAACGGGGTTAAAAAATTGGCACGTAAAAAACGGCGTTAAAAAATTGGCGCGTAAAAAACGGAGTTAAAAATTTGCGCGTAAAAAACGGGGCGTTGAAAAAACGGCGTTAAAAAACGGCGCATAAAACAACGGCGTTAAAAAAATGGCGCGTAAAAAATAACGACGCTTGAAAAACCCCGGCGTAAAACGGCGCGTCAAAAAAACGTAAAACTTAAAAAGTTTAACGTAAAACTTGAATTGTAAAAAGTATAAAAAAAACTTATAAAGTTGTAATCAAATGTTTAAGCGTCGTTTAAAAAACGGCGTTAAAAACGGCGTTAAAAAACGGGCAACAAAAAATGGGCGTAAAAAACGGCGCGTGGAAAAAAACGGTGTTTAAAAAAACGGCGTTTAAAAAACGGGCAAAAAAAAAACGGTGCGTTAAAAAAACGGCGGTAAAAAATGTCGCGTAAAAAAACGGCGTTAAAAAACGGCTCGTTAAAAAAACGGCGCGGTAAAAAACGGCGTTAAAACGGCGCGTCAAAAAAACGACACGTAAAAAAGCCGGATGTAAAACGTAAAAAGTTTTACGTAAAACGTAAAAAGTTTTACGTAAAACGTAAAAAGTTTTACGTAAAACGTAAAAAGTTTTACGTAAAACGTAAAAACTTTTACGTAAAACGTAAAAACTTTTACGTAAAACGTAAAAAGTTTAAATTTTTAACGCAAAACGTAAAAAGTGTACAAAAAAAGGCGCGTTATAAAAAGTTAAAAAAACGGCGTGTAAAAAAACAGCGCGTTAAAAAACGTGGAGAAACGGCGCGTTTTAAAAAAACGACGCATGAAAAAACGGCGCGTAAAAACGCGTAAAAAACCGGCGCGTTAAAAAACATCGGAAAAACGGCACGTTTAAAAACTTAAAAAAAACGGCGCACTAAAAAACTTCGGAAAAACGGCGCGTTAAAACGACGTGTAAAAAGCGTGTAAAAAATTTGGCGTGTTAAAAAACGTGGAAAAAACGGCGCGTTTAAAAAAACGATGCTTGAAAAAAAGGCGCGTAAAAACGCGTAAAAAACGGCGCGTTAAAAAACTTCGGAAAAACGGCGCGTAAAAAACGTGTAAAAAACGGTGCGTTAAAAAAACGCCGATTGAGAAAAACGACGCCTTAAAAAAACGGCGCGTAAAAACGGCGGGTAAAAAACGGCGCGTAAAAAACGGCGTTAAAAAACGGCGTGTTAAAAAAACGCCGATTGAGAAAAACGACGCCTTAAAAAAACGGCGCGTAAAAACGGCGCGTTAAAAAAACGGCGATTGAGAAAAACGACGCCTTAAAAAACGGCGCGTTAAAACGGCGCGTGAAAAACGGCGCGTAAAAAACGGCGTTAAAAAACGGCGCGTTAAAAAACGGCGTTAAAAAACAGCGTTAAAACGGCACGTAAAAAAAACGACGCGTTAAAAAACGGCGTTAAAAACGGCGCGTCAAAAAAACGTAAAAAGTTTAACATAAAACTTAAATTGTAAAAAGTATAAAAATCTTTTTAAAAAAATCTGAATTTAAAAATGTTTTTAATAAAGAAATTATGTTTAAAAAATAAAAGTAATAAAAAGTAATTAATGAATAGGACAAAAAAAGTAATTTAAAATTAATATATATAAAAAAGACAAAATAGAGTCATTTTACTTAAATACCCTTTTGGATTATAATATTAAAGACATAATAAGACAAAAAGCTTTTAATATTAATATTAACTACTTTTAATCACATCCATCCATCTAGTTGATCTAAGGGCCATAAAACGGTTCTCATGGTTTTTACAATGAGAGTTGGTTTTCATTTTTGCGATCCCCTATATATATATATATATATATATATAGGGTAGGGTTCTAGCGTGAACAACCTCCCAAGAGTGAACTGCGTGAACAGATCTGGACCCTTGATTTCATTTTTAGTTGTTAAGGGTGGGATTGTAATTATATAAAAAATTAGATTTAAATCATTATTTTAATAATTGAATTAAGTTACATCTTTCCTATTTTAAATTCATTATCCACAATATATTTACTATTTTAAATTCATTATCCACAATATCTTTTATTTCAATTTTATTTTTCAGATTTTCACCACCAGAATTTGAATTATGATTTTTAAGATCCACGTAACCTTCATATTTCAAACGGTATACACATGTGTACTTGGATATGAATTGAACAGTACGCATGTGTACTCAGAATCGTGCATATGTGTAATTAGCTACATAATACATACATATAAACAAAACCTGTAAAACTATTTTATATTTAGCAAATTACAAGTTTCATAATGTTTGCAAAACCAAAAAAAAAAAAAATACAATTACAAGTTCCAGTTTCGTGAAAACAATAAACGCAACATAATCGAAAAAACAAAAAAAAAACATAGTCTTTTACAACTAGTCGCCACGTTGTATGCTGAATCATCCTTATCGACCAAGCAAACAAACATACGTGAATCATCCTTATCGACCTTCCTTCTCCACTTTTCTCGTTAACGACGTCTCCTATAATAGCACAAAAAACTCAGCAAATTAGTACTTTGCAAAATTCACAAGTGTACATCAACTACTTTACATATTCAATACACAAAAAAAAAATATGAGATATCACAAAAATATATGCTATACACATGTGTACATCGCCTTAAAAGCAGAGCAAAATCAGAATACACATGTGTACATCACATTAAAAACAGGAGAAAAATCAGAATAAACATGTGTACAGCGCGTTAAAAACAGAGCAAAAATCAAAAAATTGAACAAAAAAAAATGGGACATCACAAAAACAGACGCTATACACATGTGTACATCGCATAAAAAACAGACAAAAAACATAATACACATGTGTACATCGCAACCATTTTAAACATTACTTCCAGTATTATGGAAACTAAATGATTTTTATTGAAAATTGAATCTTATCATTTAAACATAGATACAAGCTCAAATCATATAACATAATTTTATATTTAAGATTTCCAAAATTCTTATTGAAAATTTTTAATCCTATGATGCTAACAACCGATACAACAAAAAAAAAAAACAATAATCAGTGAGACACTTTACAACCTGTAATTGGTAAAAAAAAAAGTAAACATTTGAAAAAGTCTTGGTACAGACGTACAGTGAAGAGGGTGATATTGTTGAAGGGCCATGATGTAAAAACAGACAAAACTAAAATCAGTGCACAAATCCTTTTTGAGTTTCTCCACTTGAAAAGGAACAATACAATGCATTTAGAAAAGAAAGTTTACTAACTCGGAAGAAATACGGAGACCGGGACCTCGCGGCGGAGTGTCTGGTGCAGATCGTCGACGGCGAATGGTGGAGGCGGTAGGGATGGACGGAGTCGGACGGTGCTGATCGGAGGTATGAATCAAACGCTGTTTCGTCGGACGGGATTTACGCAGATCGGAGGGATTTATGCTGTTTCGTCGGACAGGATTTATGCTGTTTTGTCGGACGGGATTTATGCACTCATCTAGGAGTTTTTGGGGGTAGAGCAGGGGAAGAGAACGAGGGACGCTGTTTCGCCGGCGTTGCTGATCGGACGGTTGCTGTGGTTGCCGGAGAAGAGAACGAGGTAGGGAGCAGATGTATTGATTTGTGAAGGTGAGAGAAAATTGGATCTGGAAGAAAGTTTGAATATTGATTTGTGAGATTGAACGAAATTTATGGAATAATTTAAAATGGAAATTACAGATGTACCCTTTGTCATTTAATTAATTAGTAACAACTAATCAAATAATTACCATCATGCCATTGACTTAAGATCTCAAAATGATAAAAATTAAGGCCCCAGATCAGTTCACGCAGTTCACGCTTGGGATTTTGTTCACGTTTGAACCTAATCCTATATATATATATATATATATATAGGTGAAGTATAGGAAGAAAACTCACTTGAGATTAAAAAAACTCAAGAAAACCCTATATAACATTTTTATTTTTTTCTAAAAAAAACAGGGAAATGTAACGTACATATATTTGAACATTTTTATTAATAAAAATGTAAAAAAACGTCGACTAGTTATTTTTTTAAAAAATTTTCAAAATCTGTATGTTACATTTTTTGGACATATATATTATGTAACATGAAATTTTTAACATTTAAAAAAAATTACTCGACGTTTTTTTTACAAAAATGTTCAAATATATGTATGTTACATTCCCTATTTTTTAGAAAAAAATACAAATGTTACATATGGTCTTTAAAAGGGTTTCTTGAGGGTTTTTTTTTTTTTTTTTAACTCAAATGGGTTTTCATTTTATCCTTCCCCTATATAGGTGAAGTATAGGATTCGGTTCAATTAAAACTACCACGAGTTATGAGAAGCATGAGAACTTCTACTTCCTTCGCAAGTTGGGCCACAATTTTTTGCACAAATGTAGATGAAAATGTTATATATACATCTGTAAAAACAAAAAAAAAACAAAAATAATTGTCGAGTCAATAGTTACACCCGATGTAAATTTAATTTACGCCGCCTGATGTAAATTTTGTTTATGGCGATGTAAAGTTTTGCATGCGACATTTTTTTAATTTTGAATTTTTTTGTTGGAACAAGTGACTTTTTTAAGATTTTTGAGAAATTATTGTTTTGAAAAAAAAATTGAAATGCCTAGTTCTTATGGTTCTCACAACTCAAATCTATAAAGTCAAGTCAAAACATATTATATGCGACCCGATTCATACGTAGTAAACATACAAAATAAAGCACGAAAGCGTACACCAAATTTACATCGAAACGTAGACAAACTCGAATTTATACGAAAAGGTAACCAAATTTATGTCGACAAACTCGAATATTGTACCGACTATGCGGCATGATTATGTATAGATTATTATCGACCCTTTACGTTAAAACGTAGACTAACTTGAATGTAATCGGCGAATCAAAATGTACTATATTCGACCTGACTAGTTTTCAAACAAAATTCACGCCAAACTTGATAAAAAGTAAGCGTGACAACGTATTATAAATGAAAACAAAATTTATATAGAAACATACATAAAAAGTAAGCATGAAAACGCATTAACCCGACTCATTTCCAAATAATATTTACGTTGAAATGTAGACCAACTCGAATTTATACCATTAAATCAAAACATATTATATTTGACCTAAATTGTTTCTGAACAAAATTACAATTGAAACATACATAAAAAGTAAGTACTGAAACGTATTATATTTGACCTGACTCGTTTTCAAACCAAATTTTCTTGAAATGTAGACCAACTTAAATTTATACCGATACGTACATAAAAATAAGCATGTAACAAATTAATTTTTTTAAGTTAATGAACAAAGGTATAAAAAAACCATATTATATATACACTCTACGGGTCAAATTGACTTTTTACAAAGTTTGAAAGTTCTGAAGATTACAATGTTTGGGATAAGAATGAAAATGGCATATAATAGAAAGTTTTGATTTCAAAGGGGTATTCGTGCTCTACGAAGTTAATTGTGAACGGAGTTGTTTTGTCCGAAATTGGGTTAAAACAAAGTTTTCACTTCAAAGTGGTAAAATGAAGTTTGACAAAGTTTAGAATAACAATAAAAATTGTACGGACCTTTTGTTTTACGAGAGTAGATAACAACAAAATTTGTAGCGACTGAGAGTAGGTTAGGATCAAATACAAAGTTTTATAAAAATAAGAAGTCTGAAGAAGGATATTAAACGGACTTTGATTGACCTCATTCAAGCAGCGTTGGAACCGTCTCATCGAACTCTACGATGTGAGATTTTAGGTTTTTGTTCTTAGATGTTTAGCTTATAGATTTTAGACTTTTCGTTTACATCATTGTGTTTCTTTATTTATTATTATACTAGAATTATCACCCGCCGCAATGCGGCGGGGATTCATTAATTATATATCATGTTAGATAAAAGATAAATGTTTCTCACATGACCACGAGTTTGTGTGTAAAACCGAGAAAAAAATAACTAAGTCGATCTCTGACTCGCACGTTGCGACGGACCTATCAAACGGGGAAAAATAGACGCGCTGCGACGGACATGTCAAACAGGAAAAAATAGATGAAAAACGTTGAACCCCACATACACGTTGCAGCGTGTTAACTTGGGGAAAAATAGACGCGCTGCGACGGACACGTCAAACAGGAAAAAATAGATGAAAAAACGTTGAACCCCACACGCATGTTGCAGCGTGTTAACTCGGAAATTTAGAACGACACGTTAAACGGAGAACTTATAAAGATGAAAAGTATATAAGAGACTAAAGTTGAAATTAAAAAAATGTTGAGATTAAATTGCAAAAGATGAAAAGCTTTGGTTTGAAAGTAAAAAAAAAATTAAAGGGGTTAAATTACAAAAGATGAAAACTTTTGAATTAGAAGTGAAAAATCAAATTAATCAAAGAGATTAAAATACCAAAGATTGAAACTTTACACTTAAATTGCCAAAGATTGAAATGTTAGAGTTAAAAAAGAAATCAATTTCAGATTATGAAAACAAAAGAGATAAATATATTTAGTTAAATTGATGTTTAATATTATTATTATTTAATAAAAGAGATAAATAAAAAAACTAAGAAAGAGAAATTACCAGAGAATGGCACGTGTACAAAAACGATTTTTAAAAAGCTTTGGTTTGAAAGTAAAAAAAAAATTAAAGGGGTTAAAATACCAAAGATTGAAACTTTAGACTTAAATCGCCAAAGATTGAAACTTTAGAGTTAAAAAAGAAATCAATTTCAGATTATGAAAACAAAAGAGATAAATATATTTAGTTAAATTGATGTTTAATATTATTATTATTATTTAATAAAAGAGATAAATAAAAAAACTAAGAGAGAGAAATTACCAGAGAATGACACGTGTCAAAAAACGATTTTTGTTTATTAGTATAGAAAGATCTTTTCTATATTTGCATCATTGTTTTTTGTGACTTATTGTGTCTTTTTTCTTCGACATTGTGTTTTATTTTTCGGAATTGTGTTATGTTTTACTCGACATTGTGTTATATTTTGCGATCTATTGTGTCTTTTTACGCTTATTATTTTTAAAAGCCTTTGTAGAATAACTTTACCCGTATATATAAATATAAATAAATATTTTAGTTTTATATTTTGTGATTCTTAATTTTAGTTTTATATTGAGTCCCTTTGAAAATTTGAGCGTTCTTCATCCTCCATGAACTTGTTATGCTTCATCCTTTTAGCTCAACCACCTTTTGACACATGTTCACTTACAATTTTTTTTCCTCTATAATTTTTAAAGTATGATTTCCATATGATTTTAAAGAGTAAATTATCATTTTGGCACATGTGGTTATTTCATTTTTACTATATTAACTTAAAAGGGAATTTTTTAACATCTGTGTCCTCAACGTTATTTTATCTAACTATTTTGACCCTTGCCACTAACATCATCCATAACCCAAGTTAAATATTGGTCATGTACATCATGATGTCCATTAACGTCATTTTACCTACCCCACCTTAATTTTTATAAAAAACCCCTGCCTATTATAATTCATTTCACCCCATTTGGATATTCACACACCATAATTTCTTTTGAACACCGCACAACAGGTTGCCATACTTTCAATTTTAGTATGTTGTTGTTTGATTTTGTTAAATTGATGCGTTAGTAGTTAAGTATTGATGATGTTTGCATTGTAATAAGGTTTTAGATCTTGTCATCGGATACAAAGGGTGTTGATGGGGTATGGTATTAGACCCAACCCGAATGACCGGACATATCCGTTACTTATCGCTTTTTATTATAATATTTATTATAATTGCGTACTAACCTGCGAAGCCTAGCTCGTTGTAGTTTACACTACACTAGGTTGTGGGCTTGTAGAGATAACCCCTAACTGGGCCTGGCCCATTGAGGTTAGGGGAGGCTCATATCTCCTATATAAAGAGGTGTTCACCTCATTATTAGGGCACAAGATATGGAGCCGCCACACTTTTGTTACTGGAAACAGGGGATTCTTTCCCCTACCGGTCATCTCTACCGCTCCACTTTCTTGTTTTCTCCATTACAGATCTAGGTCCAAGAGGAAGAACAAGGTGTGATTCTTCACCCTCATGGAGAAAGCGGTCTAATCATCCTGGCGGTGATTCCGTGTTTCAACATTGGCGCCATCCGAGTATATGCTATTCACTTGTTGATCACATCTCGTTCTATCCTGGGATCTTCAGATCTGTGTTCTTAGAGTCACACTTTCGATCTTCGAATGGAGAAACCTCACAGATCTGTGTTGCTTTTCTCTAGCTAACATTCTAGATCTGTGTTTTTCACTTGCTCCACACAAGATTTTAGTGCCTAAAACCCATCAGATCTACATTTGTTTGAAATGGGGTTCACAACCTTATGTGCAAGAGAGCTCAGATTTGTTGCCGTACAAGACTTTCTCAAGTTATAATTTCGAGATCCAAGTTTTGTGGGGTTTAATGCCTCTGTTAACGAAGATTAGCCATCATTTATAAAAGAAAACCAGGTAAGTTATGTACAGTTCTTTTCTTTGATGCAAGCCTCTATCAAAGCAAGGTATGGCAAAAGGAAAAGAAAACCAGATTCCTTTCTTACGTCACCTTTAGAGGCCCTAAATTCTCAAAATGGCTATTAGTTTATTATTTAATGATATTCGACAGTCTATGGAGTGTGACGGCAACGGGTTAAAAACTTTGATTTTTTGTCTTAATAGATGATCAAAGTCCTTTCAACTTTCAAGATATTTTTGATTATTAAATAATAAAAAATACAAAACAAAAAACAGCTGTAGACAACTAAATAAAGCTGTCTGACATGTCATATGTGCCTGCACATTTTTTGTCCTCACCCGGAAATTAGAGCCTCTCCTCTGTCTTCTCACTTTCAAGATAACAACATCAATTTAGTCCTCACCTTTAAAGACCTCAAAGGCAACCATGTTTTAAGAGACATACAACCCAACATCTTACAATTCAAGGACGTTTGCTCCGTGGCTGCGCGAGTGCACACCCACCTGCCGGACATACTCTGATGTCGCGCAAGTGAACACATGCCTGTCAGGCACGCCTCGCGCGTTGCACGAGTGAACACATGCCTGTCGGACACGCTCCGCTACCGCGTGTTTGCATAATTGCCTGCCAGAACGCTCCGCCGCCGCGTGCGCATACGTGCCCGCCGGACACTCTCCACTGCCGCGCGAGTGCACACTTACCCGCCGGATACGCTCCGCGGCTGCGCGAGTACGCACCTGCCTGTCCGCATGCGGTGAACAAGCCTACGCATGGTTGATCTGTAGTAACACGGATAGCCAAAGGCCCGCGCGCGCTGGAGCCGCACAAGACAGACAAGCTTGGTTGCCCCTGACAAATGAACGAGGCGTGTGGCTAATCCACGATATAACTCGCTTTCCTCCAGTTTTAAACGGGTTCTGAAAGGGTATGGTCCCAGATCTCGCGTCAGCATCGACCGCGAGTGACCATTACCCTTATCAAAACCCCCACTAGCTAACAACCTACCTGTGTCCGTGCAGGAACGCACCGACACAGTGGTTGAATCCAATCTGCCCAATGATGGAGGAGGACTTACCTGGAATATGAGAACGGTATAGTGATGCGGCATGGCACCGCATCTGGTGTATGAAAACGGAAGCGTCCACAGCGATGCGGCCTAGCACCGCATCCAGTGAACACTTCTATCAATACAAGGGAGCTGGATAACAGCAACAGTCACCACGGACGACGATGCGGCTTGGCACCGCATCTCGCGTATTTCTTGATCAAAGAGTGAGAAGCCGGAACGTCTATAGTTACCGCAAACAGCGATGTGGCCCGCACTGCATCCTGTACACTCAGCAAGTGGGACTGACACTACAGAGCAAGTAGCACCAATGGCAGCCGCCTGTCAGGTCTACGTAAGCGACAGACTGACGTGGCGTCACCTCCACAACCGACATGCCTGACACACCTGCAAAGGTGCAACATGCCGTCAGTCTATCCATCCACCTCCTCCTTCACTCCTCGGCTATAAATACCAACCCCAAACCAGGTTTGAGGTATCTCTTCACAACTCTCTCACGACTACTACTATCATACTTTGCTTCCCAAGCAGACTACGAATTCTCACGCCGGAGAGTGGTAACAAGGAGCACCCCCACCCCATCCTCCTTGTTACGAGTCACGGTTTGTTTCCTTGTGCAGGAGATCAACCGGCAGGCGATCCAGCCAGCGATCCTCGAGAGGAAGGGATTAACCCTTCTTGACGAGACCAGTGTGTTAACCCTGCCCGGTTAACCATTGTTTCATCAGGTTCTCACCTGGGTTTTCATAGAAAATCATTTTTTGAAACTAAAAACAACCATGACACTCACAGAAGTCACGTTTTCATAGTTCTCTTCAAAACAACTCAATATGGTTGTTATTATAAAAAAAAGGGGGGCTGTTGACTTTCTGACATGAACACTTGATAGGTTGCATGTGCCTTTAGTACAACTTGACCGTTTAAATGAAATCCTACATGTAAATTGGAGTTAATTGCTTTTTTTTAAGCTACATCAAAAGACTCACCAGCCATTAACTCGAGTATATGGATTTTTACTCACATGTATTTCCATACAATTTTCAGTAAACCAAACAGGCCAAAGTTGAACAAATGTAATCGATCGACGACACGATTAAGAGTTTACTGTCAAAACAATTATCATGCTATCTTTATTGTATGGGGCAATATTTTAATGGTTAAAAACACACGCTAAGATATAGATCGATAGTCTTTAGTTTTATGAGATGCTCAAGTGGTTGACATACATTACTCGTACGCTTTACAAATGATAAGGCCCACTGCAGTATAATTGACACTCCGAATTTAAACATCGTATATTACTTCTACATTTTGTGGTAATTTATCTTGTCAATCTATACTAACAATAGGCCGGGCATCTCACGATACACCAGCGTTGGTTAATAGTATTTTCAGGTTTGACAATACAATCAATTGGGAAAAAGCGACGAGCAATCCGACACTCGCGCGCGCTGGAGACACCCGCGTTACGGAGTCTGCGCACGCAGAAAAGTTCTGCCTGCTTGCGATTAACTCCGCACCCGCCGGTAAAGTTCCACCCGCGCGCGCGTTGCATGTTTTTTAAAAGTTTTGCATATAACAGTGAACTAAAACATGTAGTCAACCATGCATGCCAACTAATATTAGTGAAATGCTCATCATGATGTTATTACCAATACACATATGTTCAAAAATAATTTAACAATTATTTCAAAAAAAAAAAAAACCACTTGCAAACATGTAACACCCTAGTTACTAATTAACGATTTTGTATGTAATTACCAACAATTAGTGTGTAACTAAGACAACACATATTACAAAAATTCGGGTTTATTAAAACTTTTATAATTCATAAGTTATTCTACATAACGTGATCGAATTCGTTGTTTAAAAATTACAACGTAGCAAAGTGCGGAAGCGTGTATCATTATCGTGTTCGGTTCTTCGCTGAGCTTGATCGTCTTCCGGCATCCAAGGTGTACCTACATTTCATACACATGAAATGCTTTAGTCATACGGGGTTTAAATCATGTCCGAACGATGTCCGGGAAACAATTGATTTTCTAATGAAAAACAAAATATATATAAAAAATCTCCACCGTAAATTACGGTGGGACCATAATTTACGGTGGCACCTGGGTTTAAGCTTTTCTACCGTAAAACAGTAGACCTTCACCGTAAACAAATCATCTCCACCGTAAATTACGGTGGGACCGTAATTTACGGTGGACACTGGGTTCAGCCTTTCCATTTTGCCGTAATTTGACACGAAATCTTTCGTATCTTTCAAACTGCTTATCCGTTTGACCTACCGTTTCTTCCTACATGTTTGTAATTTAATTCTCCATTATATGGAGTTAAGATCTGACATCCGGATTAAATAAAATTGAGACTTTTAAGCCTTCGGCTTATTATCTTTTCAAAAATTTTCGACCCGACTATGTGATTATCAAACAAACATGTTTGTTTGACCACCATTCATCATGAACCCTTAATTTCTAATATTGTCAATCATATTAAGTACTGAACACGGGTTTCTACGCAATTATTTACCCCTTTTTGTTTAAAATCTTATTTTGACCCGTCAAGGGTATTTACGACCATTTTAGCACGAACGGTGCTCATTTCTCATGTACCTCATAGTTCCACCAATTTGTTATTAGCTAGTCTTCCACCACAACTATGAATGTGGTGGATTTAACGAAATGGACTATTTATTCCGAGTTACATCCTACGGATGTGTTATTTTTGCGGCAACACACAATTTAAGCATTTAACTCTTGAAAGTTTATGTCTACAACTTTCATGCGCGTCTAAAGGTTACAAGATCGTAAGATAAGTTCCTAAACAACCTTTATAAGTTGTTTGCTCAATTTACCCTTCAAGGGCATTTTAGTCGACATTAGCCCCTCATTTACTACGAGGGGCTTTCACTACATATTTGACCAAGTTTGTATGTTAACTATAATCATATGCATACGTACCTGGCTAGGGTCAACATATAGACCCAGTTTATACCTCGCTTTTATTATCACATTTAGTGTGGGCGAAATTAACTGAATAGCTAATCGTTCCTGTTAACACAAGACTTGACAATCGCATTAGTCGATATTGTCAAATAGTGTTATTACCACTATTTGACCCGTTCGGCCTATATGCCCAACGTTGCCTATTAAATCAAAAACATGGTTTTTGACTTCTAATTCATACATCCATCCCGTCCCGGATTTCATTACCGAATCCCACTTTCTCTTAATTTCTTTTCTTGCAATTTCAACCCGTTTCGGCTTACGCCAAAAGTTTCCTTTAGGCTTCGGTTTACATTAGTTAATACTTGACCAATTTCCATTTTACCCTTTCTATCATTATTAGGTTATATTACAAGGTGACTTTGACGGAAATTCATAATTTCCTAGTCTTTACATAATTAATTTACCGTTTTGCCCTTTTTGCCATAAACCATGGTTTTTATCATCTTTATATGTTCCGACTCGTATTAATCACGTCGGAAATCCTTATTTTCAATATTAGCATTATTACATCTATAACGTATAGAATGAACAAGCAATCTACACAATTATGTAAGTTTCACTTACCTTGCATCCGAGCTACGCTTTTCTTCCATGCTTGACTTGTTTGACCCGCTTTCACTCCAAGCTTCCACCTAGCTTGTTACGCGTCAAACTATCATCATCATTTTCAAGGTGGTTAGTTTAATCATACTCTAATACGATTATTCCACCTTATGCATTTCATATCAAAATTGCTATTTATCGTATTATAGGTCAGTTTGACCCTTTTTAATAGTCAAGTGCCCATTAGTATACTAATTTGCATTTTCGAGTTATCAACTAGTTTTAGCACTCTTTAACTACTCGGTAGGCGTTATCTTTAGACCTCCGTTTTAACCAAAGTTCTAATCGCGTTTAACACATTTAGAACTCTCTTTAATCACTTTTTGCATAATAGTCGAAACATCACAACTAGGTGTTTTAACTACAAAATTCTAGTTTCGAGCCTTCTTTGAGGCATTTCAACAAACACCTTAAGGGCAGAATTTTACATGTTTATTTATCATGTCTCTAGCTTATCTCTTACCCCAAATTTCACATAAATCAACCATCTTACAAAGTGTTAACTTCCATAATTTCTGAAATCACTTCAAATTGTCGCATTATACTAGATCAACACTCTATTTCCTAGTGTTCATCAAATTTCACATAAACCATCAATCACCTACAATGGTGTTCATAGGTTTCACTACAATTTCACATGATTTTCAACTTGTATTTGTCTAGGGTTTCTCCCTAGACACTATAGTTATTCCTAGATCATCATATGACATACATGCAACTATAATTTCAGATTTTCCCAATTACATGAGAATTTCAAGTTGAGAGTTTTTATGAAATTTCACATACCTTGTGATCCTCTTGTGATGAGGATCAGTAATCTATGCTCCATTTTCGATTTGAACTTGGTTTGATCCTTCAATTTTGTTGATTTGTTGAAGTTAGGGTTTGAGCTCCCATGGAGCTTTCCTCTGGTCGCATACGTATGTGTGTGTATTGATTTTTTTTTATAAGTGTTTTAATAAAACACTATTCTAATTGCCCATGTTTAGTCCCTCAAGTTTAGAGATTCATATATGAAACCATAACTCATAGTTTATTATTTAATTACCCTTTACTAACTAGGTTAATTTTACCTAGTTAACTTGGTGGGTTCCGGGAGTTATAATCCGTAGTGTTTTAAATCCCGTTAACTCGGGCTCTTATAAACTAAATTCCTTAAAACTTTGTTTCGCTTGTATTTAATATTAGGATTTCTTATTAAATCCCAAATATTTACCGGGTTATTTTTACTACTAGCGATACTTTACCCGTCTTTTAGTATTAACGTGGGTTAATTACCAAACCCGTTTTCGGGGTGTTACAAAACAGCATACCTCTATTTAAAAAAACATGCATATGTATATATATTATACATTTGTTGATCTGTTGATTAGTCATAATCAACACCAAATGCCGCACCACCAACATGCTCGATAAAGCTGTAGGACGGGCTCGATGCTCGAGCAAACTCCTCCTGCGCTCGACACGCTCTTCCGCGAGAGGCCGTCTCACCTCGCCAGACGAGCTCTACTGCGCAGGCATGCTTTGCGTGCCATGAGACGTTACTAATCCCGCACCTAAATTTCGATCACGAGAGAAGCTAGGAAGGCACTCTGGTCAACATTTATTAGTGGTAGATTAAAGGGACACGAGTCCGAACCCATTTTTATATTGGTTCGGATGTTTACTTTTCAATCTTGCACCATACCTTCCAGCATCTTATATTAACGACCCCTAAGAATGTAATAAACTTACACTTTTTGGCTCAAGCACATCCTTGCATATTATAACAGTTGGTAGATGTCTTTTAAACACAAATATGGACATATATCATTTTAACTTATATATGGACAATACACATATTTACTGGCCTGGGAGCACTTGAATTATTTAGAAAGCCGGTGTTACATACTTCTTTCAATAACAAGAAGTTGGCTAGAGCCTAGCACATGAAACTAATTCAACGACACGGTTAGTAGTTCATCATTTTAACGACTACTAACCTTGCGATATTTACGACGCACACTAGTATCATTGCTTATTATTATTCAAGTTCAATGCTACTGACATTTTTTAGCAGCTGCAATAAACAAAAGGACTAGCATAGTCCAACACCATTCTGAAGTTCGAAGTTGCTTTAACATATTGTGAAGTATGGATGCATAACAAGCACTCCTAAGGACAAAGTTTCGGTACAGTGTGTTCCATATGTCACTCTTTATTACAAAGTGTCATTTGGGGCTTCCGTGCACTGTACAATCAGCCCTACACTAAGACTCGAACGAAGATGAAGTCGACAGACAACTGCACTAACAGACTCCCCCTTGAATGTTGACGGAATCTTCAGTGAGAGGCTTCAACATGACAACTCTTCAATCTTGATCGGTCTTCTTCAGGAACTTTTCCTGGAATCATGTACCCGGATCTTTCTCTGGCTCTAACTCTCATCAGACTCCCCCTTGCATCAATGTCATCATGTTTAGCACTTGAGACTTTGAAAATCATCTTTCCAACATCAGTTGTCGAAAATCTTTTTGACTTTTTCAAAAATTTATGCTAAAACACACACAAAATCTTTTTGGATTTTCTGAAAGACAGTAAATGACACCACTTGTAGAATTACCAGAAATGAAATATAATGTTTACAAACAATATTTTTGTGAGTTTGTGTAAGAGGATCATATCAGTTTTTGAGACATGTCACGAACACTGTTAAGCTGCATTCCATTTTAAATTCAAAACAATTCACCTAGATTGTCAGTATATTTGTCCACTTAAATTTTCACACAAATTTCAACTGATCCGAGATACGATGTTAATGTTTTAAGCACTTAAACTTATTCGTGTGTCCCACTTCTTGAATATACTCCCGTATCCAGATCCCAATATTCAGTCTTACAGGTGAGTATACCACAGATGATATCTGTCAGGGGATTAATTGCGAGGGTCGTGAGAGCTCAGGTCGATACTTCCGTATACGCAAAGAGATGACGGCTTCGACTTTTCGGTGTGTCTCCTTTAGAGGATCTTTTGATTACAACAGTAGCGACTATTAATTTTATTGTTTCATCAGCATGCTGAGGGCGAGCTTATATTTCAAAGCTTTTGCAGAAAGCATTATCCGGGGACTAGGTCAGTACTTCCATACAGCAGAAGTCCCGGGATAATACCCCAGATATCACTGAGAATAAAGACCTAGTATCTCAGAATAAAGGACCTTTCAAACAAGATTTCAGGGGTTACCTATATATCCAAGCAGTTGTTAACCCACAGAACAAGCAAGTTTAATTTTTTTGGGTTTATATCTCGTCACAATTTACTAAGTGTGTAAAAATCTACTAACACATCCACAGTGAGATTGTTTATCACATTTTTCATTACAATTCTTTAGCATGTTGTGACAGTCCACTGATGTACTATCATTTCCTCTTTTGACAACAAAACTCATTTTTGATTTTATCATGTTTTTGACTTTTTCAAATTTTCTAATGTTTTTGGATTGTCTGAAATTTTCTACTCCCCCTAAAATGCAAACACATTAGCAAAAAATTGAAAACTATCTAAACTCTTGACTCACTTGAACACAAAACTATACAAAAACTTGACAACTGACATCGAATTGCATCAATTCGCCATCCACTAATGCGTAAACAATCCGAGCTCCCCCTTTCAACAAACCATTTTCTCATTTAGATTTCAAAACACTTAAGTTTGTTTTAATCAAAATGATTTTTCCGGAAAATGAATTTGTATTTACCACTTGTAAATTAATCACTTGTTAAAATCGGGGATATGGTTCATCATTTTGTCTAATTTCATCATGTGTAGTAAATCAAGTACAAATTAATGTCCCTGATTTACCGTTTTGCATTCAAGCAAACTCTGTACCAATTGTAAAATCACAAACAATACCACTTGTAGGAATGTTACGTCTACATAAAACACTTTTACCAATCAGGATGCCGATTACTGCTTCGTACTTACCAACCTGGAAGCCCTGGCGTAGTCCTTTAACCTGTAAACATTCAAACATTTTTCAAATTCATTCAACTCTCATAAAACATGAATGATGCCGATTCCTGATCCACGATATAAACTTGGGATCTCCGGCGTAGTCCTTAGACTTCAAGGAAAACAAACTTCCATCCAAGTCTTCTCAGACTTGATGGTTTTTAATTCTTGCGCAGTGGGGTTGTATGTTGCCTTTTTAGTTGCATAAAAGTCTTCTTGTAGGATCGTTTTCGGCCCTATTTGAGTCGATCAGAAGAATTCGTGTCCAAAACAAGAGGTGGAAACTAATGTCTTGGTGCAATTTCAGCTGGATTCACTTTTAACTGTTGTATTATTGATCTTGATAACGATTACAAGCTCTGACAACACTTCGGCAGCACTTCGTGGCTCACCGGAAGAAAACACCTAGACCTATGCTATTGATTTCGCTCTAGAAACACCTATTTATAGGTGATATGATTTCGCTCCAACATGTACATGTCACTAGAAGCGAAATCACATCATTACATTAAGAGCGAAATCAGCTGTTTAACATCTTGGGCGAAATTAGACTGTTGAGGTTTCGCTCCAAATGACAACATGTCATTTGGGGCGAAATCACATGCTTAATACAGTTCTCGAATTCCGTGCCCAGAACTATCCTATTCGATACAAGACTCGATACAAGACGTAGGCGACAGACGGATGCACCAACAAACTCCCCCTCGGATGTTGACGGAGTCTTCAGTGTCGAGTCTTCGGTTGTCAACCTTCAGTCTTTATCAGTCTTCATTCTTCCTCTGAAGTATTTGTCATTGCAAGAATCCTCATTCTCTATCTTTATCATCAACAAACTCCTCTCTCTTGAATGTTGAATCTTTAAACTTCATTAGCATCAGCAAATCCAGGATCAATACTGGCTTTCCCTGCTTTATCAACATTTTCTTCAGACTCTCCCTCTCAATCTGCTGGGATCGTAGTCTGGAATTCTCTCATTCATTCTAAGATCGTGATCAAGCTCTCATCTGGTTCAGGATCGTCACCTGACTCAATTTTACCTGCACAATCTCTACCCAACACATAAGTTTCTTCAAAGATTAAACCTTTAAACTTTAGAAACTATTGCACGCAGCATTTAATAATGATTTTTACATTTAGGATCTTTTCCTAACTCTTATCATGCAAACTTAACATCTTCACATACTCTCTCCCAAACCTGTTCGTCAAGTTTAGCACTTGGAATTTCAAAAATCAGCTTTTCAACACCAGTTGTCTAAAATCTTTTTGGATTTTTTGAAATAAAGTAAATGCAGTAACAAAATATTTACAGACAATATTTTTGTGAGTTCGTGCACGAGGATCATATCAGATTGAGACATATCACCAACACCGTTAAGCTAGATTTCATTTTAAGTTCTAAACAATTCACCTAGATTGTCAGTATGTTTATCCACTTAAATTTTCACACAAATTTCAACTGTTTCGAGATATGCAATTAGTGTCTTAATTACTTAAACTTATTCGTGTGTCCCACCACTTAAATATACTCCCGTATCCAGATCCCAATATTCAGTCTTACAGGTGAGTATACTACAGATGATATCTGTAAAGGGGTTAAATTGCGAGGGCCGTGAGAGCTCAGGTCGATACTTCCGTATACGCAAAGAGATGACGGCTTCGACTTTTGGTGTGTCCCCTTTAGAGGATCTTTTGATTACAACAGCAGTGACTATCAATTTTATTGTTTCGTCAACTTGCTGAGGGAGATGCTGTGTTTCAAGCATTTGCAGAAAATATTATACGGGGACTAGGTCAGTACTTCCATACAGTAGAAGTCCCGGGATAATACCCCAGATATCACTAAGCATAAAGACCTAGTATCTCAGAATACGGGACCTTTCAAACAAGATTTTAGGGGTTACCTATATATCCAAGAAGTTGTTACCCACAGAATAAGCAAGTTTGAATTTAGGTTTATATCTCGTTACAGTTTACTAAATGTGTAAAAACCTACTGACACATCCGCAATGAGATAGTTTATCACATTTTTAACTTTACATTTCTTTAGCGTGTTGTGATAGTCCACTGATGTACTATCATTTCCTCTTTTATGCAACAAAACTCATTTTTCAATTTTATCATGTTTTTGGCTTTTTCGAATTTTCTAATGTTTTTGGATTTTCAGAAATTTCTTACTCCCCCTAAAATTCAAAAACATTTAACGAAAATGAAAACAAGCTGTACAGAAAATGACAACTGATATCGAATTGCCTCAATTCTCCATTCGCTTGGCATAAACAATCAGAACACCCCCTCACAACAAACTATTTTCCCATTAAGATTTCAAAACACTTAAGTTTGTTTTAATCAGAATGGTTTTTCCGGGAAATAAGTTCGTTTATCAACCATTTGTAGGTTTTGGGGTCATTTCATCACATTGTTTACCAATCTTTTAAATGATAGTTAAATCAAGTTCAACTTAATGAACTTGATTAACCACTTGTACAAACAATGATTGGACCATTTGAAGGATCAACAATCAAACATTTCAAACCTGTTTTTCAACCAATTACCATCTGTTGGTTGAATTCTCAAGGTGCCGATTCCTACTCCACGCTTACAATCCTGGGAGTTCCGGCAATTCCTGCTTTTCAAAACAAATTATTCAAACATTACAAATTTTACAAACATGTTAAAGAATGATGCCGATTCATGCTCCGCGATTCCCAACTTGGGAGCTCCGGCAAGTCAGGTTTTTACTCTTTGAAAAATATATCCACCCAAGCCTGACCTTCCTTGGGTGTAACAATCTCATCATCTTTTCTTTCAACAGACTTGTGAACACGTCGTTTAGAAGCATAAAAATCTTTGACACTTTTGGCCTTACCATTGACCATTTGTCCAAAAATGTGTTTCACATTTATGTTGAAAGTCTTTTCAACATCAAATTTCTTCTTGTCAGAATAAAATTGATTTGAAATTTCTATTTTTCCAACTTTCTTCAAGAAATTTTCAGCACGCAAAGGTGGAAAATTTTCATCATTCATAGTTGGAACTGGTCTTTCAACCTTTCTGTCAACACGTGGCTCCTCTTATTTTGTGGAATCAGATTCATCACCAGAAATGTTACCTGAACCTTTCACAACCCATTTTTGATTTTTTACATTTTCTTTTCCTTTTAAAATATTCTTTGAACATTCTCCCTTCTCAAAGATTGAATTTTCAAAGCCTGTAAATTTTCGAGTTGTAAGTTCAGTTTTCTCAACCATTTTCTCTTTCAGTTTACCAGAGACTTCCTGTTTTGGTTTAAATGTCTTCGGACAATTCCTAGCAACATGACCCACAGTTTTACACTGAAAACAGGTTCTCTTTTCAATCTTTTTCTGAACAACATTCTTCTTCAACTCTTCTTGCTTCTTGGCAAGGAATTCCTGATTTGTTTGCTTTCTGAATGCTTGCTCTTTCTCGGCCTCTGATGTTTTTCCTGAAACAAACACAGTTTTTTGTTTATAAACTTTTTCATTTTTGTAATTTTTCGATTGATTAAAACCAAGACCTTTCTTTTTGAAATTACGAACTATAACCATAATTGTAACCCATTTTCTTGTTAATTCTTTGTTGTTCTCTTGAAGTGTATTGTTTAGGTTTTCCGATAAGATTTAAATCTTTTATTTCAGAAATATTAATTTCTGTAATTTTGAAAACCTTTTGAATCATTTCAAATCTGACACTTTTTATTGGAAAAGCTTCATCAGAATATAATTTGTCAGAATCTTTCAAAGTATATGCTACTTTGAATGGTTCATCATTCAAATTAGATTTTGATAGCAAAAATTGTTTGTCATAAACTCGTTTGTCCTTTTTGATTGTTGGCTTTGACGTATCGGACACAGACTTTGACTTGGATTTGGACTCCGGTTTTGACTCCTCTATGTCATCTTTATCCAACACCTGATCGACCACACTTTTTATCAACTTTGACTCATGATCAGTGTCCTGTTTGAGTCGATCAGAAGAATTCGTGTCCAAAACAAGAATTGAAAACCATCAAGTCTGAGAAGAATTCGTGTACAAAATTCTCGTCAAGTTGTCACTTTACCTTGTACAGTTTATTGTTTTCAAATTTTCCCAGAAAATCAAAATTGAAACATATTTTGATTTTAGGGGGAGAAAAATTTTAAAAAAATTAGAAAATTTGAAAATATCAAAAACATTGAAAAATCAAAAATGAGTTTTGTTGAGACAAGAGGAAATGATTGTATATCAGTGGACTATCACAGCACGCTAAAGAAATGAAATGTCAAATGTCATAAACGGTCTCACTAAAGATGTGACGATAGGCTCAGCTAGACTAGTAGATTTGCGATAATGATACAAACTTAAATGAAAAAGCCTAGTTCTAGTGGGAAACGCAGTTGAAAGCATATACTTAGTTTTGTCCTTCTTGATTGTGTACCAACTCAGTAATCGCTGAATGCAAAGAGCATATAAACCGGTCAGTTTATGAACTTCCACAACTTGCTGAAAAAGTCACTGTGATTGTGCATTTCATTTTGCAAAGATTTAAACTTGTTTTATTTCTTTATTTTGTTTAAGCATTGGACATCCTCTGCGTACACGTGAGTATCGACCTGGATGTTATTGCCTAAACGTTCTGCCTTATTTTCTTTGGTGTTTCGTTTAAGCTTTGGACCTCCTCTGCGTATACGAGAGTATCGACCTGGTGGTTAAAGCCTAAACAATTTCAACTTGTTTTATTTTCTTATTTTGTTTAAACATTGGACTTTCTCTGCGTATACAGAAGTATCGACCTGATTGTTAATGTTTAAACATTCTGCTTTGTTTTCGCACATATCACAGTTGATGAAAGTTTAAAGGCATTACTTGAGTTAGTGTATTGCATGATGACGGGATATGCTGAGATCGTGGGGTCCATAAGAATTTAGTGCAAAATTAATATACCTTAACGTATCGGTAAGCATTTCGAAAGTTTTTAGATTGAGTTTAAGAAGACAAATATATCGTCAATCAACGTGAATCGTTTAGAACTTAAAATGTCTAAAAAGCTTAACGGTGCTTGTGATGTGTCTCAAAAACTGATATGATCCTCTTACACAAACTCACAAAAAGATGTTTGTATATAGTTTATTTTCTTAAATCCAAAAAGAATTTAGTGTGTTTTAGCATAAAATTTTGAAAAATCCAAAAAGATTTTCGACAACAGATGTTGGAGAGCTGATTTTCAAAATCCCAAGTGCTAAACATGATGAACGACATTGGATTGGGAAAGTTTGTTGTGATGTAAATTGTTTTTGAAATGACTAAATGGATCATTAATTTGAAACCAATTTTAATCATTTTAAATTCAAGTGGTAAGCATAAAGTCAAATCTTATTGTTGGGTAGAGTATGTGCAGGTATGCAGATAGTGAATTTCAGACTGCGATACCAGCTCATCGAAAGGGGGAGTCTGAAGTCGAAAAAGGCAGGTTTCTGATCTTGTTGCTACGAAGAGCCAAGAGATGGTCCTGAATCTGTGATAGCTGATAATGGTGAGAAAAGAGAATGAGAGAGTTTGAAGGATGCGTCAGCGTCAAATATTTTGGAAAAGCGTGAAGACTGATCAAGACTGAAGTTTTGACGTTCCGACGCCACGTACTGAAGACTCCGTCAACATCCAAGGGGGAGACTGTTGGTGCATATGTCTGTTGAATTCGTCTTGTATCGAGTCTTGTATAGAGTTGTTTAGATTAGGGCACGAAATGTTAATTTCCCACGAAATGACGAAATGTTGATTTCCCACGAAATCACGAAATGGTGATTTCCCACGAAATGGTGATTTCCACGAAATGGTGATTTCCCATGAAATGGACATGATATTTTCGTGGGGAATCAGAAAGTTGCACTTTCGTGGGGAATCAGAAAGTTGCATTTTCGTGGGGAATCAGAAAGTTGCACTTTCGTGGGGGAATCAGAAACATTATAAATAGGGTAGTGATGTTGTCATTTGGTGGGGAATCAGGATTTTGGAGCCGAGGTGCTGCCAAAGTGTCTCCAGCCTTGTAAACGTTCTAAAATCAATACAAGAGACTTGTAAAGTGTATAACAAGCTAAACGAAGATCAAATCTTTGTATTCCGCCTCTGATTTGATCCAAGAACTCTTCTGAACGACTCGTTCGGGGTCCGAAATCGATCCTACACAATATATCTTGTAAACTTATCTTAAGTTCGAGAAATACTAATATATGACTGGGCACCTCATGATACACCAGCATTTGATAATGAATTTTGCAGGTTTGGTGACGCATTACATACGAGCACATAAGTCGCCACGCGCGCATGCTCCTTTACTTACGAGCGAGCACACATGCGCCATACGTGCATGCTCCTCTACATACGAGCACGTAAGCCGCCACGCGCGCATGCTCTTTTACTTACGAGCGAGCACACATGCGCCATACGAGCATGCTCCTCTACATACGAGCACGTAAGTCGCCACGCGCGCATGCTCCTTTACTTACGAGCGAGCACACATGCGCCATACGCGCATGCTCCTCTACATACGAGCACGTAAGTCGCCATACGCACATGCTCCTCTACATAGGAGCACGTAAGTCGCCACGCGCGCATGCTCTTTTACTTACGAGCGAGCACACATGCGCCATACGCGCGTGCTCCTCTACATACGAGCACGTAAGTCACCACGCGCGCATGCTCCTTTACTTACGAGCGAGCACACATGCGCCATACGCGCATGCTCCTCTACATACGAGCATGTAAGTCGCCACGCGCGCATGCTCCTTTACTTACGAGCGAGCACACATGCGCCATACGCGCATGCTCCTCTACATACGAGCACGTAAGTCGCCATACGCGCATGCCCTTTTACATATGAGCACGTAAGTCGTCATACACGCATGCTCCCTTACTTATGAGCACATAAGCCGTTATACGCGCATGCTCCTTTACATACGAGCATCTCAGCCTCCATGCGAGTCTGCTGCTCCACATACGAGCACGTAAGTCACCATACGCGCATGCTCCTTTTCACACGAGCATCTCAGTCCCCATGCAACCCTGCTACCTTTACATACAAGTGTGTATGTCGCCCGCGTGCGCATGCTTAGCCATATACGAAAACGCTTACAAAACGTAAACCGTGCTACAAATGCACGCATCACTTTGGGTATACGCAAAAACACATTGGCTAAAATAAAGTTTCGTTTACACCTACAATCTTCGACAAACTGTTGGGCTATCAAGAAGACACAAGCGCGCAAAATGGAGGTAGCAGAGATGAGGATGCTGAGGTGGATGTGCGGACACACGAGGTTAGATCGGATAAGAAATGAGGTTTTTAGGGAGAGATTAGGAGTGGCTAGTATATCGGATAAGATTAAGGAGGAGAGGTTGAGATGGTTTGGGCATGTGAAGCGGAGGCAAACGACGACACCAGTTAGAGTAGTGGAAACTCTTACTGTGGAGGGGAGGAGAGGAAGAGGCAGACCCAAACTGACATGGGATGAGCAGATTAGGCATGATTTACTAGAGTTGCATCTTTCTGAGGACATGGTCCAAGATAGGACTTCGTGGAGGCGTAGGATTAGGGTTCAGGACCTCTAGAGGGTATTACAGTAAGGTTTTAGGTGTATTTTAGGGACGTAGGTTTTCTTATCCCTTAAGTGACTTTACCGGTGATTGTCTCCTTGTGTTATGCCCAAATGATGTTGTGTGCTATTATACTTGATTTACATTGTATTGTGTCACTCTTATCACTTTCTTGGTATTGGTCTTGCTATTGGTGGCTTCTTTTTCTATATTCTATATTCTTTGACTTGGTGTATTGGCATGCGGTTCATTTTGGAGCTGAGGGTCTCTCTGGAAGCAGCCTCTCTATCCCTAGGGATAGAGGCAAGGTCTGTCTACATCCCACCCTCCCCAGACCCTATAAGTAGCTTTGCTATTTGTGGGATTTACTGGGTATGGTTGTTGTTGTTGTTGTTACACCTACAATCTTCAAGACAAGCCACATCTCCTTGCTTCACGCCACATTGTTGTTGTAGCACAGCGGAGGATTAGTGCAGGCTCGGGTTTCCACTCCATCATCCTGACGTAACTTTATGCCAATTCTCATTCGCGATAACCTGCTCAAAGCGGATTAACACGTGCAAATATTGTAGACAACAGTTCACAAAGATCTAAACACCAAGTATACGTATTCCATAAGGTTAAACACGTGCGCGCCTTGCGTTAACCAACAGAAGTCACACCAGAGGGTGAATATTTTACAGTAGCCACACGACTGTGTGCGCACCGCTAAAGCTGGGCCACACTCGAAAATCATCCGAAGGGAAGACACTCATCTAGTCCAGAATTCCACCCACTTGCCATCCGCGCGTGGGAGCAACACTGGACTAGGGGGGACCTGAAGGGGTATGGTCCCAAATGCTGCATCAGTCATACGCACGTTGGGACCTAACCACACTCAACCGTCAAAACTCAGCCAGTTCCAAGACTCGTGCACAAGTCCAAACCACGTACGCGCAACCTTAACAAGCTCATGGTAATGCGCCAGTACAAATGACAACTGACTGCAACCAATCAGCATGCACCAGGTTTGCCCAACCAATTTCCACGATGAACAATCGTGGGATATTCATTGTTCCATTATCTCTACTCACAGCTGAAGACAGACGCAACAAGCATGGCCAGCAACTTTCCCGCACCCGGGCGACAGGTAAGCCTAAAACTCAATCTTTACTTTCGTGCACTCCTAACAAGTCTAGTATTCCTCCCACGCTTGCACGCGGGAGCAACACTAGACTGAGGGACATGATGGGGTATGGTATTAGACCCAACCCGAACAACCGGACATATCTGTTACTTTTCGCCTTTTATTATAATATTTATTATAATTGCGTACTAACCTGCGAAGCTTAGCGCGTTGTAGTTTACACTACACTAGGTTGTGGGCTTGTAGAGATAACCCCTAACTGGGCCTGGCCCATTGAGGTTAGGGGAGGCCCATATCTTCTATATAAAGAGGTGTTCACCTCATTATTAGGGCACAAGATATGGAGCCGCCACACTTTTGTTACTGGAAACAGGGGATTCTTTCCCCTACCGGTCATCTCTACCGCTCCACTTTCTTGTTTTCTCCATTGCAGATCTAGGTCCAAGAGGAAGAACAAGGTGTGATTCTTCACCCTCATGGAGAAAGCGGTCCAATCATCCTGGCGGTGATTCCGTGTTTCAACAATGTTGTTGTTTGATTTTGTTAAATTGATGCGTTAGTAGTTAAGTATTGATGATGTTTGCATTGTAATAAGGTTTTAGATCTTGTCATCGGATACAAAGGGTGTTTATATGTTTTTGTTGTGCTGGTTAACAACAACATTTGCTTCAGCGACAACAACAGTTGTGGCAACACTTGCAACAACAGAGCTTGCAACCTGCAAATGGAATGAAACGACCCAATGATGATGGTGTATGCTCAGGAGGATTGATGCGATACTTGTATGAAATATTTGCAAAAGATAACCATGGTGGAATTAGGGTTTGGAATGGAAAAGGTGAAAACGATGAAGTGAATTATAATAGGCATGAGTTTTTTTATAAAAGAATTAAGGAGGGGTAGGTAAAGTCACATGATGCAAATAACCAATATTTAATCTGGGTTATGGATGATGTTAGTGGCAAGGACCAAAATAGTTGGATAAAATAACGTTAGGGGTACAGATATTAAAAGATTCATTTTTGGGCTAATATGGTAAAAGTGACGTAACCATAGGGGCCAAAATCGTAATTTACCCGATTTTAAATTTAGTGTTGCAATGCAACATGCTATTTTATCTATGTTCCGTTGTGAATTATTTTCAAAACGTAGTTGTACGAAATAATGTAGAAGTCATCAAAGCATAAACGTATAAGCCGTCTAAGCCGTCCCAAAGTTTATAGTTTTTAGTGCATTTTATCACTCAATGTAAACTCATTCTAAACTATGAGCAGTGGCGGAGCCACACTTTGAACAACGGTGTCGCCCAACACCATTGAATTTTGTGTAGTAAATATAACGTATAATAGGAAAAATTCGAGCGACACCATCCTTTTTTTACAAGCGACACCATTGTTTTTACAAACAACACCATTGTTTTGTTTTATTCTAAAAGAATTAGATAATAAACAAATTTATAGTTCAAAAATTAAGTCCAGTTACTTGAATTTAATTAGTATACTTTAAATAATTAGAGGTCCAAGCTTAATTTTTTTTCTTATCTAGTAAGCATTATAGGCCCATGTCTAATTTGTTTTGTTTCAATTATTTAACCTATCCAGAACCAGATTTTTGATGATCATCTGAATGATACTTGCACTTGTTTGTTATAATGAAAAAGAGGTTTTTTTTTTTTTTGATTTTTTTGCTTTTTTTTTTTTTTGCAAGTTGCCATTCTACACTATAACAATTCAAAACGTGAATAGTAATAAATCTATGTTTCGTCATATACTAGTTTAATTCATTATTATAAGGCTATAATATTATTCAAGTTCAAGTATACCATTACGGCGTACTTGCATTTATCTACGTTTCCACAAAATTTATTTAAAATCAAGCCTTCCAAATTTCTCGACAGTAACACGTCTACTAGTTCAAATCAATGTTTTAAAAAACCGGTTATTAAACCATACCGGGTTGGACTTAGAAATGGTTAATGATTGTACTGGGCGGTTCAACCGGATTAACTAGTTAAACCTATAATTCCATAAAAATAAAACTTAAACTTAAAAAATAATCCAAATGTATATGATTTCATAATAAAAATAATTCAAAAGTTAATCCATAATAAAAAATAATAATCCAAAGGTACTAAATTTTCATCAAAGTTTTTTTAAATAAAATATACAAAAAGTTTATGGTATTGGAGTCTTAATACATTAAGTTCACCATGGAATATGAAGATTGGAATGTCGTGAGTAGCGTAAGTAAGAATTGGGAACGATAGGTTAGTTACCGGAAATATAGAAGATCAGGTATTACCTTAAAATCATATGTTAATAAAATACAAAAATCAAATTTAAAGATTTTGCTAACCAGTTCGAACTGATAGAACCGGATTTACGAATGATATATAACATTTACAGAGGCGTCTCTGAGAATTCACATACCCTGTTCGAGTTTGAAAAAAATGTGCCCTTCCATTATGTTTTGTTATTATCTAAAAAAAATCAAATTAGTATTGGGTTTAATAAACCTAATTCCAAGTGGGCTAAATTCTACACCATAAAAAATGATTTGTAAATGTACCTATATTGGAAGTGGTATGTGTTTACTATTTAGAAAAAAATAACATATACGTATCGGATTTTTTTTAAATCGCATGCCCCTCAAAATCACGGGCCTTGTGCGGAGGTCCTCCCCGCACACCATCAAAACCTCCCATGAACATATACATATACCATATTGAAAGTGGTATGTGTTTTCATATCGGGCTCGTGTCGGTATTACTAATACTGGCCCCGTAACATTGGTTCAAATCATTTGAGGGGCCTGTCACTAAGTTTTAGGTAGATCTTATGCGTGATTAGATCCTAGTGAAATTAAATACTTGAATGCAATGCTACAATAAAGCTGAGAATGACATGTAAAAAAAAGACAAAATTGAAAAGATCACTTGGGATTTGAAGAATCTTAATCAATCTTTCCATTTTCTTCACATACATAATTTAGAGTAAAGTTCTTTTTGAGTCTTTATGGTTTGTGTATTTTAACTATTTGAATTAAAAAACAAAACTTGTTTTGATATGAGTTCATGTGGTTTGTATTTTAAACCCTTTGAATCCAAAATGAAACCTCATCCAACTCTTTGAGTCCTCGTGGTTTGTATTTTTAACCTTTTGAATCCAACACTTTTAGTCCATGATTTGGATGAGGTTTGCGTTTTGGATTCAAAGGGTTAAAAATACAAATCATAGAGACTCAAATCAAGACAAGTTTGTTTTTGGATTCAAATAGTTAAAATGCAGAAACCACAGGAACTCAAAAAGGACTTTACTCTATAATTTATCAATTTTAATCAAATCTATACTTACTATTTTTTAGTTTATAAAAACAATTCTAGGAGATAATATAATATTTTGAAATTTTCATCAGAATTAAATTATTTATCCTTGAAATCTTATATTATGTTATTCAATTAATATAAACATAATATAATCACAACTTTCAAATCGCCGTTTAGCAATCCTTCGATATTATTATTATTATTATTATTATTATTATTATTATTATTATTATTATTATTATTATTATCTAATCTAATATTTTGTTAAAATAATATAAATATAAATATAATATTCAAACATAGATCATTGTGTAATTTTATCATCATACACGTGACTATTAGTCATAAACTATAAAAAATTCAAGAACTATCCTCGCAATCACTCTATCTATCGTGTATCGAGTATATCCGTTAGTTTTTTTAAAGATATAACTTTTTTTATTATCTTATCTGGTATATAAAATTATATTTATTCAACATGTGTAATGCACAAGGTTTTTTTAAATATATAATTTCTTTTATTATTTACTATACAAAATTACATATATTCAACATGTGTAGTAAATGGGGGTTTTAAAAATAAAACTTTCTATAATTATTATTTAGTGTATAAAATTAGTTTTATTCAACTTGTGAAATATACAGGATTTTTAATTATTTAATATATAAAATTATATTTATTTAACTCGTGTAATATACGGAATTCTAATCTAGTTGTGCTATATAATTAAAAAAACTATGCCACAATAACACTTACTAAAATTATTAAACTACCCTGTTGGGTTTCATACTTTCATTTTCATGTAGTGATGAGTGTGCGATCGCTTTCGTCAAAAAAGAAAAATGACGGTAAAGGGTGCGGGTTTCTGGCGAAAGAAATATTGCTGAAATTAATCAAGCATCAAAGACGTAATATATGAATGTGTGTTCAGTATATAGAAGTATCCGACCTTCGGATTTGGTTGTTATATAAATGGTTGCAAAAGTCGGTAGACGCTCTCTAGTCGGTCGATTGGGGAGTTGAAAGTACTCGGTATAGGTGGAGAGTACCCGGGGAGTACTCGGACATGTTAAATTATAAAAAAAAAAAAATAGTTTTCTGCAAATTATATGTATGTAAAGTATCATAAATCTACTAATATATATATATATATATATATATATATATATATATATATATATATATATATAGGATGGGGGCCGCTAGAATGAGAACCACCACGAGTTGTAAGAACCACGAGAACCGCGACCCGCGGGTGGCCGTTGACCACGAAATTTTTTTTACACCTAGATCCGTATATTTTAAGACCGGGTGTAAATTTTGGGTTCAAACGGCGCGCCCGAGGGGGTAGTTTTTTACGCCCAAAGTTTGGGTTTTTTTAATTTTTTTAATTTTTCTTTTTTTTTTTAACCAAACTTTGGGCGTAAAAAACTACCCCCTCGGGCGCACCGTTTGAACCCAAAATTTACACCCGGTCTTAAAATATACGGATCTAGGTGTAAAAAAAATTTCGTGGTCAACGGCCACCCGCGGGTCGCGGTTCTCGTGGTTCTTACAACTCGTGGTGGTTCTCATTCTAGCGGCTCCCTATATAGGATTAGGATCATAAGTGAACAACTTCTTGAGAGTGAACTAAGTGAACTAATCTTGGCCCTTGATCATTTTTTAGATTAAAAGGGTAAGACTGACATTAGCCAAGTACTTTTAATTAAAATCCCTTAATTTTCTCCTCTATTAACTCTCTCTCTCTCTCTCATCTTTAATTATCTCTCTATTATTTTAATTATAAGAGATTGAAGGGCTAATTTTTTTTAAATAAACTGTTATGTTCCTTTTAAAATTAAATATTAGACCTAATTAAATTATGATTTTTAACATATGTGTATACAGGTCAGTATACACAAGACTTATACACTTGTGTATTATTACATCTTGTTTTCACGGGTTAGTATAAACCAGATTTATACACTTGTGTGTTATTCAAGTACATATGTGTATACGGGTCGGTATATACCAGACGTATACACCTGTGTATATAGGGTAGGGTTCATGAGTGAACAATGATTTATGTGTGAACAAAACGAACTTATCCTGACCATTGATTTTGTAGATCTAGATTTTTTCTTTAATGGCAAGATTGTAATTATTTTTTGTAACTTACATGTGTTTTAATAGACAAAAGGGTATAATTGTATATTTGTATCTTCATTTAATTAATTAATTTTTCTCTCTCCTGATTTTCTCTTTCCAATTAAAAGAATATTTAATTACATTCTCAAAATTTTTTTCTCTCACATATTACCTAACTTAATATTTCATAATTTTTAAAAAAATACAAACATTATCAAATATTGTTCCAGCTAGAACACAATTAAAAATATTTAATTACATTCTGCATACATATATGTATTAGGTCAATGTTTGATGAAAAGATGTATAGTGGAAACAATATGTAGTAATACACAAGTATATAAGTCTGATATACATCGACATGTATACACTATGTACTTGAATAATACACAGGTGTATACGTCTGGTATATACCGACCCGTATACACATATGTACTTGAATAACACACAAGTGTATAAATCTGGTTTATACTAACCCGTGAAAACAAGATGTAATAATACACAAGTGTATAAGTCTTGTGTATACTGACCTGTATACACATATGTTAAAAATCATAATTTAATTAGGTCTAATATTTAATTTTAAAAGGAACATAACAGTGTATTTAAAAAAAATTAGCCCTTCAATCTCTTATAATTAAAATAATAGAGAGATAATTAAAGATGAGAGAGAGAGAGTTAATAGAGGAGAAAATTAAGGGATTTTAATTAAAAGTACTTGGCTAATGTCAGTCTTACCCTTTTAATCTAAAAAATGATCAAGGGCCAAGATTAGTTCACTTAGTTCACTCTCAAAAAGTTGTTCACTTATGATCCTAATCCTATATATATATATATATATATATATATATATATATATATATATATATATATATATATATATATATATATATATAACAAAGTACGTGAATATGAATATAAATAAAAAAATGCATGTTCAAATATTAAAGTATTTCAAAAATTGAACGCGGCTTGAGTTGACCTACTAGATCTAACTTTGGCAGAGGTTGGCCGTGTTTGATCGATTCCCAGTAATTAGGCAGAGTTGAAGAAAGTTGTCTCGACTGTCTACCTTAAAGCGATTACTCAGGAAGTACTCGACTTTCTTTTACAACATTGGTTGTGTATACGTTCAAGTTGTTATATATTTACTTTTATGACTATGGAGTATGTAAATTAAACTTCATGTAGGTTTTATGTTTTAATCAGACTACCTTATAGAGGGCGTAGCTTAAGAGGGGCCGGGAGGGGCGCCCGACCCCCCAAACTTTTCGCTCAGTAGTGTTATATATGTAGTTTTCATATATAAAGTTTTTGGTATATACGTTTTCGACCCCCCGATTCTATAGAATTTTTTGGGTATATACGTTTTTGACCCCCCTGTTTTCATGGTCAAGCTTCGCCACTCCATGCCCTGTCCCAACCAACGCCAACCCGGAGTGGAGCAGCTGGCGTTGAAGGGCATCCCCGCCCCAACTAACGCCCCACTCCCTGCAGTCTTAATGGGTGGAAAGTCATATTTAGGTTACACGTATATACAAATAGATGTCCAAGTAAAGTAAAATGAGTTATTTATTATGAGAATTGAGAAGTGATATTAAAAGTAGAAATTCGAAATAATTTAGTTATCACTTATTACTATTTCTATTGTATTTTTATATACTACTAGTTTTTCTTCTTTTATACCACGTAAATGTATAATCAGATACCGTGCTTCATTCATAGCTTACACGTAAATATATAATTGTAGAAAAATAAATATCAGATTAAAATGCCCAATAAGTTGCAAGCATATGTCAAATCAACTTACATTTTAAGTACGGAGAAGAAAAATCCAACACGGAACAATCAACTGGTGAAGTCATGGATGGTATTGTCTTTCGCCTGAGATATATATATACACACATATAATATGCCATTTTGAAAACGAAGCTTTATACACACATATAATATGCCATTTTGAAAACGAAGTTTATTTGAACACCGTCGGTTGAGGTGGTCCCGGTCACTGCCGTTACTGATTGTGATACAAATAACGTTCATCATCTATTTCTATAAATCTCTCCGGCATTATATCAACTCAATATACAACTACTTCACAATGTCGGAAATATTACACCATGATCAAATGCATTCTCAACTTCAACGAGGTCTAGTGAATGTTGAGTCCCAGTGTAAATGGTCATATGAGGAAAATGATCATTTACTGTGCTGCGGAAATCCTTTCGAGTGCTTCTCAAGTTCGTCGGTTGACGAATTATCTAAGGTAACCGCAATCAATGAGCATAATCTGAGCAGGAGGAAGAGAAAACTTTGTGAGGTTTGTTGGTTATCCTGATGGATGTTCGAATCACATTTACAATTTTTGTTCATCTTAATGTTTACTTAATTGTTATTCATATTAATGATTTATAAATTGGCAAAATTTATTTAGGCAGTAGAATAACAAATTTGGACTACAAAAACATTGGTATACCTTTGGGGTTTTAGAATTATTATATAGCATTTGTTAGTGTGAAGTATATACTATATTAAAATATATAAACAAAATGTTAAATTTTTATCCAAGTAACTAATTTAAATAAAAAAGTTAAGTTTGTTTTACTGTCTGTGGTTTGACCATAGTGGCTCAAAAGGTTGAAAGTATGGAGCTTTGAATTGAACTAGTTAAAATGGTCAAGTCACAGAGAGATGTGAACCAAACTTAACTCTTTTGGGTAAAAAACAAACTTAACTCTTTATAAAACGACAATAAGAAAAAGCGTTTGTCATGTTCACACGAATGGAGGGTCTTTGGTGCGCGCAATCGCGAAGTGTGAGTAGCAAACTCATGAGCATTTATTCATAATTGATAATTCATAAACGTCGTTTCTTTATACAAACTTACGATCATGGTCACATTTTGGGTCTTTTTATAGTATTCCTTTCATTTAGTGTTTAGTTTGATGTTGTAAAAATGGTCTCTTATAAGCAGAGTGTTGATTGCGATTTGGGCTCAGTTGAACAACCCAAAGCTAGGAGAAGCATTCCCAATGGAAATTCAAAGCCTAAGATGGATCCAAAACCTGATTATATTCATGTGAGGGCTCGTCACGGGCAAGCCACCGATAGCCATAGCTTAGCTGAAAGAGTAAGTTACCAAATCTTCTTTTTTTTTTCATCAAGCATCCATGTAAAAAGGGTGAAATCATCCCTACATGTAGATAAACTTTATGAATTATGATCATTTGATTTTGTGACATGGTAGGCCAGAAGGGAGAAAATAAAAAAGAAAATGCAATATTTGCAAGATTTGGTTCCAGGGTGCAATAAAATCACCAATAAGGCAGCAATCCTTGATGAAATAATTACTTATATTCAATGCCTACAAAAGGATATTGAGGTAAAAGGGTTTTTATTTTAGGATCCATTTTTTTATACAAAGAGAGTAGCTGCTGATAAATGCAACATGTTTTCAGTTTCTAACCATGAAACTTGCTGCTTCAACAAGTGTAGACTTCAATATGGACAACTCATTGCCTGAAGAGGTAAAGAATACATCTTGATTTTAAATCACCTTTGGCTGTTTAAATTAATGGTACATGACTAAATGTTACATGTACCATGAAACTCATTGAGCATTTTCAAATGTGATCTGTTTTAATATTGCGGAACCAACTATCGTAACAAACTCATGTGTAAGCCTAGGCGGCTTAACGTATTTTCAATGAAAGTTTGGTGCTTAACTGCTTATATTGCAAATTTTCAGCAGCAGCAGGTACATGTTTCCCAGTGGTAGTGAACACAGATTGCCAGCATTATGGTTCAGACAAAAATGGTAGCTAGTAATACGCATTTGTTGTTGGTTGTTAAATCATCATTCTTGATGATCATACGAATTATTGGTTAAAGGATCAGAGACCCTGTTTTTACTGTCCAGGTTCCGACCTAAGGAGACTTGTTAGTTGTTAAAATATATGTATTTTTCGTGGAATCTATTCATCATTTTATTTCTGTAATGAGACTAAGACATTGTTAAATGAGTTGTTGCTATATCTTGACTATGTGAATGTTGTGTACCAATTCCAAGATGGCTTGATTTGAATGTACACAAGTTCATAAGAACCATAATCAGCTCCAACTTCCCACGGACAACCATTTTCCATTCAACCATGCCCCTGGGATCCGATTAGAGCGGTGCCCCCTTGGAACCCATGGTCTAGGGGTATCGCCCCTAAGTACCATTAAGGTTTCTTGGTACCCAGATCAGAATATTCTTTATAAAATTTGTACTCCACACCTTCTAGCTCGTATTGATGTAAAAACATGCATCCAACTCAATAGACTCTAAATTTGAAGTTCTAAACTATGCGCATTACTTAATTCCTATTAAAGTCACAAATTACATATAAGAAAGTAACTGAACTTACTTCTTCACTTGATCAAACTTCAACTTTACTTATTTTCTTAAAGTGGATTTGACTCATCAAACTCAACCATGTTTGTAAGACTATACGGCGTAAGAGGGGCATGAAGTGACACGTGACGGCCATGTCTGGGATGTCATACGGGGTGGCGTGGTGTCAAAAAACACAGGGTGAGATTGTTGGAAATCTTTCGAATAAGTAAACGAAATTCTGCAGATGGCCTAAACGATAATGTTCATAGAATGAATTGATGAATTACAGATTTGGTGATACAGATGTATATATACGTACATACATAGGGTTTTATAATTGTTTTGTAACCGCCCTATGTTATAAATAATAAAAATAATAATAACTATATCTAGCTTATCTATTTTGTATACATATAATGCTAAACATATATGTATTCTTGTACGTCTAACACCCTCCCGTAAGCTAGATTACTTCAGGTGACATGCGAAGAAGCTCCTTAAGTCTAATGAAGTCTTTTGGTTGTAATGCTTTCGTCATAATATCAGCTATCTGATCCTTCGTTGCACAAAAAATGACGTTTAGTTCTCATTTCTTGACTAGATCTCTGATAAAGTGATACTTAACTCTTATATGTTTGCTCTTTCCATGATAAACCGGATCCCTTGCTAAACATATTGTAGATTTATTATCACAGTATAAAGGAATTGAGGAAACGTTATTTTCTTGCAGATCATCTAAAATTCCCTTGATCCATAAAGCCTGACAGCCAGCTAATGATAAGGCCATGTATTCTGCCTCTGTTGATGATAAAGCCACTACCTTTTGTTTCTTTGACTGCCATGAGATGGGACCTGAACCTAAATGAAATATATATCCGGATGTGCTCTTGCTATCATCCATATCTCCCGCATAGTCACTATCACTAAAACCTACAAGAACTTTCTTTCCTCCTTTGGAGTATGTAATTCCTTGATTTTGAGTTCCTTTGATATATCTAAGTATTCGTTTAGCTGCTTCCCAGTGATTCTTCCTCGGGTTTTCCATAAATCTGCTAATTTTGCTGACCGCAAACATGATGTCCGGTCTTGTGTTGGTAAGATACATCAGACTTCCTACTAGGCTTCGATACACACCTTCGTCTACAAACTCTTCTGGGTCATCCTTTGATAATTTCAACCCATACTCCATAGGTGTAGATACCGTATTGCATTGTGTCATTTTATATTTATCTAATAAGTTTTTCATATACTTCCTTTGGGACAGTATGATATTTCCGTCTTCATAAAGTACTTCCATGCCCAAGAAGTAATGTAATCTTCCCATATCAGTCATTTCAAACTCCTTATTCATTGACTCTTTGAATCTCGTAATTAAGTGCATGGAATTACTTGCAATGATTAAATCGTCGACATATAAGCATATCACTAACTTCCCTTTGTTAGTGTCTTTTATATATAAAGTATGCTCATATGCACTTTTCTTAAAATTATGTTGTAAGAAGTATGAGTCTATACGACTGTACCATGCTCTTGGTGCTTGTTTTAAACCATAGAGAGCTCGCTGAAGATGACATACCTTTTGTTCTTCTCCTTGTTTAATGTAACCTTGAGGTTGTTCTATGTAGACTTGTTCATTCAGTTTTCCATTTAGGAAAGTTGTCTTAACATCCATTTGATGAAGATACCAACCATAATGAGCAGCTAGAGCTAGCACTATTCGAACTGTTTCGAATCTTATTACGGGTGCAAACACCTCCTGATAATCTATTCCATATTTCTGCCTGTATCCTTTTACTACTAGTCTGGCTTTGTATTTGTCTACATTTCCCTTTTCATCATATTTAGTTTTATAAATCCACTTTACTCCTATTGGCTTCTGATGTTTTGGTGGATCTACTAGTACCCAAGTGTGATTTTTATTAATGGAGTCCATTTCCCTGTCCATTGCTGCTATCCATTTTGCATCTTTACTTGCTTCTTCATAACTTGTCGGATCTGTACTTGCATAGAGAACAAAATTCACAACTTGATTTTGGTTGTACTTCTGTAATACCTCTGCATTTGTTAGTTTTCTTGTATTGCGATATACATTCCTAATGCTTTTGGTTTTAATGACTTCGTTTTCTGAATCTGTAGATGAAGTGTCACCACTGTTTTGTTGATCTTGATCAGCACTTTGTTGTTGTGCTTCATACGTCCCCGAGTCACTGCAAACTTGTTGATCATTATTGGGAGTTTCTTGATTTGGTTCTCCGTTTACATTATCTGTTGTGTGGTTATCAATTTCCTGTTCTTGGTTATTCTCTTCATCATGTTGAATTTGTATCTCCTCTCCATCAGTAATGATAAGCGGTGCATTTGAACCTTCACCTTCGAAAACCCATCTCTTATTTTCATCAAAGATCACATCACGACTAATGATGATCTTGTTAGTTTGGGGGTTATATAGCTTATAACCCTTGCTAGCTTCACTATATCCAACAAATATAGTTTTTATTGTTTTGTTGGATAACTTGTCCCTGTGTTGTTTGGGTACAAGAGCATAAGCTAGACAACCAAATACTCTCAAATGTTCTACATTTGGTTTCTGTCCATTCCAGGCTTCGAAAGGAGTGATGTTCGGTCTGGTCTTCGTAATTGTTCGATTTAAGATGTAAGTAGTGCATGCTACCGCTTCTGCCCAGTAACAGTTAGGTAATTGCTTAATGTTCATCATGCTTCTACTTAGTTCCATTAAAGTCCTATTCTTCCGTTCAGCTACTCCATTTTGTTGAGGAGTATAGCTGTTAGTAAGCTGATGTCGAATCTCATTAAGTCTCAGATATTCCTGAAATGATTTGCTACAATATTCTCCTCCGCGATCCGTCCTTAAGGTTTTGATTACATGATTTGACTGCTTCTCATTCAAAACTCTAAAATTCTTGAAGTGATATAGTGCCTCGGATTTAAATTTGAGAAAATACACCCATGTTTTTCTAGTGTAATCATCGATAAATGTGATGAAATATCTACATCCACCGATGGATTCTGTTCTCATTGGACCACATATGTCGGAATGAACTAAATGTAATGGTTCAGTAGCTTGCCAGACCATTTTTTTGTGAAATGGTTTCCTGGCATGTTTTCCATATATGCAACCTTCGCATATACTGTCATCCTTCTTTATCTTTGGTAGTCCAAGTACTAAATCCTTGTTTTTCATGTCAATCAAAGTATCCATGTTCACATGCCCATAGCGTCTGTGCCATAGACGTGAGGAATCACAAGTAGTCATATTCATGGCATATGTCAGATCGCTTTCAGGATGTAATGGGAACATCTTATTGTTGGTCATCTTAACAATACCAAGAAATTCATCATTTGAATCTTTGATAACGCATCTATCTCCCTTAAACGCAACTTCATATCCTTTCCCTATGAGTTGCCCTACGCTTAACAGGTTATGTTTCAACCCCTTTACATAAAATACATCTGGTATCTTCCTTTCTCTTCCTCTAATCGTAATAGAGATATTTCCGCTGCCTAATACTTCCAACCGTTTATCATCTCCTGTTCTCACCTCCTTTTTTAAAGATTCATCGAGGTGAGAGAAGAGTTCTCGGTTACCACTCATGTGGTTACTGCAGCCACTGTCAAGATACCAACAGCCACTTTTGACTGTCTCCTCCATGTTAAAAATCATGAACATAGTGTCATCTTGTTCATCGACATCATCTTCTGTATGAATTAATGCATTATCCGCTCTTTCGCGTTCATCTTTTTGTTGGCAAAACTTGGCCGTATGTCCAAGTTTATGACAATTGAAGCATCTTATTGAATTCATATTGAAATTCTTGCCCTTATATTTGTTTCGTCCCCTTCCTGTGGAATCGTTCTTAAATGATTGTCTAGATCTATCTTGGCTTACATTCGTTACTTGAAACGCATGTTCAACGGGATTATCTTCGTATCTTTTCAATCTTAATTCATGTGATTGAAGTATCCCCATTAGTTCTTCGGTGGATACTTCTGCGAGATTTTTTGTTTCTTCGATGGTTATAACAACCGATTCATAATTCCTAGTCAAACTACGTAAGATTTTTTCTACAACCCTCTGTTCATCTAATTTTTCTTCATTCATTCGCAATTGGTTTACTAAATGGATCGTTCTGTTGAAGTATTCCTCAACAGATTCTCCATCTTTCATGTTTAACGAATCAAATTCACATCGGAGGGATTGAAGTCTTACAGTTTTTACTCGTGTTTCTCCCCTGTATGATTTATGAAGAATAATCCATGCCTCTTTCGCCGAACTTGCCTGTGAAATCCTTTCAAATACTGTGTCGATTACTGATTGAAATATGATATGCAGGGCCCGTTTGTCCTTTTTAATTGACTCCCGGTATGCAGCGGATCTTTCTTCCGACGGATTCGGTCCCAGTTCTTGATACCCTTCATCGACAACCGTCCACAATTCCTGTGATTCAAGCAATACTTTCATTTGAATGTGCCAATGATAATAATTCTGTCCATTCAGTTTGGGGATTTGTGTTTGTATTCCTTGCGTTTGATTCATGATCTTGAATTCGACGATGAATTAAAACAGATAACGTGAATAGATTTCTTGGATCGAATGTTGTGGCTCTGATACCACTTTGTTGGAAATCTTTCGAATAAGTAAATGAAATTCTGCAGATGGCCTAAACGATAATGTTCATAGAATGAATTGATGAATTACAGATTTGGTGATACAGATGTATATATACGTACATACATAGGGTTTTATAATTGTTTTGTAACCGCCCTATGTTATAAATAATAAAAATAATAATAACTATATCTAGCTTATCTATTTTGTATACATATAATGCTAAACATATATGTATTCTTGTACGTCTAACAGAGATGAGGCGTGGAAGGGTGGCGTGGTGTGACACGTGGCAGACGCTTTTTATATTTATTTTATATTTAAAAATAAAGCAAAACTCCATCCAATAAACAACTGCCACATCATCATCATCAAAACCTCAATTGTATAATTAAAATCTACGCTCACATTAAAACATAGATACTTTATTCCTTTAGCTTCACGATAAATTAATGTCACAAGATCAAGAGTTGGCCTTCTGTACCTCTCTTCTTTGATCGTATCTTCATCCTCACAATGTTAAATTTCCCAAAATGCAAACTTAACACACATTAGATTCATTTTTTAATTCCTTTCTAAACCTTCAACTCAAACCTCTCATCTACACATGTTTAACTTCCAAGTTTTCATTTACATCTAACTTACTTCTCCTTCATCTAACCCCTACATACACACATATATAAACATGTCTGTGTGCATATGTCCATATATCTACCTTCATCTTCCTCTCTTCGTTCATCGGAAAAAATGGTGTCTAATGGTGGTTCCAACTTCCTTTTGGGCCAAACTGTACCGTGCCTGCTTTTCCTGGTTTTCGGGCTTGTGTTGTTGGTTTCACTTCAAGCGGAAGCAGCCATAAAGAAGTATCAGTTTGATGTAAGTCACGTCCATTGCCATTTATTCGTAAAGAGTATCACCAGTTTTAAGTTTTTTTCACACGCATGTGAAGTGATCCGTGTTTTTTTTTTTTTAATTTGCTTGTAATTTTGAACAGGTACAAGTGAGCAATGTGAGCCGGTTGTGCCATGCAAAGCCGATTGTGACTGTAAATGGAAGGTTTCCGGGCCCTACTATTTACGCTAGAGAAGGCGATAGAGTCGTCATCAACGTAACAAATCATGCACAATACAACATGTCAATTCATTGGTATAGTAACTCACAAGTGTTCATATTGACTATGTTTTCATAATGACTCATATATAGTAGATGCACATTTTCTATTTTTGTAGGCATGGGTTGAAACAATACGCTAATGGATGGGCAGATGGACCAGCGTACATAACGCAATGCCCAATCAAGACAGGAAGTAGCTACGTTTATGACTTCAATGTTACGGGACAAAGAGGCACGTTATGGTGGCATGCTCATATTCTTTGGCTCAGAGCCACGGTGTATGGCGCAATCGTCATCTTGCCCCAACAAGGAACCCCGTATCCGTTCCCAAAGCCCGACAACGAACATGTCTTGGTATTCGGTGAATGGTGGCATGGTGACGTGGAGGAGATTGTGAAGCAGGGGAATGCCATGGGTTTACCCCCTAACATGTCTGATGCCCACACCATCAATGGCAAACCTGGACCACTCTTTCCGTGCTCCGAAAAACGTAAGACGCGCATCCATAAATTTAAACGGTCGTATAACTAACTAAACCATAAATATAATCGTTTTTGTCTGTTTTTCGATCAGATACCTTTGCGATGGAAGTCGAGCAAGGGAAGAAATACCTTCTGAGGATTGCAAACGCGGCCCTCAACGACGAGCTCTTTTTTGCAATCTCCGGCCACAATATGACGGTGGTTGAGATAGACGCCGTCTACACAAAGCCCTTTACCACCTCCACTATACTAATCGCTCCTGGCCAAACAACAAATGTTTTGGTTTACGCCAACAGTGCTCCAGGCCGCTACTTTATGGCGGTCCGCCCCTTCCAGGACGTTCCCATTCCTGTGGACAATAAAACCGCCACCGCAATCCTGCAGTACAAAGGCATTCCCAACACCGTTCTCCCATCACTTCCTCAACTACCATCACCAAACGACACCGCTTTTGCGTTAAGTTACAACAAAATGCTTCGAAGCCTCAACACTCCTAACTTTCAAGCTAACGTGCCCTTAAAAGTTGACCGGAATCTTTTCTTCACCATCGGATTAGGGAAGAGTGTGTGTCCTACTTGTATCAACGGAACCCGGCTTTCGGCTTCACTGAACAACATTACGTTTGTGATGCCGCAAACCGCACTTCTTCAAGCTCACTACTCGAACATGAAGGGGGTGTTTACGGCTGATTTCCCCGATAAGCCACCAAAAGCTTTTAACTACACGGGTGCACCATTGACCGCAAACCTTTTCACTACTCATGGAACGAGACTCAGCAAAATCCCCTTCAATTCAACGGTCGAACTTGTGATCCAGGACACCAATTTACTAAGTGTCGAGTCCCACCCGTTTCACCTTCACGGATACAATTTCTTTGTGGTCGGAACAGGTGTTGGGAATTTCGATCCGGCTAAGGATCCAGCCAAGTACAACTTGGTGGATCCACCGGAAAGAAACACTGTTGGTGTTCCCACAGGTGGTTGGTCAGCGATCCGTTTCAGAGCCGACAACCCTGGTGTTTGGTTTTTTCACTGTCATTTGGAGTTGCATACTGGGTGGGGACTAAAGACCGCGTTTGTGGTGGAAGATGGACCAGGAAAAGATCAGGCGGTTCGTCCTCCACCCAAAGATCTTCCACCATGCTAACTATGCATACGGGGCACATGATATCTCTCGGAAAGAAGTGTAAATCTGCGAGTGTTCAGTAATAGTTATTCATTAAGTGGATATTTTATTGATTATTTTTATACAAATGTTGAATAAGAAAGCTTATAAGGAAAATATCTTTTGTTCATCTCTTTTAGCTGCAAATAACTGTGTTTTGTTGCACTATGTTATTATATATGCATAATAACTATTATCCATAGGCATTGAATGGTGAAAAGGGGTGATGATGTATAAACAAATGATGACTGGTTGTAGATCAACTAACAATTGAGCACTCAATAAAACAGCAGCAGCATTGCAGCAAGAGTTAATTTTTGTAGATCAACTTGAGCACACAAGACATATTTGATTAATATTCAGCAGCCATATTATATCCAATGATGCTACTAGCACATACACACATTTCATAGCTATTGAGTATTGATTACTTTGGACATCTTAATCACAAGCTTGTATTGAAATAATCATGCAATTTTCATACAGGCATTTCCTCGAGCAGCTGGTATGCATATTTTCAATACGATACAGAAAAATGCAATTTTGTTCAATTCAACCACAAATCACCAGTTCAAACAAGATTCATCATGAATTAATTAATCATTCATGGTATAATAAATTCCTTGCAATGTAAAATAGGAAAAGAAATTACCTGCAAAATCCGATGAAGCAACACACAAATGTGGTGAAGTGTCCAATTCAAAATCCACTGGAACCGCTTTGATGTCTGGAACCGCATAAAATAATATATAATTCGGTTATCGGTCTTCCTCCATTACCTGGGTCACCCAGACCCATTACACCAGACACCCGAAGTGTGTACAAAGGGCCGGTTTCCGGTTCTTATATATAGCATTCGGGTTTTTGGTCCCGGTCGGGTATTAGTTGGTCTAATTCGGGCCAACTCATATCCTCACATACGACTTTTAGACCATGTATAATGGATTAACTAAAAAGTGTAATGAGTAATGTTACGTTACCTTACACAAGCAAAGACACACGTTAGGTGTAGTTGTTTAGTTAAAAGTTAAATAAAAGAAAAATAAATAAAAAAATATGTAACCGGTTGGTGTGTAATGGACCCCACACATTTCTCTCTAACGCCCGCATTTGGCTTTGCGGTGGGTGCCCTTGGCGCCCTCTCCTTGTACCTCTCTTTTGTGAACATTCTTCATGTTTGTTTATGTTGTTCATTAAAGAATTTTGTGTATTTATTTATTTTATCTAAACTTCTTATACTCTTTGATTCTTACTACCCTAGCAAAGTTCCCTTTCCTTCTCATTATTCAAATCTACTATCGACCTCTATTAGGGGTGTTCAAGATCGGATTATCCGATTTTCAGATATCCCAAAATTTCGGATAGTGAATATTAATATCAGAACCCGTATCCGAAATTTTGGATATGTGGTTTTTCGGATACGGATTCAGATATCCGAATTCATAAAAAAAATTCAAAAAAGTTGTTTGGTTCATATGTTAAAAATAAACCTATATTCGATTTTCCAAATTTTCAACGTTAAAAACAACTAACTTTTATAAATCCACATCTGAATTCGATTATTTACTATATTTTACTATCTTTCAAACTAAACATAATGCTCATATACTATATATATTTAAAAATAATTATTAGTTTTCGGATATCAGATAATCCGATTATCTAAAAATTTTAGAAATCCACATCCGAATCCGAAAATTCGGATAATCCGGTTGATACGAACCCAAGGCTTGTGCTGGGTCACACTGGAATGGGCCAGGCCCATCTGAAGCAAAATGGAGGGAAACGAGAGGGAGGGAAATCAGATGGAGGGAAAACATGCAGAATTGTAGGGGATGGGGGCTGATCCACGATGTAAAGATGTGGGGAATTGAATACGTAACTGCTCCCACCTTAATTCTAGTATAAGTATTTGTCTTCCATGTTTGTTTTTTTGTCTGGTTTTTATATTTTCAGAATTAGGGTTTGTTTAACCTTGTAATTGGAGAATAGCCCATCTCGAATCGGGCCGACTAGCACTTTGTTTCTGTTTTAATCCTATTGAAATTTCAGTTCTTATCATTTTGGTTCCATTGTCGGGAAGTTCACAGCCTAGCAATTCCAATTCTGTTTTTTTCTTTTTTCTGCAATTGCATCATCAGTTCTCAATCCAGTCAATTTCAATTGCAACAATGGCTCCTACCACCCGGGGTAACCCAGACCCAAACTCTTCGAACCCTAACCACATGGCTACCCAATTGGCTGCTATTGCAGCCTCCATGGAATCCCTGCAAACTGAAGTCGCCACTCTCAAAGCGCGTGACAAGAAGAAAGAGAAAATTGGTGGGGGTCCCAACAGATTTGATGATGAAGATTCGTCTGGAAGTAATTATCGCCGTTACCGACCCTTTAACAAGATCGATTTTCCAACTTACAGTGTTGGAGACCCGAGAGGGTGGGTTTTGAAAGCCGAAAAGTACTTCCGGTACTACAATATACCAGAAGACGAGCAGGTTGATGTTGCAGCGATGCATCTGGAGGGTGATGCTTTGGATTTCTACTCGTGGGTCTCCGCCGATCAAGCTATTGAGTTCTGGGATGAGTTGGTTCGAGCCCTTCAAAGGAATTTTGGGCCTGTGGAGTTTCAAAACCCTGACGAGCATTTATGTAGCATCAAACAAACTGGAACGGTACAGGAATACCGCCAGGAGTTTGCCAAACGCTCGTCTCGCGTGACTAATTGGCCTGAGCACTGCCTCTTAGGGGTATTTTTGAATGGCCTCAAGGATGATCTCAAGGCCGACGTTCGAATTCACAAACCAAGAACTGTTTACAAAGCCATGAGTATCGCTATTGAGTTCGAATCCAAAGTTAGCCATATGAAATCTAAAAAAATTGTTTCTTCTTCTTCGGTCCAAACAGAGCTGACCCCAGCAGCCTCCAACACTTTAGTTCCGACAGCTGCAGCCCAAAAACCAACGGACACTCGTCTCTTTGATGCTGAAAAACATGGCCGGTATCTTCGAGGTGAATGCTTTCGTTGTGGGGATAAATATGGTCCCAGACACCGTTGTAAAACGGGGACTTTAAAGCTTCTTGAGATAGCTGATGACGGAGCAGAAACAACAGTGAACGGGCAGGATTGCACTGATGAACTAGCTAAAATCAGCCTTCACGCACTTTTTGGTCAATCATCTATAACCACCATGAAACTTCCAGGTACTTTAGGCACGTCTAAAGTATTAATTCTGATTGATAGTGGGTCCACACACAACTTCATTTCGTATAAATTGGTTAGTGATCTGAAGCTGAGCACCCACTCTATTTCTCCTTTCGGTGTCCAAATCGGGAATGGCGATGTTCTCCGATGCAGTCAGATTTGCAAGAACATATCATTGCAAGTCTGTGACCTAAATGTATCCCTAGATTTCTACCCGTTTGCCTTAGGGGGAGCCGATGTGGTGCTCGGTATCCAATGGCTAGCAACACTTAACACTGTTCAAGCGAACTGGAAAGAGATGTTTTTGAAGTTCACTGTCAATGGTAAGGAATACAAGCTACAGGGACTTCCACCGGATCTTCAACAATCTGCCACACTTCACCACCTCACCATTGAACCCTTCGAGACGCACACTACTGGACCAGGGGCTCCGTTTTCTGTTACCCGACTTAAGGGCAAGTTGATTCTCCGGGCAGGTTGCATTGATACGAACCCAAGGCTTGTGCTGGGTCACACTGGAATAGGCCAGGCCCATCTGAAGCAAAATTGAGGGAAACGAGAGGGAGGGAAATCAGATGGAGGGAAAACATGCAGAATTGTAGGGGATGAGGCTGATCCACGATGTGAAGATGTGGGGAATTGAATACGTAACTGCTCCCACCTTAATTCTAGTATAAGTATTTGTCTTCTACGTTTGTTTTTTTGTCTGGTTTTTATATTTTCAGAATTAGGGTTTGTTTAACCTTGTAATTGGAGAATAGCCCATCTCGAATTGGGCCGACTAGCACTTTGTTTCTGTTTTAATCCTATTGAAATTTCAATTCTTATCACCGGTTTTCGGATACGGATTTTTGGATATTTCGGATTCGGTTTCGGATCCGGATTTTTTTTGTAACACCCCGTGTTTCGAAAGTCAAAGTCAAAGTCAAGATTGAAGTCAAAGGGAGAAAAGAATGCTAATTGCGATCTGTCACTCGTTGCTCAACTCTTGTTTTGACTTCTTTGACTTGTAGATAATTTATTTATTTTATCGCATTAGTTGTCTTATGTGGAGTACTTGTTAATAATCGAGGTTTAATCGATGTTTATCGCTTGTTTTATTGCTTTATCGCTCATCGCATCGCAATCGCATTCGTAACCCGAATTATGCGTTCTGGATATTGTTTTACGTGTGTGTGCAAATTATGTGTTACTTGTGCGTGTTTAAGTATGTTTATGTTGTGGTGGTTAATCGAAACGCAATCGCAATCAAATCGCAGACGCTAAACGCAAGTTATCTAGGATGATTGTATGTTAGATATAGTAGTTGGGATTAATGGGAAACTCTATCGCATCGCAAAACCCCGCGCACGAAACGAAACGCCAAAACTCAATCGTCGGAGCCACTCGATCGAGTGACCGCTCGATCGGATGGTCGATTGCCACCCGATCGGACAACCATCCGATCGGTGACCCACTCAATCCTATGCACTTTCCTTTTTTGGAAACTCTATAAATACCTCCAACTGTCACATCACTTGATGTGACAGCTCCTCTGCTCGACCAGCTCGCTCCAGCCTTTATTTCTCTCGATTTATCGCGATTCTTGTAAGTTTTCAACCTTAATCTTGTACTTCCTTGATCTACATGCACTCCTTTATATTTTTCTCTTTTGAATCTTAACTTTTAACCGTGAAATCACTAGATTTAAGGTGTTCTAGGATGATGTCATCATGGGGTTCTTATGAACTTCATGTTTTGGCTTCAATCCACCAAGAATAACTTAGATCTGTATGATTTCCATATGAATAAACAAAGATCTTGCATAGATCTGAACATATTCATGGTGAAAAGGATTGAAAGATGGTTTCTAACTTTCTTTCAACTCATTTACACTCAATGCACTCAAACCCGATAGAATCGGAGCTTGTTCTAATCTTCTACTCTTCCTTAGTGATGTGTTGGTTCAAGATCTGAATTCTACCTAAGAGACAACCGATTTCGGGTTAATCATGAATCACCGTCTCGAACAGTCAACTGACCGGACTAGGGTGATTCCTATCCGATCGGGTTACTCGAGTCTTGACGAGGGTTCTGTTGTTTGGCACGTTATCAAATCGTCTCGAATCAAAACTACAAACTATCGAAACGACCAAGTGACAAGACGATCAGGTGGTGGACGGATCGCCATCCGATCAGATCGCCATCCGATCAGATTTCCATCCGATCGGACATCCATCCGATCGGCTTGCACCTTGGTCCCACACTTAACTTCTATTTCAACTTTTGAGGATCTTGATGCGTGTGTAGTGTAATATATTTTTATATGTATATTTAAGCCCTTTTTACACTTTTAGCCAAGTTTTAAATTTATAAAACACGATATTCACTAACACTAAACACACATATGGGCAAGTGCACACATCGTGGACGTAGTATAGTGTTGGTAAGATACCGAGGTCGTCCAAGGACACAAGAGCTTTTAGTACCGGTTTATCCTCAACGTCTAATCAAATCAAAAAAATTAGAAAAAGGTTTTTAAACTAAGAAAATAAAAACTAACTAAATGCTGAAAAATAAAAATAAAATAAAAACAGATAGACAAGATGAATCACTTGGATCCGACTCGTGTATTAGCATAACCTTTGATTATTTTCGCACTTTTGCACTTGTTTAAGAGATTATCTTAGTTATTGTAGTAGGCCCCTCTTTTGAAGGCGACGTTACCCTCAACCCAGTAGTTTGAGTCAGCAAGGATACAATCCTAAAAGGTCGGATTATTGGAAGATAATGAATTAAGTCTTAATGCAAATTGTGGTAGGCCCCGCTTTTGGCGGTGACGTTACCCTCGGCTAAGTAGTCTGAGTCAGCAGGGATACAGTCCTAAATAGCCGGGTTATAGTATTAATAGTAGTTAACTTATGAGGGGGTCAAAGAGTTTGGATCCCCGCCATCCAATACCTATGGGCATTGAAGGAGATCCTACTAAATTTGACCCATGTCCCTTGCAGGACCTCTAAACGCTGAACAAGGGCAAGACCCTTACCAAACCGTTCCCTTAACCCCCGACCAGGTAGCTGATGTGCGTGAAGTGTGTTATATTTTTAGATATATATTTAAGCCCTTTTTACACTTTTAGCCATGTTTTAAATTTATAAAACACGATATTTACTAACACTAAACACACATATGGGCAAGTGCACCCATCGTGGACGTAGTATAGTGTTGGTAAGATACCGAGGTCGTCCAAGGACACAAGAGCTTTTAATACCGGTTTATCCTCAACGTCTAATCAAATCAAAAAGTTAGAAAAATGTTTTAAACTAAGAAAAATAAAAACTAACTAAATGCTGAAAAAGAAAATAAAATAAAAACAGATAGACAAGATGAATCACTTGGATCCGACACGTGTATTAGTATAACCTTTGATTATTTTCGCACTTTTGCACTTGTTTAAGAGATTATCTTAGTTATTGTAGTAGGCCCCTCTTTTGAAGGCGACGTTACCCTCAACCCAGTAGTTTGAGTCAGCAAGGATACAATCCTAAAGGGTCGGATTATTGAAAGATAATGAATTAAGTTATTAATGCAAATTATGGTAGGCCCCGCTTTTGGCGGTGACGTTACCCTCGGCTAAGTAGTCTGAGTCAGCAGGGATACAGTCCTAAATAGCCGGGTTATAGTATTAATAGTAGTTAGCTTATGAGGGGGTCAAAGAGTTTGGATCCCCGCCATCCAATACCTATGGGCATTGAAGGAGATCCTACTAAATTTGACCCAGGTCCCAAGCAGGACCTCTAAACGCTGAACAAGGGCAAGACCTTTACCAAACCGTTCCCTTAACCCCCGACCAGGTAGCCAACATACCTCCATATAGACCGTGGAGATATGAATGGTGAAAATCTTTTATTTTATATAGACAGTAAAATAATGCCAAGACACCACGGACAAACGATAAGGAAAGATCACCTTCAACATAAGTAACTAGTTATTAAAGTCATTAATACAAAACCAAATAAAAAGTGCAAAAGATTAAAAATAAAAAGTATTATACTAAACACTTGTCTTCACCAAGTGATGTAAGAGACTTAGGCAAACATGGCCTTGATTGTCAAGAACTCTTACGATCAATCTTGGATCCCGAGACGACTCACACACTCTATGATGGACAATGGATGATGGTGGTGGATGATGGTGTTATGGTGGTGGTGGGTGGTGGATGAAGTGTGAGAGAGGTGGTGTGCCAAGGGATGAGAGAGAATGAAGCCAAGCTCCTCTATTTATAGGCTGAACAGAACGCTGGACACGGCCCCGTGTTCGCTGAACACGGCCCCGTGCCCGTCTGACATTCTCTCTCTTCATTAATTGTAATTGCGAATTACAATTAATGCGCCTGCTGTACTTTCAACACGCCCCCGTGTCCGCTGGGCACGGCCCCGTGGTGAGCAATGGAAGCTTCTACTGGTTTGTCTTTTCTGCTGCTTTCTGGGCACGCCCCCGTGTTCACTGGACACGGGGCGTGTTCAGGCTCTGTTCTCTTCTCTTTGTCTTGGGAGGTGCCGTTGAGGGTCCGGGCAGTTTACTTTTGTTCCTTTTCTTGTATTTATGGTAGAATTAGTGGTCTTTTTGCTTCTTTTGTGATTTTGAGCTCATTTCATCCTGAAAATACAAAAGGAAGACAAAAACACTCTTTTTCCAACATTAGTACTTAAAAAGGGTTAGTTTTATGCCTTAATTGATGTGTTTTATATGTTGCATTTTACACACATCAAATACCCCCACACTTGAACTTTTGCTTGTCCTCAAGCAAAACTCTTTTAATGTGGCTTACACTCCCAAATGGAATAGGTAGAAGAGAAGTTTTTTTTTTTTTTTTTAACTTGTCCTAGAGTGTCGGGAATCCAAGGTTTGTATAGGTTCTATTTTTACCTTATTTACAATCTTATTCGTCATGGTTTATTTTGAACTTTTCATAAGATAAACTACTTAATTTGGCATAGCATGCCTTATTAAAATTCCATTTATATACAAGTTCACATACCTCACGGGAGATCACTCAATCACTCGGCCGAAGGTGTATATTTAAGTGAATCGCTCGAGAGCGGCACGGATTTACATTCTCCATATGCTTGCCAAGCGATCAATCCTCCTCCTTTTTAACTTTTTACCTTTGTAAATATCAAGAGGTCTTTTGGGGTGAAGGCTTGGGTTTAAAGGTGGGTGGTTGGTTAGTGGTTAGTAAAAAGGGCGAAAATTGTAACAAGTGTCGGTTTTTCGTGAAATACCTTATTTTTGGTGACATTTATTTTTGAAGTATTTCTCCAAACAAGCTTTTTGTAGCTTATGTTTGTTTTTGACTTCATTTTTTTTTTTTTTTCGTCACGTAAAGGTATGTTTATGAAAAACCGAGTTTGTCACTAAAATAAAGGTGAAAAAAAATGAAAAAGGTTTTTGGTGGGTAGAAAATTGTTTTGGGGGTAATGAAATGAAAGGTTTAGGCTCAAAGGGGTTTTCTAGGGGGGTTTTGGGTAGGTAAAAAAAAAAATAAAAAATAATGGTTTTGAAAGAAAAATAGTTAGTCCTAATGCCTCCATCATTTACTTACTTGGGTTTAAGTTGGTAAGGACCGGGAATGTATCGTCGTGGCAAGTTCTAGATTTGTAAAGACCGAGCGGCTATTCACACAAGAAACGAAAAATGAGCATTTAATCTAAGTATGTGTATTTTTATGCTCAATAAAGGCTCAAAACTCACTTTTTTGTGGGAATGGGTTTTTAATGTGACCAAGCATATATAATCGAATTTTAGCTAGACTTGTTATACCGTTTCATAATTTTCTTATGTTAGTTCTTTTTATCACGACGCTATCGGTTGTAAGTTTGTAAAAATATAACCCTTTTATAACTTGTTATTCCCAACTTAAACTAAGACAAGTAAATAAAAAAAATGAAAAAGTTTTTGAAAAAATTTGGGGTGTTTAGCGGTTCCAATAGAGTTTTGTGTAAGGCTTGTTTTAGGATTTTGCAAAATTCCAAGGTTTTAGCATCCCCCCCACACTTAAATTACACATTGTCCTCAATGTGTCCAAAAATAAAGTTTTTGGTTGATTTGAATATGTAAAATCGTGTTTAAAAACAAAGATTTGTGTTACTGGCACTCTGGACACGGCCCCGTGTTGACCGGGCACGGCCCCGTGGTCAAGTGCCAGTAACAAAAATTATAGAATTGAAACAGAAGCCTGGACACGGGGGCGTGTTCGCTGAACACGGCCCGTGTCCAGTTACCTGAACTGGGTGATTTCCTGCAGGGGGCTCAGCACGGGGCCGTGTTGGTTGGGCACGGCCCGTGTGGAGCCTTCTGTTATGGAGATTTTTGTCGGTTTGTTCTGTTCTTCTGCATGGTTCCATTTTTTCTCGTTCCCTTTTTCATCCATTACCACCATGAGTCCATAAATCGTAAAAACCATCATGACATTGCTAATAGAGAGATTACATAAATATAGTTAATTAACTAAGGGGTACATAAGGTTATCATAAAGGTTCTACTTATTTAGGAAAATTTCGGGAATAGCTTCCCGATGTAGAAACATTCTTCAGCCCATGGCTCCTCGGTTCTCACTCAAAGCCATTCTTCTATCTCCCTTGGGAGGTAGAAGGTAGCTTCATTCTCGTCGGTATCTTGAGGAGGAGCGCTTACCGGGACTCCTTGCACTACCCTTGGTTGCGATACTTGGTGCAAGGCGTGCCATTCTGCTGGGATGATAACCTCGGGTACCACATTCCACGCCCTGTGTGTAATCACCGGAACCAAAGGCGGGGAAGCAAGAAGGTTTATCCTTTGGTGCAGAAGGTTTACTTCTTGCAGGCAGCCCTCCAAACTTATCGTCAGATGATTAACGCGATCCACCAAAGCTTCTTCTACACTTGTCAATTCGTCCACGGCTTCCCTTAAAGCGTAAACGTAGTTTACTAGGGAATCCTCTGCGGTGGACGATCTCCTTCCATTTCGGTTATTCCTTGAAGATGCTCCGCTGTTCCGGCTGGCCATTTTCTGCGAAATAAGCCGAGGAACTAAATTTTTGCAAAACAGTACCTCGAACACGGCCCCGTGCTCAGTGAGCACGGCCCCGTGTTCACTGTCTGCAGGAATTTTTTTGTCTAATGGTTCTAGGTTTTTAAATTATTTCTATATGCTTTTGTCGTGTTATGAGCTTAGATAATTTAAAAACAAAGTTATGGAACTAACTTTAGACAAGAATCCATAGCGAAAATTCCTACAAACCTTGCATAGAAGGTTGGAATCATGGGTTTCCAAGCTTCCATGGAGGTATGGTTTGAAAAAATTTTTGGAAGAAGAGGAAATGAACAAAAGTGGAAAAGATAAGATGGTCCTTAGGAACCTTCTTTTGGTACTTACCTAGGATGGTATATGTGAAGATTCCAGGGATCTCTGCTTGGTGGAGTGGTAAAAAATGAGCAGGATTCAGGCTGCATTTAAAGAAAACGACAGCACACTGAACACGGCCCCGTGTCCGCCGGACACGGCCCCGTGTGCAGAGAAAATCCTGACACATTTTGTCCGTATTCTGACAGAATCAGCAGAAAATCTTCTGAGCGAACACGGGGTCGTGGTGACCGGACACGGCCCCGTGTCGGAGGGCTGTGTTATGGAGTTTTGTCTTTTCTAAGGATCTAACTTGTATCGGGTGGCTCCTGACTTGTTGGAACAACCCCAAAGTGCCTAAGATACCTTAATTGTCCTATACTAAGGCGAGAACGCAAGAGGTTGTCGGTGAGGGTAATTCCTATTTTCATTCTAGGTGGACAAGTCCAACCCTTTCCCGGGCTCTCGTTAAAGAAGGTGTATGCCGAATCGCTCAGGTCTATGTATGCACCGAACGAGGTCGATGGGGAGTCCTTCACGGCACAATCGGCACAGGGACGACTATCGTCCATGTCTTGTCTAGGAAGAAAGGTATTTTCGGGAGCAACGAGGTTGTCAGAATGCGGTTCCAACATTTCCTCATGGTCATCGTCTTGGGATGGATCTAAGAAATCCTTCCTAAGTTCTTTTGACCAATTTAGAAGTAGTTCTTCTAGTTGAAATAGCTCGTCAAGGAGCATATCTCCTAGAATATCCGGTTGGGCGCATTCGAGGGAGAAATAGTGTTTATTTTTACTTTCGCCCCTCTTAAGGCTACAAGGAATTGGTGGGTCTATATAGTGTGGCCTATAAGTGAGGAAGAAACATTTTAATTCCTCGTGTTCGCCTCCACATATTTGACACCACAAACCATAAGAGTGCCGAAAGTAAAAAGAATCACTATTACTCATGTTTGTATCAGAAGTTACCAACCGCCGGGATCAAACGGTTCTGTTTTCAGCAACTGAATCTTGGGCACGGGGGCGTGTTGAGTGGACACGGCCCCGTGTTCAGCCTACTGTCTGATATAAAACAGGATTGCCAGTTCCAATGATTGGGCACGGGGGCGTGTTCAGCGGGCACGGCCCCGTGCTGAGCTCTGCAGAAGCTGAAAAATCTAAAAAAATTCCTAAAAAATTAAAGAAAAATAAAAAGATGATTAGGCCGTTGATTCCTAACTTTCTTAAAATCCTTGTGTCCCCGGCAACGGCGCCAAAAACTTGATGTGCGTGAAGTGTGTTATATTTTTAGATATATATTTAAGCCCTTTTTACACTTTTAGCCAAGTTTTAAATTTATAAAACACGATATTTACTAACACTAAACACACATATGGGCAAGTGCACCCATCGTGGACGTAGTATAGTGTTGGTAAGATACCGAGGTCGTCCAAGGACACAAGAGCTTTTAATACCGGTTTATCCTCAACGTCTAATCAAATCAAAAAGTTAGAAAAATGTTTTAAACTAAGAAAAATAAAAACTAACTAAATGCTGAAAAAGAAAATAAAATAAAAACAGATAGACAAGATGAATCACTTGGATCCGACACGTGTATTAGTATAACCTTTGATTATTTTCGCACTTTTGCACTTGTTTAAGAGATTATCTTAGTTATTGTAGTAGGCCCCTCTTTTGAAGGCGACGTTACCCTCAACCCAGTAGTTTGAGTCAGCAAGGATACAATCCTAAAGGGTCGGATTATTGAAAGATAATGAATTAAGTTATTAATGCAAATTATGGTAGGCCCCGCTTTTGGCGGTGACGTTACCCTCGGCTAAGTAGTCTGAGTCAGCAGGGATACAGTCCTAAATAGCCGGGTTATAGTATTAATAGTAGTTAGCTTATGAGGGGGTCAAAGAGTTTGGATCCCCGCCATCCAATACCTATGGGCATTGAAGGAGATCCTACTAAATTTGACCCAGGTCCCAAGCAGGACCTCTAAACGCTGAACAAGGGCAAGACCTTTACCAAACCGTTCCCTTAACCCCCGACCAGGTAGCCAACATACCTCCATATAGACCGTGGAGATATGAATGGTGAAAATCTTTTATTTTATATAGACAGTAAAATAATGCCAAGACACCACGGACAAACGATAAGGAAAGATCACCTTCAACATAAGTAACTAGTTATTAAAGTCATTAATACAAAACCAAATAAAAAGTGCAAAAGATTAAAAATAAAAAGTATTATACTAAACACTTGTCTTCACCAAGTGATGTAAGAGACTTAGGCAAACATGGCCTTGATTGTCAAGAACTCTTACGATCAATCTTGGATCCCGAGACGACTCACACACTCTATGATGGACAATGGATGATGGTGGTGGATGATGGTGTTATGGTGGTGGTGGGTGGTGGATGAAGTGTGAGAGAGGTGGTGTGCCAAGGGATGAGAGAGAATGAAGCCAAGCTCCTCTATTTATAGGCTGAACAGAACGCTGGACACGGCCCCGTGTTCGCTGAACACGGCCCCGTGCCCGTCTGACATTCTCTCTCTTCATTAATTGTAATTGCGAATTACAATTAATGCGCCTGCTGTACTTTCAACACGCCCCCGTGTCCGCTGGGCACGGCCCCGTGGTGAGCAATGGAAGCTTCTACTGGTTTGTCTTTTCTGCTGCTTCCTGGGCACGCCCCCGTGTTCACTGGACACGGGGCGTGTTCAGGCTCTGTTCTCTTCTCTTTGTCTTGGGAGGTGCCGTTGAGGGTCCGGGCAGTTTACTTTTGTTCCTTTTCTTGTATTTATGGTAGAATTAGTGGTCTTTTTGCTTCTTTTGTGATTTTGAGCTCATTTCATCCTGAAAATACAAAAGGAAGACAAAAACACTCTTTTTCCAACATTAGTACTTAAAAAGGGTTAGTTTTATGCCTTAATTGATGTGTTTTATATGTTGCATTTTACACACATCATAGCCAACATACCTCCATATAGACCGTGGAGATATGAATGGTGAAAATATTTTATTTTATATAGACAGTAAAATAATGCCAAGACACCACAGACAAACGATAAGGAAAGACCACCTTCAACATAAGCAACTAGTTATTAAAGTCATTAATACAAAACCAAATAAAAAGTGCAAAAGATTAAAAATAAAAAGTATTATACTAAACACTTGTCTTCACCAAGTGATGTAAGAGACTTAGGCAAACGTGGCCTTGATTGTCAAGAACTCTTACGATCAATCTTGGATCCCGAGACAACTCACACACTCTATGATGGACAATGGATGATGGTGTTGTGATGGTGGTGGGTGGTGGATGAAGTGTGAGAGAGGTGGTGTGCCAAGGGATGAGTTGAAATGAAACCAAGCACTCCTATTTATAGGTTGAACAGAAGGCTGGGCACGGCCCCGTGTCCGCCGGACATGCCCCTGTGCCCGTCTGACACTCTCTCTCTTCATTAATTGTAATTCGCAATTACAACTAATGTGCCTGCTGTACTTTCACCACGCCCCCGTGCTCACTGGACACAGCCCCGTGGTGGGCAATAGAAGCTTCTATAGGTTTGTCTTTTCTGCTGCTTCTTGGGCACGGCCCCGTGCTGGCTGAGCACGGGGCGTGTTCAATCTTCTGACTTCTCTTTTTTGCTTGGGAGGATGCCGTTGAGGGGTCGGGCAATCTACTTTTGTTCCTTTTCTTGTATTTATGCTAGAATTAGCTGTCTTTTTGCTTCTTTTGTGAATTTGAGCTCATTTCATCCTGGAAATACAAAAGGAAGACAAAAACACTCTTTTTCCAACATTAGTATTTAAAAAGGGTTAGTTTTATGCCTTAATTGATGTAATTTATATGTTGCATTTTACACACATCAATCTGAACGTCGAACGGGTTGCTGTTCAATCAGATTGCCATCCGATTGAACGACCACTAGACCATGTGATGTTTGGAAGTTCAACACTTAAACAATTTTCAACATGTTCAATGCATTACCAGTTCCAGCGGATTGCCACCCGATCGGCAGACTATCCGATCGAGTGACAACACCGCTGTGAACTTGTTCTCTGAGAAATACCTCGCCGAACGGATCGTCACCCGATCGAACCGCCATTCGATCAACCGACCTGAAAGGTAGAGATACTTCTCTGTTTTCAAAATGCTACAACGAAAATTTCAAAAGGCAAACCATCATACACAAACACATCCTCACCAAACGAGATGACAATCCAATCGAGTGGCCATTCGAACGTTTATGCTATCGTTAACTGTTCAGGCTAATATCTCTCAGCGCTCCCTTCAATCCAAGAGCGTGTTTACTTGTTAAACACAATCTATGAGTATACTCGCTCCCTTTTTTGCTTTATGCGCTTTTGGGTGTTACATACGTTATCTATATTCAAATCATAATCGACACACAACGCAAACACTATTTATACGCTAACCGTTATTGCATGCTACGTGTTATTCGATGAATGCTTGTATGTTATGTTAACACAGTGATTGTTGCCTGACACCTTAGCAATGATAGTACTATAGTTTGGACTCAGCACCTATCGTGGATTGGGGTTGTTATGGGCTTTACTTCACGTGTCCTAGTGGGGATATGTGTTGCGCATTCTACAACTCGCAGTCACGTCTGTGCATATTTCTCTGTCGATAACCTACTAGCCTTCACTTTATACATGTTACATGCTGGTTACGCGTAAACTATTTTGAACTCTATTATGCTATACCAAACTTGTATGCTCACATTTACAGTATGTGTATTGACCCGTATTTTAACGTATGTGACAGGTGTTCAGGATGCTATCTGCTAGGATGCTGTGTATTTCCTGCTTTTTTCGAATCAAGTAGGATGGAGTCTAGAAACAAAGACAATTTATTTTTATTTGAAATCTGAGTTGTCGAACATGTTTTGTTTGGAGAATGTCGATGTCTGTAATAATTAGATTACTTAATGGGTTATGGTATGGGACATAATATTAACTATTTGGTAATTTAGTCGTTATGGAATTTCTCTTGACAATCTGTTCGCTCTGTGCCATGCGCCGATGTTTCCGTTATCGGTTGGGGTGCGACAGATTGGTATTAGAGCCATAACTATAGGGAATTAGGCAAGACTCGACCTAGTCCGAGTCGATGCCTTAGAAACGATCTAGTCTATAGTTAAGAACGAACAGACCGACTTGTGCATACCCTGTAGGGGTTTGTACGAGCTTACTTGCTATATCTCGCTATTCTCGCTTACGCTACACTATCACTGCACTCTACTTTTCGAAAAGGAACAAGTGATTAGGTCGAGATTAGGTGTGAAAACCGCAAACTCTCGACCAACTCACCTGTTCGACCCGCATTTTTATCTATAAACAGGAGAATTTGCGTTGAATCTGGAGTGAAATCCATACTTTAAGGCATATTTTGTTCTCTATTTTATCAAAACAGGAACGAAGTAGTTAAGTTAGGGGTGAAACCCGAACCTTGACGACTTGTTCCGACCTTTATTTTGGTTTAACAAAACTCTCACCAAAGTCTCGACGGACTCCAACGACTTGAAGTCACACTGTAACTGGAAGGATGCGTGCCGTTCGCCCAAATCGAGGCGAAAGCACAGTTCAGAAGGCCAAAGTGTGTACCAAAGGTCCTTGTGAATAGTCGAATCACTTTGGTTAGTCGACGCCTATCGAGCCTTAGGTAATCTAACCTCGATTTCGATCTCGCAATCGCTGATTTTATGTATTTTGATTCTTAGCCCGCAACTGCTGACTCTGATAATTCGTCGCTTTTATGTGGATTTTATGTGTTTTATGTGGTTTTATCTGTTATGTGTTTTCTATTTTTGGTGATTTATTCGCTTTTCGCTTTCGCTTTGATCAACACACACAACTCGCACTGTACATCTACCTCAAATCGCTAACAAATCGATGGATAATCACATGCTATGTTACTCGCTGTGTACTCACTAATCGCAATTGCTCTTCTCAAACGCGTGCGGACTTTGAATGATAGGTTTCTGTATTCTGACTGCCTCATGTGCTTCTGTGCTTCTGTGCTCCTTCGTGCTTATGTGAATCTGTGTTTATGTGCCAATGTGTTTATGTGTTACATGATTGTGTTCATGAGCTTTAGTAGTGTTAGGTGTATGAGGTGAGATTCGATTTCATTGTGTTTGAGTCCTGTGGTGATGTCTGTTGCAGACAATGTCGTCATCTGGATCCCTTCACTCTCGAACTGTTCGCCGAAACCAGAAAGACAAACGCCTTGCTGCTCTCGTCGCTAAGCAGATAGCGAAGGTGATTCCTCGGATCGTTAGCGACCTACACGAGAATACCAGCAAGTCTTCTGAAGAGTCCAGGACTGATTCACCAAAGCCTGTTTTTAGCTTCAAACAGTTCAAAGCTTGCGGTCCGAAAGAATTTACTGGCAAAGATGGCCCTACGGCCTTGTTTCAATGGTTTGATTCGATCGAGGTCACCCTGCGCCAGAGTGGCTGTCCTGATGATCTCCGCACTCTGAACGCCACCGGCGTCTTCCAGTCCCGCGCTTTAGACTGGTGGATGGCCGAGAGAAACAAACGCGGAAATGATGTAGCTTACGGTTTGACGTGTGATGAGTTGAAGAACGTCATGTTGGAAGAGTTCTGTCCTCCCCACGAGCGCCAAAAGTTGGAGGACGAATTCTGGCATTTCTAGCAGAAGGATGGTGACAATGCTGCTTTAACTGCTCGCTTCAAACAGCTCAGCATAATCTGTCCGGATCAAGTTAATGTCACGGCCCCAGCCCCGGTTTGACCCGGTCAAGAGCCGCGGGACAGGAACCCCGTGGTATTTAATTGATGTGACAGCGGAAGACTTTAATACAGGATCTTTTAATACTTGAAATGCCCGTTTAATTTATTTCATAATTAGGGATAAACCCTGTAATTTACAATAAAATGATTTCACTAGGAAATCTTTATTTTACAAAACATGTTTCTTTATTTATTTATATTGAGCCACTTCCTTAAGCTTGTAGTGCTTCACGACACTTTTCCTGGATCACATCAGATCACCTGAAACATGTTTTAAAAAGGTTTTATCAGCGGGGAAATACTGAGTGAATCATTCTTTTTGTCTAAAATGTTACTTTTGTTATAATTTACAGTATTAAGAGCGATTACAATGTTTATACATGTCAACCATATACCCACGGTATTAGTCACTCGACCACCTATTGGCTATCTCGTTGTCCAATGGTGTCTGTGACTATGGTCATATCACCCCTTGGCTAACTCGTTGTCCAATGGTGACAGATAATAAGTAATGTATACAAAACCCCACATACCGGCTGTAATGAAGACTACAAAGACCTAATCCCTGTAATTATAACTTTGAAAACAAACATGATTTTGAAAGCAAGTTTGGTAAAAAGAGAATGACTCACATTGCAGATTTATGCGGGCAGAGTTTAGCCTACTGATTAGCCTGTTAACCTAATTTAAATAACAATGCACACGAACTAGGTTAGTAACTAATACAACATTTACGACAACTCACGAGATTAAACCCTCACAACAAATGACAAAGTGCGATACTTAAACATCCATCGAATTAACGACGAATGACAAAGTATAAACCCTAATTTGAGCAGCACTTAAACATTTGTCGGATAGTTTCAATCGATCGGACATTGAATCGTAGCAGCGATCAAGTTAATACCCGGTATCGTAGGAGCACTTTGCTATTATGAAAGTAATTTTCGATTTTGAGCAGTGAGAATTCATTTATGAAAGTTTTCGTCGACACAGAATGAAAGTCCCTGAGCTAGGCTATTTATAGCCTAAATTTGGGTTTTACGCGGCCCGCGTAAACCTAAGGTTAACACTTACGCGGCCCGCGTGGCCGCCTAGTCTACATATAGGCTGCATGGGTCACGAGTTTAGGGTTGCCAGATGGATTATACGTGGCCCGGATACTTATCCGGTCGAATTTCAAGTTGACGCGGCCCGCGTAAGTTTCCCTTTATGGCTTACGCGGCCCGTCTGAAACCCTAAACGCTTATCTGAGAACTTCCTAGTTGACGCGGCCCGCGTAAGGCTATGCTCAACCGTTACGCGGCCCGTCTAAAACTTATTTTTCTTGTTTTCTTGGTTTTTCATGCACAGTAGGGTTTCGGGGGTCCGGGTTTGTATTTATGGGTTGTTTAGGGACATTTTTGAAGGTCCTTACAGTTAAGACGCCCGAAATCACCATCAAGAAGTACATCCGTGCTCTGCTGAATTGTGTGGCTGATTTCGTGCAAGCTGCAAGACGACGACGATTGAATAAACTTATCTGCTCGCCACCGAGATCAATGATAAGCGAGTCAAGGCTGGTGTCCGGGACAAAGCCACGAAGAACCTGCATCAAGCTACCACCGCTACATCTGCTGAAACCGCCACCGCTCCTCAGTCTTCAAAGTCCTCTCGTCGTAAGAGGAAGAACAACAACAACTCCAGCAACAAGAACTGTGCTGTCACCACCGCTGCTCCACTCCAAGCTGTACCAGCTCCACAGCAGACTCAACACCGCCAAGTCGCGGCACCTGTTACCAACGCACCCCCGGCAAAGCGTGCGTATACTGGTCCTCACCCTGCCTTTCCGACTTGTACCTATCACCACCCAGTGGGAATCACCTGCAGATACTGTGTGCATTACAACATGTACGGACATTTCACCGCCAACTGCCGTACAGGTCCACGTCAAGCTCCAGCTCCAACTCCTGCTCAACAAGCTCTACTTCCCGCTCCTCAAGGCCAACAAATGGCTCCTGCACCCGCGATCCATGCTACAGCTTGCTTCGCGTGTGGTTATCCCAACGACTTTGCAAACATGTGCCCGAATCGAGTGGTGAAGCAAGAGCCCCAGCAGCAGCAGCCCCAGCAACAACAACAACAGCAGCAGCAACAACAACTGCAAGCAGCTCGCGCCCGAACCTTCAACATCAGTGTGCGCCAGGCTCAGGCTGACAACAATGTGGTTAATGGTACATTCCTTGTGAATGGTATATATGCTTCGTGTTTGTTTGATACTGGAGCCGATAACTGTTTTGTGTTGTTTGAATTCGAAAAGCTCCTTAATCGTAAGCGCGCCCATCTCCCCTCAACGTTCGATGTTGAAGTTCCCACTGGAAGAACCGTCACCATATTATGTTCTTTGTGATTGTACTCTCGAACTCAACAATCACATCTTCCCTATCAACCTTATTCCGATGCAGCTCGGTAGTTTTGACATCATAGTAGGCATGGACTTTCTTCGTGAAAACCATGCTGAAGTTGTGTGCTTTGATAAGATGATTCGATTCTCGCTCGCGAATGGTGATCAACTTTGTGTGTATGGCGAAACTCCCTCGAAGGGTCTCAAGCTCATGTCGTGTGTCCAAGCTAGCAAGTATCTCCGCAAGGAATACAGAGCTTTCTTGGCTACATTGTAGTAGCGGAGAAGGAAAAGAAAGGTAATCCAGGAGTGAATGACGTTCCTGTGGTTTGTAAATTTCCTCAGGTATTTCTCAATGAACTTCCAGGTCTTCCTCCAGGTCGTGATATCGACTTCCGTATCGACCTCATTCCTGGAGCCAACCCTGTTGCTAAAGCTCCTTACCGACTCGCCCCGTCCAAAATGTGTGAACTCTCGAGTCAGCTCCAGGAATTACTTGATAAAGGCTTCATTCTCCCTTGCACCTCTCCGTGGGGCGCACCAGTCCTTTTCGTCAAAAAGAAGGATGTGTCGTTCCGGATGTGCATCGACTACAGGGAATTGAATAAGCTAACGATCAAGAATCGCTATCCCCTGCCTCGAATCGATGATTTGTTTGATCAGTTACAAGGTGCTTCATGTTTCTCGAAGATCGATCTACACTCAGGCTATCACCAATTACGCATTCAAGAGGAGGCGATACCCAAAACCGCTTTTCGCACTCGTTACGGCCACTATGAGTTCGTGGTTATTCCTTTTGGTTTAACCAACGCACCCGCGGTTTTCATGGATCTGATGAATCGCATGTGTAAACCATTTCTCGACCGCTTCATCATCGTGTTCATCGATGATATCCTGATCTATTCCAAGTCGAAAGTCGAACAAGCGCAACATCTACGTTTGGTTCTCGAACTACTCTAGGGGAATCGAATCTATGCCAAGTTCTCCAAGTGTGAATTTTGGCTGGAGGAGGTTCAATTCCTCGGTCACATTGTCAATAGTCAATAGTCATGGTATTCACGTCGACCCCGCGAAGATCGAAGCCGTTAAGAGTTGGGTTACACCTAAGAACCCGTCTGAAGTCCGTTCTTTTCTCGGACTACCGAGCTATTATCGTCGATTTATCGAAGGATTCTCTAAAATCGCCGTGCCACTTGCCTCTCTCACGCACAAAGACAAGCCTTTTGTTTGGGGAACTGGACAAGAGACTGCCTTTCAAACCCTCAAGCATATGCTTTGCAATGCTCCCATCCTTGCTTTACCCGAAGTAAACGATGACTTCGTTGTCTATTGCGATGCCTCAAACCTTGGTCTTGGTTGCGTTCTCATGCAACGGGACAAGGTTATCGCTTACGCGTCTCGACAGCTCAAGATCCACGAGAAGAACTATACAACCCACGACCTCGAGCTAGGCGTAGTTGTTTTTGCGCTGAAGATTTGGCTACACTACCTTTATGGTACTAAGTGTACGGTCTTCACCGACCATAGGAGCCTACAACACAGCTTCAGCCAGAAAGAACTTAATATGCGTCAACGCCGATGGGTAGAACTTCTCAACGATTACGACTGTGAGATTTGTTATCATCCTGGCAAGGCAAATGTCGTTGCTGACGCCCTTAGCAGACGAAGCTATTTGCATAGTGTTTGTAATGTTCAAGCCCATCATCATCTCGAAACTCTTATCCGCGAAGCCCAAGATGCTTGTTTCACCGAGCGCACTTTGAAGAAGGAAAGGATTCTCAACGATGGAGCCCAGCTAGTGAATAAGTCGAATGGGATATTCCATTATCTGGACCGAATTTGGATCCCTAAGCGGACCGATTTATGACAGATTTTGATGGACGAAGCCCACAAATCTCGATATTGTCTTCATCCCGGTGCCGATAAAATGTACCAGGACCTTCGCTACAAGTACTGGTGGTCGGGCATGAAGAAAGATATCGCTCTCTATGTTTCGAAGTGCCTGAATTGCTCGAAAGTCAAGGCTGAGTGTTAAGAAACTTTAATGTATTTGTTGTTAAAAATAGTTTAAGTTACTTAGAAATAATTCCGTCAACACGAACCGACCGACGAACCGTCCCAGAAGCTCTAAATATGAAGACCGAGAAAGAAAAAAATCAAGCTTCTAATTCTTTAATTAAAGATCTCGACAAGGTTACAAGACTTCAAAATGTTAGCGGGACATTATGGAGTTTACTAGATACAAAGTCAAAGAATTGTGTTAATAAGATAATATATCTTATTAACACATAATATCTTTCTATGAAAAAAGCTTCCATAAGAAAAAGTAAAAGGAATCTTTTTCCTTTTGAAAAGAAGTCAACAGAAAAAGGGAATCTTTCCTTTAGGAAAGAATTCACCAGAAAAGGAAAAAGGAATATTTCCTTTTAAAAGCATTCACCAGAAAAGTGAAAAGAATCATTTTTCCTAAAAAGGAATCTTTAGCTTTTCATCAGAAAGATATTTTATCTCAAAGTTGAAGACTTCATCAGAAAAGAAAGGCAAGTTGGTGAAAATGAAGATAAGCCACATTAAATAATGGATGGGCACACAAACCAATTTCCTATCAACCAATCACATTTGAGATAGACATATGAAAATCTCTATAAATACATAATTCCTACGAATGAATTATGTGTGTCTTGTAAAGTATTATATTTCATATAGAGATTTTCTTGTGAGTTTACCCCCTGGTTTGGCCCAGGGGGTGACATTTAGATTCGAGTTTATTCTCGGATCGACCCCTTCTTCTTTGTTTATTAAGAATTAATCATTGAAGATATATCACTCTCATTGACTCTATTTTTATTCTTTGAATGTTTATATACTTCACAAACACCCGTCTCAACGAGAGAAGAAAGTTGCATCGTTCTAACAGGGCCGGCAAAGGGGACCAACAATTGGTATCAGAGCAGATTGGATAAATTATTTCCAAGATCCCTTGGTCCCAGTGGCGGATCTAGGATTTGCGTCAAGCCGTAACGTTTTAGAAATAAACGGTAACGAAATAAAAAAAAACGTCAAATTTTTCCAAAATTTACACTAATTTTCCACTAACGCCGGAACGCCAAGCCGTAGCGGACGCCACCCCTTACTATATGCTACATCCGCCCTTGCTTGGTCCTGTAAGAGAGACGTATATTCATGATCTGCCAAAGGTAAAAAGAAATTTTTTTGCAGATCTAAATAAAAAAAATAAAGTATGTAGTACAGTTATTATTTTTTCTGTTATTTTCATTACTATTGCTTTTATTAGTATTAATATTATCTATATTAGTATTTTTTTTGTATAAAAAGAGGTGTAGAAAAAGGATATTAAAACACAAAAAAGGAGTTAAACAAAGATAAATGAGCTTTAGTTTATCAGAAAGAAAAATTTTGACATCTAAAAAGAAAGTTTCTGACAAAAGAAAGTTTGTTTGTATCTTATTTAATGAAATAACTCCAAATTCTGGTTAGTTAATCTAAAAAAAAGGAATAATAATGATGAAAAGAGATTAAAAAAAAACTGTGTGAAACTTTAGAAAACATACTCATAATTATTATCTTTTAAAAAAGTTTTCACAAAATATTCCTTGAAGAAAAGAACATGTACTTAGATTTCCACCAAAAAAATATGTGTAAGTAATATCTCTTTTCCTTACTTATTCCCTCTCATCTAAAAAAAATTCGGTTTTTCTGATGCGTTCGTCAGATTTTCTGATGATTTCTGTTGCGTTCATCTGATTTTCTGGTAAAAAAAAACTTTTATCAGATTTTCTGATTATTTTATCAGAAATGTCATCAGATTTATCAGAAAACATCAGATATTCTGTTAAAAAAAACTTTTTTTTTTCAGATTTTCTGATTATTTCATCTAGAATGTCATCAGATTTATCAGAAAACATAAGAAATTCTGTTAAAAAAACTTTTATCAGATTTTCTGATTATTTTATCAGAAATTCATCAAAATCTATCAGATTCCATCAGAAATTCTGTTAAAAAACGATTTTTTCGGTTTTATTAGAAATTTCATTAGATATTCTGATACGAAAAAAAAAACGCTCGACGGTTCAAGATCATTTTTTATAGCCTTGCATGATTCATTATTTTTTGAAGCCTCATCAATCGACAGCCTAAACACTTATCCTATATTGGATAGAAGACACTTATATCCTATGATTGGGGGATACAAGATATAATGCTTACATTTAGGTGGAATTATAAATAGAGGTGAAGAATTATAACAAGAAATGAAATATAATCAGATGATCATCCATAAAAAGTCGGACGTTTGCCAAATAACTTTCATGCCAATGAAGATACAGTCAACGAATATCACTAAAAAGGTGCCTACATGATAACGTGACAAGAACAAAAGAAAGATACATCTTCAGCAAGTTTATTTGTTATTTCTAAGTATAAATGCATTGTTTGTATTTTTAACAACAAATAGGGGGTGACTGTTAGGAAACTTTATTGTATTTGTTGTTAAAAATAGTTTAAGTTACTTAGAAATAATTCCGTCAACACGAACCGACCGACGAACCGTCCCAGAAGCTCTAAATATGAAGACCGAGAAAGAAAAAAATCAAGCTTCTAATTCTTTGATTAAAGATCTCAACAAGGTTACAAGACTTCAAAATGTTAGCTGGACATTATGGAGTTTACTAGATACAAAGTCAAAGAATTGTGTTAATAAGATAATATATCTTATTAACACATAATATCTTTCTATGAGAAATGCTACCATAAGAAAAAGAAAAAGGAATATTTTTCCTTTTGAAAAGAAGTTAACAGAAAAAGGAATCTTTCCTTTAGGAAAGAATTCACCAGAAAAGGAAAAATGAATATTTCATTTTAAAAGCATTCACCAGAAAAGTGAAAAGAATCCTTTTCCTAAAAAGGAATCTTTAGCTTTTCATCAGAAAGATATTTTATCTCAAAGTTGAAGACTTCATTAGAAAAGAAAGGCAAGTTGGTGAAAATGAAGATAAGCCACATTAAATAATGGATGGGCACACAAACGAATTTCCTATCAACCAATCACATTTGAGATAGACATATGAAAATCTCTATAAATACATAATTCCTAGGAAGGAATTATGTGTGTCTTGTAAAGTATTATATTTCATATAGAGATTTTCTTGTGAGTTTACCCCGTGGTTTGGCCCAGGGGGTGTCATTTAGATTCGAGTTTATTCTCGGAACGACCCCTTCTTCTTTGTTTAATAAGAATTAATCAATGAAGATATATCACTCTCATTGTCTCTATTTTTATTCTTTGAATGTTTATATACTTCACAAACACCCGTCTCAACGAGAGAACAAAGTTGCATCGTTCTAATAGGGTCGGCAAAGGGGACCAACACCGAGCATCAAAGACCCTCTGGCTTGCTCGTTCAACCCGAGATTCCCATGTGGAAGTGGGAGAGTATAGCTATGGACTTCATAACGAAACTTCCGTGCACGCCCTTAGGTCACGACAGCATTTGGGTTGTCGTTGACCGTTTGACAAAATCTGCTCATTTTCTGCCGATATGAGAAGACTACAAGGTAGATAAATTAGCCCGAATCTACACCAATGAGATCTTTAGTCGACATGGGACGCCTCGCGACATCATCTCTGACCGCGATGCTTGGTTTATCTCGCGTCTTTGGGAAACGTTTCAATCCACTCTCGGTACTACGCTTAATGAAAGTCCTGTTATAGACTTTGTTACCATGTGCGATAACCTTCGTAACCAAAGTGTCACGACAACATCCAAAGGTCATCCTTGGATTCTTAGAGGGGCAAGGAAGAGGCTGTTATGTTAGTTGTAGCGCGCCTTCCCTCTTTATAACACTTCGGAAAGATTTCGGCTTAAGCCATTAGGTGTAGGCGCTTTCCAGAGGTGGAATCTTCTAGTTCTTCCTATTTGACCCGAAACCGATCGATCTAGCCATGAGCAGGTTGAAGAGAGCTCCTAGCAGTTACTAGATGCTGACTCATTCCCTTGAATTATTCTCTTTTGTTTTGCTCCCTCACACCTTGAAGAAGAGCTGATCTTTCTAAGTACCGCTTTTCATCCCCAAACCGACGGTCAGACTGAAAGAACGATTCGTACCCTTTAAGACATGCTCCGTTCGTGTGTCATAGATTTCGGTGGTAATTGGGACGCATATGTCACACCCCAACCGATTTCGTAAATATCGGGGCGCGGCACTGAGCGAAACAGATTGTTCAAAGAAATTCCATAACGACTAAATTACCAAATAGTTTAAATATCATATCCCATACCATGACCCATAAGATAATCTAGTTATTACAGACATAGATATTCTTCAAACAAAAACATGTTCCGACAACTCAGATTTCGAATAAAAACAAATGGTTCGTTTGTTTCTAGACTCTTCCTAACTTGATTCCATAAAGCAAGCATCCTAGCAAGTAGCATCCTAAACACCTGTCACATACGTTAAAATAAAGGTCAATACACATAGTATAAAGGTGAGCATACAAGTTTGATATAGCATAATGGAGTTCGAAATCGTTTATGCATAACCAACATGTACAACGTATAATGTGAATCATGTAAGTTATCGACAAAGATACTATCAATACCAATGACTGCGATTTGACTGCGGATAACGAGTGCGCAACACATGTTCACCACAGTGAACACGTGAAGTAATATCCTTAACAACCCCTGTCCACGACAGGTGCTGAGTCCAAACTATAGTACTATCGTTGCTAAGGAAGGTAGATAGCAATCAATGTGTAAACATAACAAACAGGCATTCATCGAGTCACGTATAACATGCAATAGCGGTTAGCGTATAAATAGTGTTTGCGTTGTGTGTCGATTGTGATTTGAATATAGATAACGTATGTAACACGTAAAAGTGTGTAAAGGAAAAAGGGATCGAGTATACTCACAGAGATGGTAATGGCTAAATAAAATCTGTGATTAGATTGAAGGGAGCGCTAGAGTAAGCCTGAACAGTTAACAATAGCATAAACGATAAGCGGCACGTAAAACGGTGCAATAGTGCAAATTGTCGGGTGGTAGTCCGATTGGATGGCAATCCGATTGGATGGCCAGTAGATCGGGTGGCAATCCGTTCGGATGGTCATCCGATCAGATGGCCATTCGATTGGATTGTCACCCCATTTGGGAAGGATGTGTTTGTGCATGATGGTTTGCCTTTTGAAGTTTTCGTTGTAACATTTTGAAAAAAGAGAAGTATCTCTACCCTTCAGGTCGGTCGATCGAACGGCGGCTCGATCGGACGGCGATCCGTTCGGCAAGACATTTCTCAGAGAACAAGTTCACAGCAGTGTTGTCACACGATCGGATGGTCTACCGGTCGGGTGGCAATCCATTGGAACTAGTAACGCATTGAACATGTTGAAAATTGTTTAAGTGTTGAAGTTCCAACCATCACATGGTCGGACGGTCGTTCGATCGGGTGGTAATCCGATCGGACGGTAATCTGTTCGATGCTTAGAACCTTGAAAAGGTTGAAATAAAAGTTAAGTGTGGGACCAAGGTGCAAGCCGATCGGATGGCTGTCCGATCGGGTGGCAATCCGATCGGATGACAATTCGATCGGACGGTAATCCGTCCCGGCGGCCTGATCGTCTTGATACTTGGTCGTCTTGATAGTTTTGCAGTTTTCTCGAGACGGTACGATAATGTGCCAAACAACAGAAACCTTGTCAACACTTAGTGACCCGATCGGACAGGAACCACCCTAGTCCGACCAGTTAACTGTACGAGACGGTGTTTCATGTTTAACCCGAAACCGGTAGTCTCTTGGATAGAATTCAGATCTTGAACCAACACATCAACAAGAAGGAGTAGAAGATCAGAACAAGCTTCGATTCTATCGGTTTTGAGTGCATTGAGTGAAAAGAGTTGAAAGAAAGTTAGAAAACCATCTTTCAATCCCTTTCACCATGGATATGTTCAGATCTATGCAAGATCTTTGTTTATTAATGTGGAAATCATTTAGATCTAATTTGTTCTTGGTGGATTGAGGCCAAAACATGAAGTTCATAAGAACCCCATGATGACATCATCCTAGAACACCTTAAATCTAGTGATTTCACGGTTAAAAGTTAAGATGCAAATGATAGAAAGGTGGAGGAGTGCGTATAGATCAAGAAAGTACAAGATTTAGGTCGAAAACTTACAAGAATCGCGAGAAATCGAGAGAAAAAAGCTTGAGAGTGCGGCTGGGTCGAGTGGGAGCTGTCACATCATAAATGATGTGACAGGTTGGTATTTATAGGGTTTCCCAAAAAGGAAAGAGTGAATGGATAGGGTGGGTCACCGATCGGGTGGCTGTCCGATCGGGTGGCAATCCGATCGGATGACAATCCGATTGGATGGTCACTAGATCGGGTGACCACTCGATCCAGTGTCCGGCGTGTTGAGTTTTTTCATTTCTATTCGTTCGTTGAGTTTTGCGATGCGATAGAGTTACATATTAATCCCAACTACTATATATAACATACAATCATCCTGCATAACTTGCGTTTAGCGCCTGCGATCCGATTGCGATTGCGTTTCGATTAATCACCACCACATAAACATAAATAAACATGCACAAGTAACACATAAATAACACACACATGTAAAACAATTTCCAGAACGTATAATTCGAGTTGCGAGTGCGATTGCGATGCGATAAGCGATAAAGCGAAAAAATATGCGATAAACAACATTAAACCTCGATTATTAACAAGTACTCCACATAATACAACTAATGTGATAAAATAAATCGATTATCTACAAGTCAAAGAAGTCAAAATAGGAGTTGAGCAAGGAGTGACAGATCGCATTTAGCAATCTTTTCTTCCTTTGACTTCAATGTTGACTTTGACTTTGACTTTCGAAACACGGGGTGTTACAGCCTCCCTTACTTAAGGGAATTTCGTCCCGAAATTAGGCTTTAGCCGTAACAAACAACTGCGGGTACTTTGCCTTCATGTCGCTTTCGAGTTCCCAAGTGAACTCTGCGCCTCGTTTGCCTTCCCATCGAACCTTCACAATGGGAATGCGCGAGCGTCTGAGCTGCTTGGTTTGGCGGTCCATGATCTCGACAGGCTTCTCCACGAAGTGTAGTGTTTCGTTCACTTGAAGATCTTCCAGAGGTACATACAAATCATGCTCAGCCAGGCACTTTCTGAGGTTAGACACATGGAAAGTTGGGTGGACGTTGCTAAGTTCCTCCGGTAGTTCGAGTCTGTAGGCCACTTTTCCGATCCTTTCCAGAATCTTATCGAGGCACGAGTTTCCCTCTCTTGCCGAATCTGACCACACCCTTCCAAGGTGATACCTTTAAGAGTACGTGGTCGCCAACGTCAAATTCAAGGGGCTTGCCTCGTCTATCAGCGTAACTTTTCTGATGACTCCGAGCTTTCAGCAGGGTGTCTCGAATTTGGAGGATTTTGTCAATCGTTTCTTGCTATAGCTCAGGACCGGTTAATTGCGAGTGCCCGATCTCGTGCCACATAATAGGCGACCGACATCTTCTTCCATACAATGCCTCAAACGGTGCGATTTGAATGTGGAATGATAACTGTTATTGTACGAGAATTCGACTAAGGGTAAGTACGCGCCCCAATTACCACCGAAATCTATGACACACGAACGGAGCATGTCTTCAAGGGTACGAATCGTTCTTTCAGTCTAATCGTCGGTTTGGGGATGAAAGGCGGTACTTAGATTAAGCGTAGTACCGAGAGCGGATTGAAACGTTTCCCAAAGACGCGAGGTAAACCGACCATCACGGTCAGAGATGATGCCGCGAGGCGTCCCATGTCGACAGATGATCTCATTGGTGTAGATTCGGGCTAATCTGTCTACCCTGTAGTCTTCTCGTATCGGCAGAAAATGAGCAGATTTGGTCAAACGGTCAACGACAACCCAGATGTTGTCGTGACCTGATGGCGTGCGCGGAAGTTTCGTTATGAAGTCCATGGCAATACTCTCCCATTTCCACATGGGAATCTCGGGCTGGACGAGTAAGCCAGAGGGTCTTTCATGCTCGGCCTTGACTTTTGAGCAAGTCAGGCACTTCGAAACATAGAGAGCGATATCTTTCTTCATGCCCGGCCACTAGTACTTGTAGCGAAGGTCCTGGTACATTTTATCGGCACTGGGATGAATAGAATATCGAGATTTGTGAGATTCGTCCATCAGAATCTGTCGTAAATCGGTCCGCTTAGGGATTCAAATTTGATCCAGAAAGTGGAATATCCCATTCGACTTATTCACAAGTTGGGCTCCATCGTTGAGAATCCTTTCATTCTTCAAAGTTCGCTCGGTAAAGCAAGCATGTTGGGCTTCGCAGATGAGAGTTTCGAGATGATGCTGGGCTTGAACATTACGAATGCTATGCAAATACCTTCTTCTGCTGAGGGCGTCAGCAACGACATTTGCTTTGCCAGGATGGTAATGAATCTCATAGTCATAATCGTTGAGAAGTTCTACCCATCGGCGTTGACGCATATTAAGTTCCTTTTGGCTGAGGATGTGTTGTAGGCTCCTATGGTCGGTGAAGACCGTACACTTTGTACCATAAAGGTAGTGTCGCCAAATCTTCAACGCAAAAACAACTGCGCCTAGCTCGAGGTCATGGGTTGTGTAGTTCTTCTCGTGGATCTTGAGCTGACGAGACGCGTAAGCGATAACCTTGTCCCATTGCATGAGAACACAACCAAGCCCAATGTCCGAGGCATCGCAATAGACTACGAAGTCATCGTTTCCGTCGGGTAAAGCAAGGACGGGAGCATTGCAAAGCATATGCTTGAGGGTTTGAAAGGCAGACTCTTGTTCAGTTCCCCAAACAAAGGATCTATCTTTATGCGTGAGAGAAGTAAGCGGCACGACGATTTTAGAGAATCCTTCAATAAATCGCCGATAAATCGCCTGCTAGTCCGAGAAAAGAACGGACTTCAGACGGGTTCCTAGGCGTAACCCAGCTCTTAACTGCTTCAATCTTCGCGGGATCGACATGAATACCTTGACTATTGACAATATGACCGAGGAATTGAACCTCCTCCAACCAAAATTCACACTTGGAGAACTTGGTGTAGAGTCGATTCCCTTGGAGTAGCTCGAGAACCAAACGTAGATGCTGCGCGTGTTCGGCTTTCGACTTGGAATAGATCAGGATATCATCTATGAACACGATGACGAAGCGGTTAAGAAATGGTTTACACACACGATTCATCAGATCCATGAAAACCGCGGGTGCGTTGGTTAAACCAAAAGGCATAACAACGAACTCATAATGGCCGTATCGAGTGCGAAAAGCGGTTTTTGGTATATCCCCCTCTTGGATGTGCAATTGGTGATAGCCTGAGTGTAGATCGATCTTCGAAAAGCAGGAAGCACCTTACAACTGATCAAACAAATCGTCGATTCGAGGCAGGGGATAGCGATTCTTGATTGTTAGCTTATTCAATTCCCTGTAGTCGATGCACATCTGGAACGACCCATCATTCTTTTTGACGAAAAGGACTGGTGCACCCCATGGAGAGGTGCTAGGGTGAATGAAGCCTTTATCAAGCAATTCCTGGAGCTGACTCGAGAGTTCACGCATTTCGGACGGAGCGAGTGGATAAGGAGCTCTAGCAACAGGTTTGGCTCCAGGAATGAGGTCGATACGAAAGTCGATATCACGACTTGGGGGTAAACCGGGTAACTCATCGGGAAATACATGAGGAAATTCACAAACAACAGGAACATCATTCACTCCAGGACTTCCTTTATTTTCCTTCTCCACTACTACAATGTTGGCCAAGAAAGCTCTGTATTCCCTGCGGAGATACTTGCTAGCTTGGACACATGACATGAGTTTGAGACATTTCGAAGGAGTTTCGCCATACACACAAAGTTGATCACCATTCGCGAGTGAGAATCGAATCATCTTATCGAAGCAAACAACTTTAGCATGGTTTTCACGAAGAAAGTCCATGCCTACTATGACGTCAAAACTAGCAAGCTGCATCCGAATAAGGTCGATAGGAAAGATGTGATTGTTGAGTTCAAGAGTACAATCACGAAGAACAGAATTGACGGCGAGGGTTCTTCCGGTGGCAACTTCAACATCGAATGACGAGGGGAGATGGGCGCGCTTACGATTAAGGAGCTTCTCGAATTCAAACGACACAAAACAGTTATCGGCTCCAGTATCAAACAAACACGAAGCATATATACCATTCACAAGGAACGTACCATTAACCACATTGTTGTCAACCTGAGCCTGGCACGCATTGATGTTGAAGGTTCGGGCGCGAGCTGCTTGTTGCTGTTGCTGCTACTGTTGCTGCTGGGGCTCTTGCTTCACCACTCTATCCGGGCACATGTTCGTGAAGTGGTTGGGATCACCACACACAAAGCAAGCTCTAGCATGGATCGCGGGCGCAGGAGCCGCTTGCTGGCCTTGAGGAGCGGGAAGCAGAGCTTGATGAGCAGTAGCTAGAGTTGTAGCTTGACGAGGACCAGTACGGCAGTTAGCGGTGAAGTGGCCGTACATGTTGCAATGCACACAATATCGATAGGCGATTCCCACTGGATGATGATAAGTACATGTTGGGCAAGCAGGGTGAGGACCAGTATATGCACGCTTTGCCGGCGGTGCATAGTTGCTAAGTGTCAGATGGTAGTCCGATCGGATGGCAATCCAATCGGATGGCCAGTCGATCGGGTGGCAATCCGTTCGGATGTTCATCCGATCGGATGGCCATTCGATTGGATTGTCACCTCGTTTGGGAAGGATGTGTTTGTGTATGATGGTTTGCTTTTTGAAGTTTTAGTTGTAGCATTTTGAAAACAGAGAAGTATCTCTACCCTTCACGTCGGTCGATCGAACGGCGGCTCGATCGGACGGCGATCCATTCGGCGAGACATTTCTTAGAGAACAAGTTCATAGCAGTGTTGTCACACGATCGGATGGTCTACCGGTCGGGTGGCAATCTGGTGGAACTAGTAACGCATTGAACATGTTGAAAATTGTTTAAGTGTTGAAGTTCCAAACATCACATGGTCGGATGGTCGTTCAATCGGGTGGCAATCTGATTAGACGGTAATCCGTTTGATGCTTAGAACCTTGAAAAGGTTGAAATAAAAGTTAAGTGTGGGACCAAGGTGCAAGCCGTTCGGATGGTTGTCCGATCGGGTGGCAATCCGATCGGATGGCAATCCGATCGGACGGCAATCCGTCCCGGCAGCCTGATCGTCTTGATACTTGGTCGTCTTGATAGTTTTGCGGTTTTCTCGAGATGATACGATAACGTGCCAAACAACAGAAACCTTGTCAAGACTTAGTGACCCGATCAGACAGGAACCACCTTAGTCCGACTAGTTAACTGTTCGAGACGGTGTTTCATGTTTAACCCGAAATCGGTAGTCTCTTGGATAGAATTCAGATCTTGAACCAACACATCAACAAGAAGGAGTAGAACAGCTGGTCGGTGTTGAGGTTGCTGCTGAGCTGGTACAGCTTGAAGTGGAACAGCGGTAGTGACAGCACAGTTCTTGTTGCTGGAGTTGCTGTTGTTGTTCTTCCTCTTGCGACGAGAGTACTTTGATGATTGCGGAGTGGTGGCGGTTTCAGCGGTTGTGGCGGTTGTAGCTTGATGCAGATTCTTCGAGGCTTTGTCCCAGACACCAGCCTTGACTCGCTTGTCGTTGATCTCAGCGGCAAGCAGATAAGTTTCCTCGATTGTTGCTGGTTTTGCAGCTTGCACAAAGTCTGCGACACAATCCGGCAGAGCTCGGATATACTTCTTGATTGTCACATCGGGGGTCTTGACTTGATCAGGACAGATTATGCTTAACTGCTTGAAGCGAGCAGTCCGAGCAGCATTGTCACCATCCTTCTGCTTGATATGCCAGAATTCGTCCTCCAACTTTTGGCGCACATGGGGAGGGCAGAACTCTTCCAACATGACGTTCTTCAACTCATCCCACGTCAAACCATAAGCTGCATCATTTCCGCGTTTGTTTCTCTCGGCCGTCCACCAGTCTCAAGCGCGGGACTGGAAGACGCCGGTGGCGTTCAGAGTGCGGAGATTATCAGGACAGCCACTCTGGCGCAGGGTGACCTCGATCTAATCAAACTATTGGAACATGGCCGTAGGGCCATCTTCGCCAGTAAATTCTTTCGGACCGCAAGCTTTGAACTGCTTGAAGCTAAAAACAGACTTTGGCGAATCTGTCCTGGACTCTTCAGAAGACTTGCTGGTGTTCTCGTGTAGGTCGCTAACGATTTGAGGAATAACCTTCGTTATCAGTTTAGCTACGAGAGCAGCAAGGCGTTTGTCTTTATGGTTTTGGCGAGCAGTTCGAGAGTGAAGGGATCCAGATGACGACATTGTCTGCAACAGACATCATCACAGGACTCAAACACAATAAAATCGAATCTCACCTCACACACCTAATACTACTAAAGCTCTGGAACACCATCATGTAACACATAAACACATAGGCACATAAACACATAAACACATAATCACAGAACACGTAAACACGTAGGGCACATTGTCACACCCTGGCTTTTGCGGAAGCGTGGGTTTATTTGGTGTGACTTCTTAATACCATAGCACAATCACAACAATGCTATGTGAAAATAAAACACATGATAGTCATCCATTCATTAAGTTTTAAAAGTTACCATAACATCATTGTTTTTAAAAGGCGACACATAAAACAAAATACAACCATGACATACTTAAAACGTGTTCACTTAACACAACAAATGACTTGAATAAAAACATGGTTTAAGACTTGTAACCCGTCTAGGCAAGGGTCACACTTCCTAAACCTGGATGACCTCATTATTCCCTACGCAGCTTGACACGATTGCACACTTCGCCAGATCCACTAATTTCCTGAAATACATGTAATTTGAAAAATCAACAAAAAGTTGAGCGAGTTCATGTAAAGGTGAGTATGTATAAACCTTTCATGTATGAATAAAAGTCCCTGGTATGTAGCACTAAGGAAAAAGAGATCACCAACGGGTTGCAAAGCCACTGGTATGTGTGAGAAAGTGCAGGAAAACTCAAACCTAGCAAATTTGTTACCGGGCTTCGGCGGTAAGACACAGTCACCTCTATGGGCCGCCCCGGCCTCACGGGTGTGGGCTCGCTACACCCAAATAGATCCATCACTGTTGTGTCCCTCGGTCCTAACAACGAGGATTAATGGCCTTAAGTGTTGTACCCACCCCTCACATGATCTAGTAGTAAACCCTCCCTACGCTAACCATACCATGTAAATAAATGTTTGTAATATTTGTCGCATGTATTTCACCCCCGAAGTATAAAACTGAAAACAGCAAAGAGAAAAGGGGGACATGAACTCACAAAAGTGCGTATCCTGTAACGTCAACCTCAAACTCGATTTGCTGCGTGACGACCTACACGTACTAAGGTCTATTAGAAGAACGGGCCGTGCCTTGGCTTAGGGTTTAATGTTTTGAGTTGCGTTACTTTGATATTATACTTGTTAAAATAATATTAGTTATTTTAACTTAACTTTTGTATTTAGGAAAATAGTTAGGCAACTATTTCGTATTCACACTTCTTAATTATTTTATAAGTGTATTTCCTTCCCAAGGATGGGGGTATTTATACATGTACACTTGTAATTCCGAAAAATATATTTTAAGTCTCACTTAGAAAAATATATTTTAATCACTTGTCTAAAACATCTTAATTCCAAAATATATATATTTTGCCAAAAATATTATATTCTTCTTCATAAATTTTCCAAAATAATACTTTAATAAAAATATACGCATGAGAGTATTTTTCTGAAATATACATAAGTGACGTTTTAGCGCTTCGTATTGCAATAATACTTGTGTAACTTAAATATTTATTTTGTGAGAGTTTTGGTATTATTTTGGAGTCGAAATTTTATGGTATATATATAGTAGTTATATTATTTTTACCCTAAAGATAATATAACTAGTTCACAAAATAAACAATTAATCACACAAGAGTTTTATTAATAAATATATATTCTAAATATATATTTATCAAATTTTATTTACGAGAATCAACCTCCGGCACTTAGTATTTTGTAATAAAAATCATGGCGAAGTTTACTTTGAAAATAAAGTTAGAAATATATTTGTAACACTTGCTAGAAAAATATTTTTCTTAAGTGTTGAAATTTTAGAAAAATTTCGCCAGAGTTTCCTTTGTAAATGGAGGTGTCTGTGCTTACTAGCATATCATTTTCTTTTGTAAAATCATTCAATCAATTTTCAATCATCAACATACAACCTCTATTTATCAAACTTTGTCAAAAAAAAGCATAACCATAAACTCATGAACTTGAAGATTTATAAAAACATGTAGTAACCTACTAGCACACTTAGTAAGTCTTGTTGTCTTTAAAAATGTGATTAGTTCCTTTAAAACTTCATTTTTAAAGAGTTTGGTTTTTCACAACTTCTAGTCATATTTTCTAAAAATATTCCTTTGTGAAATTTTCTTATTACACAAGTGTTTCTACACTTGTTTATCCACTAACAATGTGTTTAGTTCATGTAAGATCCAATTTTTAACAAAACTTATACTTTTCACTTGGTTCTTTCGAAAAACCACTCATGGATCTTTAGATCTACAAGATTACAACCTACTTTGATCTTTATTTTTCAAGAAAACATTTTATTTATTCAAGTTCATAGTCTATGTGTATATGATTTCATCATCCACATACCTCTAACTTTCACATCTTGCTAGTTTATGTTCTTAAACATGATCTAGCAAGTCCATGTGATGAACCATATCATTTTTACTAGCATACAACAATCAACAAGCATAACAACACACGTATAACATGATTTCTATATCACTTTAACCATAATTCATCACTTTGTTAGTTTATGTTTCAAGACTTTGTTTAAGGTTCTTTAGAGTTTCTTGATATTTCACCATTCTTTTTACTATTAACCATTAAAAATATGGAGAAGATGATGATCTAAGAAACTTACTACTAGCACAAGGCTAGGGGAGTTCAAGAGTGTAAAAGTGGTGGTTAAAAGAAAACGAGAGAGGTCCTTGAGCTTCCGAACACACCAAGATTACTTGTATGGTCTCTAGCACCTTTGGATGTCTTTAGATTGCTTGGAATGAAACTTGAAGGTGGTGGTATGGTGGTGGTTGTTGGCGGCCGAACACAAGGAAGAGGAGAAGAGAGAGAGCTTGTTTGTGTTGTGTATTTGTGAATGTATGCATTACCCTTGTGCACTTATATAAACCAAGTTCATTCATTAACCATTGAGTATTATGTCTCTAAGTGTCCAACATGATCTATTATAAAAATCAAAGAAATCAAAGGGTGGGTCACCCCTTTGTGACCGTCGCCCAGGGGGGGGGGGGTATGGGGTTGGTTTTCAAATGTATAGTTACTAACTATTTAGAGAAACAAGTGTTTATTTAATGGTTATGGTGTGTTATATAATATATAGTGTGTTAGGGTGTTCGGGGACCCTAACTAGCTCAGAAAAATAAAAACAATGTGTTTGGCAATATTTTTATGCTCTGGGTAAAGTCCGGTTGTTCGGTTGGGTGTTGTTCCGTTAAAGTGCTAAATTAATCCGTAAGGTGTCTTTTATATTACGTTTAGTGACACATTTAATTCCTAACACTTTGGAAAGTATCTAGGACTAGTTTGCCAAGTTTTTGCACTTTACTAGCATTATTAAATGCTGAATTTTGTTATTTAGTGCAGAATTCTGCATTTAAAGTGTGTTTTAGGCACTTCCCGGCACTATAACTATCATCTACTGATGCAGTTTTATGGTCCTCACTTCCCTACACTCCCTACTAGTGTGGTATTCTATCTCTGGCTCATACTGGCCTCAAAAACATTGTCTGTCTAGGTGCTGGCATTGTCAGCATATTTTCTGGGTCATCCGTTTAGTGTGCTAACTGTGCTTTGTGCATCAAGTTTGTGACTAATGTTTGTATGAAATAAATGAAGTGACAGTATAAAATGTGATGCATATGTATGTATGTACAGGAAACAGAAAGCAGTTTAATCACAGTTGTAATCAAGCACATGCATTAAGCATAAATTAAATATTAATTAAGTGTACAGATACCTGTAAATGTGAGGGTTGTCACATTCTCCCCCCGTTAAAAAAATTTTGTCCCGAAATTTTAGGTTCTGCTTCTAGTTGCAGGGGTCTTGGGAAATAAATGGGGGTATTTCTCCTTCATACCATCCTCACGTTCCCACGTGAATTCTGGGCTGTGTCGTGCATTCCATCGAACTTTGATGAGCTTGACACTACTCCTGCGTGTCTTGTTAATCTTCCAATCAGTAACCTCAACTGGTTCTTCAACAAAGTGGAGCGTGTCGTCGATATGAACTTCGTCGGCAGGAATGACAACTGTCTCTTGAGTTGGACTCTTTTTCAGGTTTGATTCATGGAATGTATCATGAACGCCATTAAGCTCAGCAGGTAAGTCCAACTTGTATGCTACAAGCCCAATCCTTTGCAGGATTCTGAATGGGCCAATGTAACGAGGATTCAACTTTCCACGCTTTCCAAAGCATGCCACACCCTTCCAGGGTCAAACTTTCAATAACACCATATCTCCTACCTCAAATTCCAGAGGCTTCCTTCTTCGGTCCGCATAACACTTTTGTCGATCGCGAGCAGCCTTGATGCGCTCTCGGATCTGTGCAATCTTGTCTGTTATTTCCTGGACCAGTTCCGAACCAACCAGTTGCCTATCACCTGCGTCAGCCCAGCAAATCGGTGATCGACATTTGCGTCCATAAAGGGCTTCGAACGGTGCGGCTTGAATACTTGCGTGATAACAGTTGTTGTATGAAAATTCGACCAATGGTAGGTGAGTGTCCCAACTTCCACCTAAATCCATTACGCAAGCTCGTAGCATATCTTCTAATGTCTGAATCGTTCGTTCACTCTGTCCATCAGTTAGCGGGTGAAATGTTGTACTTAGATTCAGCTGAGAACCAAATGCCTCTTGAAAGGACTGCCAAGTCCTTGACACGAATCTTCCGTCTCTATCAGAGATGATCGAGAGAGGCACTCCATGTCGTGCAACGATCTCTCTTATGTATATCTCAGCAAGTTTACTCGTGTTGTCTTTTTCCCTGATTGGCAAGAAATGCGCAGATTTCGTTAAACGGTCCACTATTACCCTAATAGTATCGTGACCTTTGGGCGTCCTTGGCAATTTCGTTATGAAATCCATTGAAATCCGTTCCCATTTCCATTTGGGTATTTCAGGTTGCTGCAGAAGACCTGAAGGCTTTTGGTATTCGACTTTTACCTTGGCGCACGTTAAACATTTGCTAACATATACCGCAACATCGCTTTTCATTCTTGGCCACCAATAGAAGTCCTTAAGGTCCTGGTACATCTTATCCGCTCCTGGATGAATTGAGTACTGCGACTTGTGAGCTTCATCGAAAATGACCTTTCTCAATCCACCAAACAGAGGAACCCAAATTCGTTTCATGAAGCATAAAGTTCCTTCCTCGTTTGGAACTAACTGCTTCTCCATCCCACGGAGATACTCGTCCTCAAAATTCCTTTCTTTGAGAGCTTCTCTCTGCGCGGCACGAATGCGCAATGAGAGGTCTGTCTGGACAATCATTTCCAAAGCCCTAACCCTCATGGGCTTGATCCTTTCTTTTCTACTTAGGGCATCGGCGACCACGTTCGCCTTCCCTGGATGATACTTGATTTCGCAGTCATAGTCGTTCAACAGCTCTACCCAGCGTCTTTGTCTCATGTTAAGCTCCTTCTGGTCAAATATGTGCTGCAGGCTCTTATGATTGGTGAAGATTGTACATCGCGTACCATACAAATAATGTCGCCAAATCTTCAACGCAAATACCACCGTGCCTAATTCCAAGTCGTGCGTGGTATAATTTTTCTCGTGAACCTTCAACTGGCGAGAAGCATATGCTATAACTTTCTGTCGCTGCATCAACACGCATCCTAAACCTTGGCGCGAGGCGTCACAATATACCACAAAATCATCCGTTCCTTCGGGTAGCGATAAGATTGATGCATTACAAAGCTTGTTCTTTAACAACTGAAACGCTTATTCTTGTTTATCTCCCCAATCAAACTTCTTGTCTTTCTGAGTAAGGGAAGTCAAAGGTTGAGCGATTTTTTGAGAAATCCTCAATGAACCTTCGATAATAACCAGCCAAACCTAAGAACTGTCGAATTTCGGTTGGCATCTTTGGAGTTTCCCAGTTCTTTATCGCTTCGATCTTTGTGGGATCCACATAGATTCCATCTCCATTAACCACATGTCCAAGAAATTGGACTTCGCGTAACCAGAACTCGCACTTCGAGAACTTGGCATACAACTTCTCCTTTTTAAGTAGCTCCAAAATAGCTCTTAAATGTTGTTCGTGTTCATCCTTCGTCTTTGAGTGGATCAAAATATCATTGATGAACACAATCACGAACTTGTCGAGGTACGGTTTACAAACTCTGTTCATTAAATCCATAAAAACGGCTGGCGCGTTTGTCAACCCACACGGCATGACCAGAAACTCGTAATGTCCATATCGAGTTCTAAAAGCAGTCTTAGGAATACTTTCCTCTTGAATTCTCAACTGATGATATCCTGATCGCAAATCGATCTTTGAGTAGTAACTTGATCCTTGCAGCTGATCAAATAGGTCATCAATTCTCGGCAGAGGATATATATTCTTGATTGTCAACTTGTTCAGTTCTCGGTAGTCGATACACATGCGAAAACTACCATCCTTCTTCTTAACAAACAAACCTGGAGCTCCCCAAGGTGAGAAGCTTGGTCTGATGAATCCCTTGTCTAACAGCTCCTGGAGTTGTGTCGACAACTCCTGCATCTCCGAAGGTGCAAGTCGGTAGGGTGCCTTAGCCACAGGCGCGGCGCCTGGAACTAAGTCAATGTGGAACTCGACTTGTCTTTGCGGCGGTAATCCTGGCAAGTCTTCTGGAAAGACTTCAGGATATTCTTTTACGACTGGAATGTCTTCGATCTTCGTCTCAGCAGCTTCTTTATCCACGATGTGTGCCAAGAAGGCAACACATCCCTTCTGTAAACACTTTCTAGCTTTCAGGCAGCTAATGATTCTCAGAGGCGTATCACGCTTTTCTCTATGAACTATGACCGTCTCTCCATCTTCTATTGGGATGCGGATGGTCTTTCGTGACAAACAATCTCGGCTTTGTTGCTTGACAACCAATCCATCCCTACCACCACGTCGAAACTTCCCAACTCGACTGGTAGTAGATCCAAAGTGAACTCGTGTTCTCCCAGCTCAATTACACATCCTCGGACAACTTCATTCGCTTCAACTAGCTTTCCATTAGCCAGTTTAATTGAGTACGAAATATCTAACTTACTAGCGGTTAATCCAAGCATGTTCTTAATTTCTAACGATACGAAACTATAGTCGGCACCAGTATCAAACAGAACAGATGCAAAGCGTTGATTTATAGGGAATGTACCAGTGACAACGTTTGGATCCTGGTGCGCTTCCCTTGTGCCGATGTTGAATACTCTTCCACGGGCTTGATTCAGTTTTGGGCATTCTCTATTAAAGTAACATCCCGGTCCTCGACCATTTCCATTCCTATTTCCACCTTGAGTGTTGTTTTGGTTGCGATTTCCATTCCCAGCTTGATTCGCAACGTTTCCATGGTATTTCCTCCTTGTTGGCGGTTTCCATTACCATTCCCATAATCACGCCCAGCACCAGTTCCGGCCCAACATGTATCCTTCGTGTGGCCGTTCTTTGCACATGATTCGCACTTCCTCAGTCTGCACTGACCAGAATGATGGCGCTGGCACGTGTCACACTTGGGCAGAGTACCCATGTAACCCTTTCCTTTGTTTTCGACACCGGTTGTGGCTCTGGCCGGTGTGCTCGACTCACCCTTCTTGCTCACATTGGTTGTACCTTGCTTGAAGTTGGAAAATTTCCATTTGTTTTCACCAGACGACTCCACATGAGTCTCCTTCTTCTTTGGTTCAGATACTGAAAACTTGTTCAATTTAATAGCTTCCTCAGTAAGTGCTACACTGAGATCAATGGCTTTCGTGATCGTTACAGGCTTGGACATGGTAACCATGCTCATGATCTGGGGTGCCAATCCCCAGATAAAGCGCTCAACACGTTTGAACTTGGGTGTGATCATGTACGGCACTACATGGGACAAATCGTGAAACCTTTGAACATATTCCGCAATCTTAGGACCTTCCATTCTTAGGTGCCAGAACTCAGTCTCTATCTTCTGTATTTCAGCACGTGAGCAGTACTTCCTTCTCATGAGCTCTTTTAGCTCATTCCAGGTTAACGCATAAGCAGCAGCTTCTCCTAAAGTTTGCACTTGCAGATTTCACCACGATAGGGCACCATCCAGAAACAGCCTTGAGATGTAGGTCACTTGTTGCTTGGGAGCACACTTGCTCATCCTTAGGACAGAGTCTGTCTTCTCAGCCCACCTAACAAACGTAACAACACCTCCAGTGCCATTGAAATTTACGGGCTTACAGTCGAGGAATTGCCTGTAGGATCACCCTGCACATACGTTAGAAATTACAAATGGTATTAGCGGTCGTGCTATAAATATCCAAATGTATTGTAATATATCTCAAATGACTTAACATTACCATTCGGTGGATTGTTATTGCCGTTGTTGTTCGAGATATTTCCGCTTGTCTCTGCATGAGAAGCCGCATACTGAGCTATAGTCGCGGCAATGATCCCTTTGAGTTCCGCCTCAGTAGTGGGCATGCGCGGGTCGCGTTGTGAAGGCATCTTCTAAAAGATGATCATGGCGGTCAGGTCATAGTAAGTAAATAATATGCGTAGGTAATAACATTCATCAATCACATAACATCACATGTTATAACATAAAGTAAATAACTCACCAAAGCATGTAGTGAGAACGTTGCCATTGAGCTTCATTAATCATGACCACAATATTGTTTTACATGTTTAATAGTACATCACATATCAAAATAAGATCACGGGGCTACATTACCCCTAGAAATACAAATCTATCTACCTATATCATATACAAAAAGTGTGATCTCTCAAAAGTCTTCGTCAGCTGGCTCAATCGCGACTTTCTCACCAAAATGATCGACCTGCACCAAACCAAAAATACCTATGCTGATGGCGGAGGAGGAGGAGGAAAATGAGAGAAAAGCAAGCGATGCATGTGTAACCAGTCCTCCTCTAAGGCACGACATACGTGCAGCAAATATGCAATCTGCTGCTCAGATGTCTAGAAACGAACGTCTGAATCAGGGGAAAGCAGACGTGGAGTGTGCGGTGCTGCAAAGGGGGTCTGACAGTGACAAGGCGGACGTGGAGCTCTCTCCAACTCCTGAATACGACGGCTCAGGGCGTCCTGCTGTAGCTGCAGTGACGCAAGTATATCCTCCGTAGTATACCCCATATGAAATGGGTGGTACGGGTCAGATAATGGCATAACAGGGGGCGTAGTCCACAAAAATGGCTCGCTTGATGGTATGAATGATGGTGCAGCAGGTGATATAACATGAGGAAACTAGGACGTGAATGGAAATGATGATGACAGTACGGGTGGAACAGAAACAGGTGGCTGCCTCGATGATCCCTCTCCAGGATGAGGTGGCGGTATGTCCTGAAGGAATGTGATTGGAAGATCAGTGCGATGAACGTCAGTGGTGTGTGGGGGAAACAATGGGATATCAGTGGGTGCAGAAACAGGTGCTACTGGAGGAGTGACAGGTAGCACAAACGGTGGGTAATCGTCATCATCCTCGATCCACCCGTTGCAGGTGTCAGCATAACGAGGATCTATGTGAGAAGCAAAAGGTGCACGGTCAACCAAAGCCGGCACGGGATCAGGTAAAGGTGCATCAACAATGGGATCATCCACTACTGGTGGAGCAACAACGGGAAGATCAGCAATGGGTGGTGCAAAAGCTGGTGCATTATCAAGAATAGGGTCGTGCTCTGGTGCAGGATCAGGAGCAACAACGGGCTCTGGGGCCATGACAGGCTTGGGGTCAACAAGGTCCATATCAAAATCAGCAGGAATGTCAAATAACGGATCAATGGGAGCTACGGGCGCCTCTAAGGGCTGGTCCATATGAATAAACTCGATCTCATGGTCAGGATCAAAGTCAGGAGGAAAAACTGGATCAAAATCGTCATCGATCTCGTGGTCAAACTCAAACTCGTGTGACGGACCAGGTGCAGGCGTCAGAAGAGTGATGCTGACACCCTGGTCGTGCAGGGACGCAAATGCCACAGACTCCAATGAGTCTGGGACGGGTGAACCAAGAGGAAGCTCCTCTACAGGGCCCTCAACAATAGGAAGGACAACATCAACATCAATCGTAGCCCCGCCCTCATAATCGTCCTCAGGGGGACCCTCCTCGAACAGATCAATGTCGTCATCAGATACGACATCGAATGGCACATCCATCATGGGGAAAGCAGCAAGCGGAACGGGAGCAGGGATCACCGCAAGAGGTAGATCCCCAGCGGGAATGCCATCAGCAGGCTGTATCTCAACTCCGATGTCTGGCAGCGCGAAGGGCTAAAAATTGTCGTCATTTGTACTCATGGTGTCTGATGTGTATACGTCTCCCTCTGATGGTATCTCATCGTCTGACACAACTGCCATGGGGTCCACTGTGTCCGATACTCCTGTGTCGGAAGAAGAAACCATGGTGTCTGTAACACAATCACATATATGCACATATATCAATCATGAAGTCATGTAAGTCACAATAAAGCAAACAAGTAATTCTCCTAGTCTCCCTAGACTACCCTTCCAGCCTCTCAGACTGAACTTCCTAGCCTCTCAGACTAACTCCCTGGTCTCTAAGACCAACCTCCCAGTCTCTAAGACTAACCTCCCCAATCTCTAAGATTGAACCCTTCATTCTCTAAGACTGAACCTCCCTCAGCCTCTAAGACTGAACCTCCCCAGCCTCTAAGGCTGAACTCCCTCAGTCTCTAAGACTGAACCATGAATTTAAAAAAAAATGCATTTGTGCCTTTTATTTGTAAAAACGTTTTAGTGTATGCAATGTAAAAATGTTTTCGTGAGATCCCTAGTGATCATAGTCTAGACTCGAGAAAGAATCCTAGTCCGCTATGATCGAAGCTCTGATACCAAGCTGTCACACCTTGGCTTTTGCGGAAGCATGGATTTATTTGGTGTGACTTCTTAATACCATAGCACAATCACAACAATGCTATGTGAAAATAAAACACATGATAGTCATCCATTCATTAAGTTTTAAAAGTTACCATAACATTATTGTTTTAAAAAGTCGACACATAAAACAAAATACAACCATGACATACTTAAAACGTGTTCACTTGACACAACAAAGGACTTGAATAAAAACATGGTTTAAGACTTGTAACCCGTCCAGGCAAGGGTCACACTTCCTAAACCCGGATGACCTCATTATTCCCTACGCAGCTTGACACGATTGCACACTTTGCCAGATCCACTAATTTCCTGAAATACTTGTAATTTGAAAAATCAACAAAAAGTTGAGCGAGTTCATGTAAAGGTGAGTATGTATAAACCTTTCACATATGAATAAAAGTCCCTGGTATGTAGCAATAAGGAAAAAGAGATCACCAACGGGTTGCAAAGAGTATTTTTCCCAAAAATATTATATTCTTCTTCATAAATTTTCCAAAATAATACTTTATTAAAAATATACGCATGAGAGTATTTTTCTGAAATATACATAAGTGACGTTTTAGCGCTTCGTATTGCAATAATACTTGTGTAACTTAAATATTTATTTCGTTAGAGTTTTGGTATTATTTTGGAGACGAAATTTTATGGTATATAGTAGTTATATTATTTTTACCCTAAAGATATATAACTAGTTCACAAAATAAACTATTAATCACACAAGAGTTTTATTAGTAATTATATATTCTAAATATATATTTATCAAATTTTATTTACGAGAATCAACCTCCGACACTTAGTATTTTGTAATAAAAATCATGGCGAAGTTTACTTTGAAAATAAAGTTAGAAATATATTTGTAACACTTGCTAGAAAAATATTTTTCTTAAGTGTTGAAATTTTAGAAAAATTTCGCTAGAGTTTCCTTTGTAAATGGAGGTGTCCATGCTTACTAGCATATCATTTTCTTTTGTAAAATCATTCAATCAATTTTCAATCATCAACATACAACCTCTATTTATCAAACTTTGTCAAAAATAAGCATAACCATAAACTCATGAACTTGAAGATTTATAAAAACATGTAGTAACTTACTAGCACACTTAGTAAGTCTTGTTGTCTTTAAAAATGTGATTAGTTCCTTTAAAACTTCATTTTTAAAGAGTTTGGTTTTTCACAACTTCTAGTCATATTTTCTAAAAATATTCCTTTGTGAAATTTTCTTATTACACAAGTGTTTCTACACTTGTTTATCCACTAACAATGTGTTTAGTTCATGTAAGATCCAAGTTTTTACAAAACTTATACTTTTCACTTGGTTCTTTCGAAAAACCACTCATGGATCTTTAGATCTACAAGATTACAACCTACTTTGATCTTTATTTTTCAAGAAAACATTTTATTTATTCAAGTTCATAGTCTATGTGTGGATGATTTCATCATCCACATACCTCTAACTTTCACATCTTGCTAGTTTATGTTCTTAAACATGATCTAGCAAGTCCATGTGATGAACCATATCATTTTTACTAGCATACAACAATCAACAAGCATAACAACACAAGAATAACATGATTTCTACATCACTTTAACCATAGTTCATCACTTTGTTAGTTTATGTTTCAAGACTTTGTTTAAGGTTCTTTAGAGTTTCTTGATATTTCACCATTCTTTTTACTATTAACCATTAAAAATATGGAGAAGATGATGATCTAAGAAACTTACTACTAGCACAAGGCTAGGGGAGTTCAAGAGTGTAAAAGTGGTGGTTAAAAGAAAACGAGAGAGGTCCTTGAGCTTCCGAACACCCCAAGCTTACTTGTATGGTCTCTAGCACCTTTGGATGTCTTTACATTGCTTGGAATGAAACTTGAAGGTGGTGGTATGGTGGTGGTTGTTGGCGGCCGAACACAAGGAAGAGGAGAAGAGAGAGAGCTTGTTTGTGTTGTGTGTTTGTGAATGTATGCATAACCCTTGTGCACTTATATAAACCAAGTTCATTCTTTAACCATTGAGTATTATGTCTCTAAGTGTCCAACATGATCTATTATAAAAATCAAAGAAATCAAAGGGTGGGTCACCCCTTTGTGACCGTCGCCCAAGGGGGGGGGTATGGGGTTGGTTTTCAAATGTATAGTTACTAACTAGTTAGAGAAACAAGTGTTTAGTTAATGGTTATGGTGTGTTATATAATATATAGTGTGTTAGGGTGTTTGGGGACCCTAACTAGCTCAGAAAAATAAAAACAATGTGTTTGGCAATATTTTTATACTCCGGGTAAAGTCCGGTTGTTCGGTTGGGTGTTGTTCCGTTAAAGTGCTAAATTAATCCGTAAGGTGTCTTTTATATTACTTTTAGTGACACATTTAATTCCCAACACTTTGGAAAGTATCTAGGACTAGTTTGCCAAGTTTTTGCACTTTACTAGCATTATTAAATGCTGAATTTTGTTATTTAGTGCAGAATTCTGCATTTAAAGTGTGTTTTAGGCACTTCCCGGCACCATAACTATCATCTAGTGACGCAGTTTTATGGTCCTCACTTCCCTACAGTCCCTACTAGTGTGGTATTCTATCTCTGGCTCATACTGGCCTCAAAAACATTGTCTGTCTAGGTGTTGGAATTGTCAGCATATTTTCTGGGTCATCCGTTTAGTGTGCTAACTGTGCTTTGTGCATCAAGTTTGTCACTAATGTTTGTATGAAATAAATGAAGTGACAGTATAAAATGTGATGCATATGTATGTATGTACAGGAAATAGAAAGCAGTTTAATCACAGTTGTAATCAAGCACAGTCATTAAGCATAAATTAAATATTAATTAAGTGTATGGATACCTATAAATGTGAGGGTTGTCACACACATAGAGGCACATAGAAGCAGTTAGGGCTATAAACGAGCAGAGTCGAACCGAGCTTGACCCAGCTCGAGCTCGGCTCAAACTCAATTCGAGCTGGCTCGGCTCAAGCTCGAATTTCAAATCGAGCTGAGATTTGAGGCTCGAGCTCGACTCGATTAAAATTCGAGCTAGCTCAGCTCGGCTCGATCTAGCTCGAACTAATAAAGAACCGCAAAATTTAGTACTTAAAAAGCCCTAAAAATAAATCTCTTCATAGACTAAGGACCATAATTGCAATTTAATTTAACCAAATGGCTAAATATGCAAGTAAAAATAGTTAGCTAACTTTGTATAGTGTCTTTACCTTTTTTTATTAAGGAGATACTCCCTTAGTTTTTGTCTTCTAAGCGATGTGGGACAAAAAAATGAAGAATGTAAACCTTATCGAGCCGGCTCACGAGCTCACGAGCCGAGCCAAGCCAAACTCGAGCTCGGCTCGTTTACAAACCGAGCCGAGCCGAGCCGGCTCGTTTACAACAGAGCCAATTTCGAGCCGAGCTTTTTTCGAGCGAGTTTCGAGCGAGCTGCGAGCCGCGAGTTTTTTGAACACCCCTAGAAGCAGTCAGAATACAGAAACCTATCATTCAAAGTCCATGCGCATTCGAGAACAGCGGTTGCGATTAGCGAGTACACAGCGAGCAACACAGCGTATAGTGATTCCCCAAGTAGTAGTGATTTGTTAGAGTATTGAGATAGATATGGAGTGCGATTTGTGTGTGTCGATCAAAGCGAGGGCGAAAAGCGAATAAATCACCAAAAATCGAAACACATAAACAGGTAAAACCACATAAATCACATAAAATCCACATAAAACGACAAATTATCAGAGTCGGCAGTTGCGAGCTCAGAATCGAAACACATAAAAATCGAGAATAGATTGTCTGTGGCTGATAGACGTCGACTACCCAAAGTGGTTCGAATATTCGCAAGGACTTTTGGTACACACTTTGGCTTTCGGGACTATGCTCTGGCCTCGATTTTGGGCGAATGGCACGCATCCTTCCAGTCACAGTGTGACTTCAAGTCGTTGGATTCCGTCGAGACTTTGGTGAGAGTTTTGTAAAATCAAAATAAAGATCGGAACAAGTCATCAAGGTTCGGGTTTCACCTCTAACTTAACAACTTCGTTCCATTTTAGATAAAATAGAGAAGAAAATCTGCGTTAAAGTACGGATTTCACTCCTGATTCAACGCAAATTCTCGTGTTTATAGATAAAAATGTGGGTCGAACAAGAGATTGGGTCGAGAGTTTGCGGTTTTCACACCTAATCTCGAACTAATCACTCGTTCACTTTCGAAAAACTTAGAGTGTAGTGATAGTGTAGTGCAAGCGAGAATAGCGAGAAAGTAGCAAGTAAGCTCGTGCAAGACCCCTAAGGGTATGCACAAGTCTGTCTGTTGGTTCTTAACTACAGACTATGTCGTTTCTAAGACATCGACCCGGACTAGGTCGAGTCTTGCCTAATTCCCTATAGTTATGGCTCTGATACCAATCTGTCACACCCCAACCGACGACGGAAATATCGGGGCGCGGCACTGAGCGAAACAGATTGTTCAAAGAAATTCCATAACGACTAAATTACCAAATAGTTTAAATATCATGTCCCATACCATGACCCATAAGATAATCTAGTTATTACAGACATAGATATTCTTCAAACAAAAACATGTTCCGACAACTCAGATTTCAAATAAAAATAAATGGTTCGTTTGTTTCTAGACTCTTCCTAACTTGATTCCATAAAGCAAGCATCCTAGCAAGTAGCATCCTTAACACCTGTCACATACGTTAAAATAAAGGCCAATACACATAGTGTATAGGTGAGCATACAAGTTTGATATAGCATAATGGAGTTCGAAATCGTTTACGCATAACCAACATGTAGAACGTATAATGTGAAGTATGTAAGTTATCGACAAAGATACTATCAATACCAATGACTGCGATTTTACTGCGGATAACGAGTGCGCAACACATGTTCACCACTGCGAACACGTGAAGTAATATCCTTAACAACCCCTGTCCACGACAGGTGCTAAGTCCAAACTATAGTACTATCGTTGCTAAGGCAGGTAGACAACAATCAATGTGTAAACATAACAAACAGGCATTCATCGAGTCACGTATAACATGCAATAGCGGTTAGCGTATAAATAGTGTTTGCGTTGTGTGTCGATTGTGATTTGAATATAGATAACGTATGTAACACCCAAAAGTGCGTAAAGCAAAAAGGGATCGAGTATACTCACAGAGATGGTAATGGCTAAACACAATCTGCGATTGGATTGAAGGGAGCGCTAGAGTAAGCCTGAACAGTTAACGATAGCATAAACGATAAGCGGCGCATAAAACGGTGCAATAGTGCTAAGTGTCGGATGGTAGTCCGATCGGATGGCAATCCGATCGGATGGCCAGTCGATTGGGTGGCAATCCGTTCGGATGTTCATCCGATCGGATGGCCATTCGATTGGATTGTCACCTCATTTGGGAAGGATATGTTTGTGTATGATGGTCTGCTTTTTGAAGTTTTCATTGTAGCATTTTGAAAATAGAGAAGTATCTCTACCCTTCAGGTCGGTCGATCGAACGACGGCTCGATCGGACGGCGATCCGTTCGGCGAGATATTTCTCAGAGAACAAGTTCACAGCAGTGTTGTCACACGATCGGATGGTCTACCGGTCGGGTGGCAATCCGTTGGAACTAGTAACGCATTGAGCATGTTGAAAATTGTTTAAGTGTTGAAGTTCCAAACATCACATGGCCGGACGGTCGTTCGATCGGGTGGCAATCCGATCGGACGGTAATCCGTTCGATGCTTAGAACCTTGAAAAGGTTGAAATAAAAGTTAAGTGTGGGACCAAGGTGCAAGCCGATCAGATGGCTGTCCGATCGGGTGGCAATCCGATCGGATGGCACTCCGATCGGACGGCAATCCGTCCTGGCGGCCTGATCGTCTTGATACTTGGTCGTCTTGATAGTTTTGCGGTTTTCTCGAGACGGTACGATAACGTGCCAAACAATAGAAACCTTGTCAAGACTTAGTGACCCGATCGGACAGGAACCACCCTTGTCCGACTAGTTAACTGTTCGAGACGATGTTTCATGTTTAACCCGAAATCGGTAGTCTGTTGGATAGAATTAAGATCTTGAACCAACACATCAACAAGAAGGAGTAGAAGATCAGAATAAGCTTCGATTCTATCGGTTTTGAGTGCATTGAGTGTAAAAGAGTTGAAAGAAAGTTAGAAAACCATCTTTCAATCCTTTTCACCATGAATATGTTCAGATCTATGCAAGATCTTTGTTTATTCATGTGGAAATCCTTCAGATCTAAGTTGTTCTTGGTGGATTGAAGCCAAAACATGAAGTTCATAAGAACCCCATGATGACATCATCCTAGAACACCTTAAATCTAGTGATTTCACGGTTAAAAGTTAAGATGCAAAAGATAGAAAGGTGGAGGAGTGCGTGTAGATCAAGAAAGTATAAGATTTAGGTAGAAAACTTACAAGAATCGCGAGAAATCGAGAGAAAGAAGCTTGAGAGTGCGGCTGGGTAGAGTGGGAGCTGTCACATCACAAATGATGTGACAGGTTGGTATTTATAGGGTTTCCCAAAAAGGAAAGAGTGAATGGATAGGGTGGGTCACCGATCGGGTGGCTGTCCGATCGGGTGGCAATCCAGTCGGATGACAATCCGATCAGATGGTCACTCGATCGGGTGACCACTCGATCCGGTGTCCGGCGTGTTGAGTTTTTTCGTTTCGATTCGTTCGTTGAGTTTTGCGATGCGATAGAGTTACATATTAATCCCAACTACTATATCTAACACACATCATCCTACATAACTTGCGTTTAGCATGTGCGAGCGATAGCGTTTCGATTAATCACCACCACATAAACATAAATAAACATGCACAAGTAACACATAAATAACACACAAACGTAAAACAATATCCAGAACGCATAATTCGAGTTGCGAGTGCGATTGCGATGCGATAAGCGATAAAACTTGCGATAAACAGCGATTAAACATCGATTAAATCTCGATTATTAACAAGCACTCCACATAATACAACTAATGCGACAAAATAAATCGATTATCTACAAGTCAAAGAAGTCAAAACATGAGTTGAGCAAGGAATGACAGATCGCATTTAGCAATCTTTTCTTCCTTTGACTTCAATGTTGACTTTGACTTTCAAAACACGGGGTGTTACAGCATACTTACCTTTAGTCGATTTCTCGTACAATAACATTTATCATTCCAGCATTCAAATGGCACCGTTTGAGGCGTTATACGGAAGAAAATGTCGATCGCCTATTGTATGGCACGAGATCGGTGACTCGCAAATAACCGGTCCTGAGCTACTATAAGAAACGACTAACAAAATCCTCCAAATTCGAGACAATCTGCTGAAATCTCGGAGTCGTCAGAAAAGTTACGCCGATAGACGAGGCAAGCCCCTTGAATTCGACGTTCGCGACCATGTACTCCTAAAGGTATCACCTTGGAAGGGTGTGGTCAGATTCGGCAAGAAAGAAAAGCTCGCGCCTCGATACGTTGGACCATTTAAGATTCTGGATCGGAAAAGTGGCCTACAGACTCGAACTGCCGGAGGAACTTAGCAACGTTCACCCGACTTTCCACGTTTCGAACCTCAGAAAGTGCCTGGCTGAGCATGATTTATACATACCACTTAAGGATCTTCAAGTGAACGAAACACTACACTTCGTGGAGAAGCCTGTCGAGATCGTGGATCGCCAAACCAAGCAGCTCAGACACTCGCGTATCCCCATTGTGAAGGTCCGATGGGAAGGCAAACGAGGCGCCAAGTTCACTTGGGAACTCGAAAGCGACATGAAGGCAAAGTACCCGTAGTTGTTTGTTATGGCTGAAGCCTAATTTCTGGACGAAAATCCCATTAGAGGGGGAGGCTGTAACACCCCGTGTTTCGAAAGTCAAAGTCAAAGTCAAGATTGAAGTCAAAGGGAGAAAAGATTGCTAATTGCGATCTGTCACTCCTTGCTCAACTCCTGTTTTGACTTCTTTGACTTGTAGATAATTTATTTATTTTTTCGCATTAGTTGTATTATGTGGAGTACTTGTTAATAATCGAGGTTTAATCGATGTTTATCACTTGTTTTATCGCTTTATCGCTCATCGCATCGCAATCGCATTCGCAACCCGAATTATGCGTTCTGGATATTGTTTTATGTGTGTGTGCAAATTATGGGTTACTTGTGCTATAACATCCGTCAAAAACGGATATCCAAAATCTGACCCGTTTTAAAATTCGGACCCTAACCCTACATGAAAATCGGGAATTCATATGTTAATTCGTTAAATTACCCAAAATTTAGGTTAAATCAAATAATTACAATATTTATTAACATTAAATAAATAAATTAATATCTTAAATAAATAAATAAATATTATAGACAAATTAATATTTTAATAAATCATAAAAGTTGATTTTCGGTTAATAACGTTAGTCTAAACCTAACCAAGTTAATAAAGCCCTCTCATAAACTAACTAGATTAGTGGATTATAAGGAAACCACCTAACTGAGTTAAATATCTCAGTTAGGTCAGTTAATGCAGATCAGCAGACCTCAGGGACCAATTTGTAAAATTGTCAAAATGAACTAAAAATCAAAAGAAAAGGGGCTTATGCCCGGATTCGAACTCGGGACCTTCTCCTAACAAGTGAACTCGTAACCGGTCGGCTGGGAATGCCACATCCAAACGTTTATGGAAATGTTTAACTCTTATACGCAGTTTACGTGAACTTTCCTTTTAAACTTGCCGCCCAAAACAGCAAACGTGTACCGGTCAACCTTTCCATTTTCTTCTTCGATGATTGACAGAATTCCGGCCAGATTTCCAGCTTACCAAATTTCGGTTACCAATCACACCATAAATCACCTCGTTTCCTTATTTGCCCAAACCCGACTCCCCCTATAAATACCGATACTCACCCTTGCTCCGAAACCCACACTCACCTTCACTGTAAGCACCTCGACACCACCCCCACCGTCACAACTCGCCGGAGGAGACGAACGGCAACTTCAGGAGTCACCGGAAGGGCCTGCAACTCGCCGGAAGAACCTGTCGGACCGCTGCTACCTTGCCGGAACTTTGCCGGAGTCGCCGGAGAAGACGACCCGACCGGTACGGACTCGTTTTTCCGATTCCGTTTCTTTATTCTTTTTAATTATGTATTATCAATTTTAAATATCCTGTTTATCATGTTATTATTAATATTTAGTTTACTCAACTATTAGTATTATTTTTATAAAATCCAGTTGTAATGTTTAAATAAATTCAGATATATTTATTATCACTATATAAATTCAGTATCATTATTGTTATTATATTGTTATTAGAAATATTATCATTTTCATTAAAAATCAATTTTATTATCATCATTAGTTGTTAATATTATTAGTATTATAAATTTTATTATTTTAGACATTTATATTGTAATATTACTAATAATGATATTATTATTATTATTATTAATGTTAGTATTATCATTATTTCAACTATTATTATTATAATTATTAATATTATTTAATTTATAAAATAATGTTAGTATTATAAATACTACTATTATTACTAGCATTATCATTAATAAAATTCTAACTTATTATTATTATGATAATATACTATTATATATTTCATATCATATATAAGAATATATATAAATTCTAATTATTTATTACTTTTACCATTATTATCATTGTTATTATAAATATTAAACACTTATTTTAGAATTCTAAATAATATTATTATCATTGTCAAAATCAGAAATATTATTATTATAAACATTCCAATACTAGGCGTCGTTAGTAGCTTATCATGGTAACAATACAAATCATGGATATCACAATCCCAAAAGTCAAACCATAATAATTGGTAACGTTTTCCTCAATTAGGGTAATCACTTTGAATCTCGTGGGCAATCTCTAATCTCCTTACCAAGAAAACGCAACGCAATCAATGTGAGTATACTCGATCCCATTTTCGTTTTAAACACTTTGGGTGCAACATGTATTCCATATTCAAATTACACAACACTTGAAACTTGTTAAATTCACACTCTATCCACATTTAAACACGAAACATTTTGCTGTTTGTTAATCTCATATGCTATGCAAGTTGATCGTATAAAACAAGTTGATCGTATAAAACAAGTTGATCGTATAAAACAAGTTGATCGTATTGAACACGTTGATCGTATAAAACAAGTTGATCTTATTGAACACGTTGATCGTATAAAACAAGTTGATCGTATAAAACAAGTTGATCGTATAAAACAAGTTGATCGTATAAAACAAGTTGATCGTATTGAACAAGTTGGACGTGTTAACCTCCCGCTAGTCTATTGGGAAAGGCAAAGTGGATCATGTTATTCGTGTTGGATATGAGTATTTAAACTTTTATTCTACTTTATGCTATGTATTAAACTTGTATACTCGCCAACATATTTTGTTGATGTTATTTTAATACATGTTGCAGGTTAATAATCAAGATGATGAAGGAATCAAGTTAGGATGGACTAGATACCCATTTTAGCAATTAAACAATGTTTGAATCTATGTTTACTATTTGAAACAATGTATTATTCTTTAGTTTTAATAAAATGATTTAATTCATATTGTCATAATTAGTGTTATGTTGTTTTGAGCAATTTGTTCGTCTCATCCCGATGTTTCCGCCATCGGTTGGGGTGTGACAGATTGGTATCAGAGCCATAACTATAGGGAATTAGGTAGGATTGCCTTAGTTTTCCCTAGTCTATAGTAGGAGTACTCTGATACCAGATTGGTATCAGAGCCATAACTATAGGGAATTAGGAATGCCTTGCCTAGTCTATAGTTTAGGAGCTTTCTCACTATGTGTTGCTTAAAACAACTTCATTTCTACCTCACTTGCTTCTCTCTATTCTTTTGGACTTCTAATATACATGCCTTTCCTAAGGCTAACACAATACACGTTTGGAAGACACTCTTACAACACAATCGAAATGACTTATCAAGATAGGGGTGATTCCCACACTTGGTGATGATTTTCACTCAGCTATACTTTGATTTTGCACGAAATCTACCCTCAAGTTAGGAGTGATATCCAAACCTTGACGGGAGTTTTCCATTTCATACTCTAGTGGACCCTTATCTTTTGATAAGTACCAACCACGTTAGGGTACGATGTTATCAAGTTAGAGGTGATACTCGCATCTTGTTAACTAGTCCCACTCCTCGATTTTCGCTTTCGCAAAAGTTTCGATGTCCCAATCGATTAAGGACGTGTAGTAACTGGAAGGACAAATATCGTTAGTCGCTCCTCGATGAGAGTATTTGTCTATTAGGCCAAAGCACGTTTCCTTAATTCGAGAAGGTCTTCGATTCACTTTGGAAGTGTCATATGTTACGTTCCGTGACAATCCATGTTTTATGTTAAACCTCTTTTATGTTATCTCAATTTCTATGTGATTTTACATTGAGCGTTATCTTCATTTCAGTCTAGGAAGTCACAATTTACACTATTGTCGCAATCTAAAACAATTAATGATACTCCTTCGTGAACAAATTAAATTTATCATGCTTTTATCATACATGTTACCCTATGTGAAAATTCATGTCACTTTATTCATGTTATACTATGTGAAATTCTATGTGAAACAAGGTGCTATATGGTGCATTCATGAAAACAATTTTCTTAAACAACCACAATGATCAAGTCTCATCTACTCTGTGATTTCTTTTGAATCTTAAAAAAAGTCTTCCTCTTAGATTTCGAGGACGAAATCTCCTAAAGTAGGGGAGACTGTAACATCCGTCAAAAACAGATATCCAAAATTTGACCCGTTTTAAAATTCGGACCCTAACCCTACATGAAAATCGGGAATTCATATGTTAATTCGTTAAATTACCCAAAATTTGGGTTAAATCAAATAATTACAATATTTATTAACATTAAATAAATAAATTAATATCTTAAATAAATAAATAAATATTTTAGACAAATTAATATTTTAATAAATCATAAAAGTTGATTTTCGGTTAATAACGTTAGTCTAAAATATTTATTTATGTTGTGGTGGTTAATCGAAACGCAATCGCAATGCTATCGCAATCAATCACAGACGCTAAACGCAAGTTATCTAGGATGATTGTATGTTAGATATAGTAGTTGGGATTAATGGGAAACTCTATCGCATCGCAAAACCCAGCGCACGAAACGAAACGCCGAAACTCAATCATTGGAGCCACTCGATCGAGTGACCGCTCGATCGGATGGTCAACCGATCGGTGACCCACTCAATCCTATGCACTTTCCGTTTTTGTAAACTCTATAAATACCTTCAACTGTCACATCACTTGATGTGACAGCTCCTCTGCTCGACCAGCTCGCTCCAGCCTCTATTTCTCTCGATTTCTCACGATTCTTGTAAGTTTTCAACCTTAATCTTGTACTTCCTTGATCTACACGCACTCCTTCTTCTTTTTCTCTTTTGAATCTTAACTTTTAACCGTGAAATCACTAGATTTAAGGTGTTCTAGGATGATGTCATCATGGGGTTCTTATGAACTTCATGTTTTGGCTTCAATCCACCAAGAATAACTTAGATCTGTATGATTTCCACATGAATAAACAAAGATCTTGCATAGATCTGAACATATTCATGGTGAAAAGGATTGAAAGATGGTTTCTAACTTTCTTTCAACTCTTTTACACTCAATGCACTCAAAACCGATAGAATCGGAGCTTGACTGATCTTCTACTCTTCCTTAGTGATATGTTGGTTCAAGGTCTGAATTCTACCTAAGAGACAACCGATTTCGGGTTAAACATGAATCACCGTCTCGGACAGTCAACTGACCGGACTAGGGTGATTCCTATCCGATCGAGTTACTCGAGACTTGACGAGGGTTTTGTTGTTTGGCACGTTATCAAATCGTCTCGAATCAAAACTACAAACAATCGAAACGACCAAGTGACAAGACGATCAGGTGGTGGACGGATCGCCGTCCGATCGGATTGCCATCTGATTGGACAGCCATCCGATCGGCTTGCACCTTGGTCCCACACTTAACTTCTATTTAAACTTTTGAGGATCTGAACGTCGAACGGGTTGCTGTCCAATCGGATTGCCATCCGATCGAATGACCACTCGACTATGTGATGTTTGGAACTTCAACACTTAAATAATTTTCAACATGTTCAATGCATTACCAGTTCCAGCGGATTTCCACGCGATCGGCAGATTATCCGATCGAGTTACAGCACTGCTGTGAACTTGTTCTCTGAGAAATACCTCGCCGAACGGATCGTCACCCGATCGAACCACCGTTCGATCTGTCACACCCCAACCGATGGCGGAAACATCGGGATGAGACGAACAAATTGCTCAAAACAACATAACACTATTGTGACAATATGAATTAAATCATTTTATTAAAACTAAAGAACAATACATTGTCTCAACATGATTAAATCATAAATCATCTTTCAACCTTTGTTTATTTTCTAGGTGAGTTTCTAGTCCACCCTAACTTGATTCTTGAATTCTTCATCTATCAACCTGCAACATGTATTAAAGTACAATCAACAAAACGTTGGCGAGTATACAAGTTTGATACATAGCATAGTAGAATAAAATGTTTAAAATGTGCTCATATCCAACATGAATAAAATGATACATGTTACTACTTTGTCATTCAATATCGTTCAACATCGTTCAACATCGTTCAACATCGTTCAACATCGTTCACATCGTTCAACATCGTTCACATATCGTTCACATATCGTTCAACATCGTTCACATATCGTTCACATATCGTTCAACATCGCAATACCCCAAGACTCAATGGTATTGAGATTAACACGTTCAACTTGCATAGCATAAGAGATTAACAAGTATCAAATTGTTTCATGTTTAAATGTGGATAGAGTGTGATTAAAACAAGACTCAAGTGTTGTGTAATTTGAATATGGAATACATGTTGCACCCAAATGTGTTTAAAACGAAAATGGGATCGAGTATACTCACATTGGTTGCGTTGCGATTTCTTGTAAGTAACGTACAAGTAAGATGGGGTAAACTCCAAAAGAACAAATAAGGGCGACTAACCTAGATATGAAATACCACACGAGATGTAGTTACTATAAGTTTAAAATAAATAACCTAAATTATTTATTTAGATGTTAAAATTGATCACATTATTAGCTTTCATAGAAGGATTTTAGTAAATGTTTTGCGTTATAGGTAAAATTTATGGTGTTTATTATGAAAGGTAAAAGAGGCAAATAAAATAATAATAATAATAATATATAAGAAAATACGAAGGTTATTTCTAACTCTTTTTAATTAATTAATTTAATTAATGATTTTCTATTTAATGATAACCAATAAGAATAGATTTAAAAAAAATACATAAATAAAACTGATTTTAGAAAGCAACTAAAAATAAATAAACTACAACGAAGAGAAAAAAAAAAAGAATGAGGCATGGGTTCGAACCCAAGTCCTCTGTTTGTTGAAATTCAGCCAGCAACCACTAATCTACAACATCAGTTGGTGTTTTTAGGCAGGTTTTAATTCTTAAAAACTATTTTAACAGTGTCACCTTCTTGTTTAAAACAAACCGACAATATGTATATGTATACAACTACTGTTCTTTTCTTGTTTCAGTTTAGTTTTCTTTGAATGTTAACAAATTCAACAAGTGTTAAATGAAGGAATGAAAATAACAGAGGTAGAAAATTATACCGAGCCGAATCGCGTCGGTTCCGACGTAACAACTCCGACGTGATCCTCCAATAACTTCGTCGAGTTTCCAGCGAGCTTGGTGTCTCCGGCAGGATTCCGGTAGCTTCCCGATGTGCAAATGATTCGAAAAGATGTTGCGAGTGTATGCGTGTTGTGAAGGTGTGAGGGTGTCGAGGGAATGTGAGATGTTGAGGTTGTGCACGGATGTCGTTTATATAGCATCGTACAAGTCTCGTAAATTTGGAAAGAGAGTGGTGATTGATTGTACGCGGGTTAAGAACAAGTCCGGGTTCATGATTTGTCTAAAAACCGAAACGTGTAAATGATTGTCAATCACCGAGAAATCAGCGAAATCGAGTTGGTAACATGGCTGTACGCGTGAATAGATTTGGGCGGCAAACTTGTTTCAAAACACATTCAAGCGTAATGTGTGTATATAATACTTGGGCTTCAAAAGTCTTGCACCAATCTGGAATCTGGACTCAGTCCAGTGGTGCGTGTGTTGTTTGAGTTTAGGGACCCGAGTGGTCAACCATCATTTTTCCTTTTTTTTTTTTTAAATTCATTCTTTTACAATGTTACAATTTGGTCCCCTTTCACTAACGAAGTTTAACTTAAACTAATTAAAATTCTAACTTGTTTATTAATGATTTTAAATTTAAATTGCAAAAATATTAATTTGATTATTTAATTAACTAGTGATAACTCAAATAAATGACTAAATCATTGAATGAAATTAAGTAGAGAATAAATTTATTCAACGGTTATTTATTTCACTTAACTCTTATCAAACTAACTAGGTTAGTTTAGAAAATTTTTATAATATGATTTAGATTAATTAAATTAATCAAATAATCAAATGAATAATTATAATGATAATTAAAGAATAAAATCTTTCAACAGGTATTTATTTCGCGAAAAAATCCAAGGTTTAAAGTTTAGGATCCGTATTTTTAAAATGGGTCGGATTTTGAAACGGGTCGATTTTGACGGGGGTTACACGATCGACCGGCCTGAAAGGTAGAGATACTTCTCTGTTTTCAAAATGCTACAACGAAAACTTCAAAAGGCAAACCATCATACAAAAACACATCCTCACTAAACGAGATGACAATCCAATCGAATGGCCATCCGATCGGATGGTCATCCAAACGAATTGTCATCCAATTGACTGGCCATCCGATCGGATTGCCATCCGATCGATTACCATCCAACACTTGGTATTATTGCACCGTTTTACGCGCCGCTTATCGTTTATGCTATCGTTAACTGTTCAGGCTAATCTCTCTCAGCGCTCCCTTCAATCCAAGAGCGTGTTTACTTGTTAAACACAATCTGTGAGTATACTCGATCCCTTTTTGCTTTATGCACTTTTGGGTGTTACATACGTTATCTATATTCAAATCACAATCGACACACAATGCAAACACTATTTATACGCTAACCGTTATTGCATGCTACGTGTTATTCGATGAATGCTTGTATGTTATGTTAACACAGTGATTGTTGCCTGACACCTTCGCAACGATAGTACTATAGTTTGGACTCAGCACATATCGTGGACAGGGGTTGTTAAGGGCTTTACTTCAGGTGTCCCAGTGGGGATATGTGTTGCGCATTCTATAACTCGCAGTCACGTCTGTGCATATTTCTCTGTCGATAACCTACTAGCCTTCACTTTATACATGTTACATGCTGGTTATGCGTAAACTATTTTTGTGACACCTTTGTCACTGTGACCGTCAAACAAATGCCAAACCAATGAAATTTTGTGTTTCATACTTGGGATTGTGAAAATATGTGTATCATTTGCACATATCAATTCTTGTTCAATTTCGGGCTTTAAATCGCTTTCTGGAAGGTTATACACGATCTGATGCGTAAATATAGCCAGTTTAATGCAACAAACACTCCGGAACAGTGACATGGGCCTAACATACCTTAAATAACCTTTACATAACTTAGAAATAAGTTTTGGATGGTTTGGTATGCCGAAATCAAATTTATTCGCTTATAGGGACTAAATTCGACAAACTGCGAAAGTATGCCAATTTGTACTGTAATGAACAATCCGGAACTTGACCATAAGTTAAACACACCTTAAATATCCTTTCCATAGCTTAGAAATAGGCTTTGAGGGGTTCGGTGTGCTAAAATAAACTTTATGCTCATTCAGGGACTAAAAGCGTCAAAAATGCACAAGTTTGCATTTTCGCGCATATCTTACGTTCTGAATATATCCGGACACCCAAAAATTTATGTTATCATTAAAATATTATATTTTAGTGATTGGCATGATAAAATTCCATTCGTCGCTCAATTTGGATCGTTTTTGTGTTCGTTACGACTTCCGTCGTAATTAACCGAACAACGCAACCGTATGACCAAACGAACCGACATCCGAGATATTTTTGAGCATGTTTTGAGTTCCCAATACTTTAACTTCATTTTGGAGCCTTGAAATGAGGTTAACGGGGCTTAAACGTGTCAAAAATCAGCCAAAATCCAAGTTTCTGAAGTGCAGGGACCTGTTTTGACATTTCTGTCAAACTTTCCTCAGGCGGGGCTCGTAAGGATCCTCCCTATCCGCGTGAAGTGCCCAGCGAACAGAAAATGAAATTTTGCATTCTGATTGAACTTCAGGGGATGTTTATGCAAATTTCTTGTGTGTTGAGCAAGTTTGTGTGATCACCAAGGCTACAAATCAGTCTTTAACACATGTAGGGCCATGATTTAATGCTTGTTGGCCACACAAAACTTGGCATGATCTTGTAGCTTTGCTACAACTATAAATAGCATGCCACACTTCCTCATTCACTTGCTCATTCCCTCATTTCTCCTCTCTTATCTGCGTTGGAACTCTCTCAAGCTGATTTGGGACTTGTCTTCTTTGTAGAAAAGATAGCAAGGACTTTAGTGAGCTCTCCTTCATTCTTTTTATTTCTTTCTAGTTTAAAAAGTCAAACATGTTTTTGACTTTCAGCTTTGACCACGAGTTGGTCAACAAGAAGTTCGTTTGGACTTCGCAACGTGAGCGTAATCACGTTGGTTATAGTCCTTAGTGACTATACCCACTGATTACCACGTTAACTAGGTGTAGTGACGAGTCAAGGTTTCGGTCAAAATGCGTTTTAGCACGCATTTTGCAACGGAACTAGTTTTAGGTATCAAAACACTTTGTTTTGATACCAAATCAGTAGGTTAAACATGTTTTAACATGTTTAACTCATCACTATTAGTTAGTGCTTGTTTAGGGACGTAAGTTAAGCGGTCTAAACAACCGCTTACACTTTCGAACCCGACCCGTTTGGTCGATCTTTAGGATCCGACCAAGCTTTGTTAGTGATCATAGTTGCATAGGGAATAACCACTGAGGTTATACCTTATGATCACCTAGGATTGGTTAATCGTATGCTAGTTAGCTTGTATGCCCATAGGAAATGACCAAAATGCCCTTTTGAAGCTAAAATCCGTATTTTGCCTATGTGAACTTATTTTTGACATATAATCTGATTTAATAACATGTTTAGGGATAATTGGGCATGTAAGACTAGGCATAGCACATAGTTAACCATCCGAACATAGTCTTACGCTAACGACGCCTTATAGTAGCTTATGTTACCATAATGTGTCGAAACGGGTCAAAAGCACTTAGGTAGACTTTCCAATCAGAATGTAAGGTCTATTAAATCATACCATACGAGTTTAATTACTCGTTTGATTTATAGAACCTCATTCTATCCTATCTCCCGATTTAGGTTCGGTTATTTACATAGTTACCTATATAGGGTGCCGTTTGATTCCCTGATCACTCTAGCTTTGCTTGGTTGTTGTTCAAGACTTCTAAGCACCCTCAGGTGAGTACATAGTCCCCTATTTTACTGTTTTCAAACTGTTTTGGGGTGGAACACATGTGCCTACTTGATACTTTCATGTTTCTCATGTTTTTATATCATATACTTACTATGTTCAATAGTACACTATTAGTACACGATTTCATTATGTTTTGCTATGTTTGTTCACTTAACATGCTAGCACATTGATTTCCATGTACTACATTTTGTCGCATATGCTCATCCAGCATATGGAGACATTGTTTTACATTTAAACCGTTTGTAACCATTTGACTATGTGAACCGTTAGTAACCGTTGATTATGTGAACCATTTGTAACCGTTGACTAGATGAACCGTTGAACTATGTGAACCGTTTGTGACTACTTGACTATAAGAACCGCTTGTGACTACTTGACTATGTGAACCGTTTGTAACCGTTGATTGACATGAACCGTTTAAAATCTGTTCGAACTGTTGGGTTAGGGAAGTGATTAGGTAACGGGGCGGGTGTAATGTGTTAAAAGCATGGTGGATACGCCGCTGGTACTTCCTATATATAAGTGCTTTTAACACATTATATATCGTTGCGTTATCTAGATCACTTGGACAATGGTAAACAAAACAAAGTTTTAATACAAGGTTTTTCCAACAATATATTATACTATTCGAGTTTTTGTTCCAAAAACGATTTACAAATCTGGATTTAATTAAACAAATGTTTTGGGGTTAAGAATCATGGCTACGAGATTTTATAAACTGTAACCCATATGATTTGAGTTGGTTAATTGTGTCGCAATACTATACTTTTCAAAACAAGGTTTTTAAATAAGTATTGCAACATGTAAAACGAGCCATGAATCTGAAACTCATACAAAACCTATGTACTCGCCGGCATTTTTATGCTGACGTACCTATTTTCACATGTGTTTCAGGTACAATAGTTGATGATGCTTGATGATGATATTGGTGTACTCTCACATAGGAATGGACAAGGCCTTAGCGACTTTAAAACTTGAAAGATAATAGTTGTATTTATCTAATTTGTATCAAAACATTTAGTTCAATAATTCAATCAAACGAAACTATTTATTCCATGGTTGTGAAACAATAATTCTGTTACAACACTCCCCGACGATTCCGCCACGTTTTGTTGTTTTACGTGGTCGGGGTGTAACAGAAAAGTTGGTATCAGAGCCAATGGTTATAGGGAATTAGGTTATTAGTAATGCTTTGATCTAGACTATAACCTTCCTAGGACCCTAACGCAAGTTTACTTGCGTTTAGTCATAAAACAATACCGTCACCTATCCTTAGGTGATAACCACAACGAGAACATAATAACAAATCCGCTTCAAAAATTAATCATCTATTCTTTGATGATTAATTACTAGGTTTTGAACCCTCTGTTATATGGTTTTGAACCCTTCCGGTTTGATTCATCCTTGGCTTGTGCCTTTTGAGTTTTCAAAATCTCGTCAAAGTTTGGGTCCAAATAATGTGAACACATGCGAACTGGAAGAGTGGATGCCTGTACCCTGAGTTTTCTGTCTAAGGCTAGAGTGTTCGTACAAATCCGCAGTATCGGACCAGTCACTCTTACCTGGGAACTCTTGGGGTGAGTGTCCACTTATAGGCGAGCATGTCTTCGAGATACATTATAAGGACCTATTTACTTTGATTCAGCCTTTGCGTGTCACTTGTTTGCTTCGTGGTTCAAGCAAATGACCATCACCCATGCCTTCGATCGGTAATTGTAACATCCTAATCTTACCCAATGGCATTTCAGTTGTTTCCTCTCTTGTTTCCCCTTTTAGAATGCCTCCACGACGCGAAAACCATGTACCTATTGAAGATCTGGCAGCTGTCATTACACAGCAAATGACTGCTGCAATCCCGAACATCATTGCTCAATGTAACCAAGCTCTCAACAACAATAATGTTTCCTGCAACTTCAAGACGTTCAACTCAGCTAAGCCATCAAAGTTTTCCGGGACTCAAGGAGCGACTGCACTTCTGCAATGGTTCGAGAGTTTAGAGAGCACCTTCAGACATGTTCAATGTCCAAATGGGCGAAAGGTAGATTTCGCATCTAGTGTCTTTGAGAAACGAGCTTTGACGTGGTGGAATGGTGTGATGAGAGATAGGGGTGCCGATGTGGCACTGGCTCAAACCTGGGAAGAGCTTCGAGCTCTGATGATGAAGGAATTTTGTCCTCGTCACGAGATCAGGGCCTTGGAAAGGGAATTTGATGATCTTAAGCAAGATAGCGGTGAGCATCGAGCCTACACGGACCGATATGAAGAGTTAAGTCTGTTATGCCCAAACGTGGTTACGCCTTTGGATAAGGCAATCGAAAAGTACATCAATGGCCTTCCTGACTCAGTACAAGACATTGTGACTGGTAGTAATCCCACTACAGTTAGACAGGCCATTGAGCTATCTGCTACCTTGACTGAATCTCAAATCAGGAAAGGTAAACTTTTCCGAAAGAGTGAGAAGAAACCAGTCGAGGAATCGAAATCAAGGGATAAACAGACTGAATCCTCCAAGAAGTCAAAGAAGCAAAAGGCTTCTCAGAACTTCGCCGTGGTTGCTCATAATAACCAAGCCGTTCCCAACCAACCAGCTTAACCCCCTGCTAGGAAGCTCTACAATGGAACTGCACCTTTGTGCAACCAATGTAGCCTTCATCATCATGCCAATGTAATGTGCCGCAAATGCCAAACTTGTGGACTTATAGGCCAAGCAGCAAGAGTTTGCCCAGCTGCAGCTGCACCCAATCAAGCTGGCAACAATCCTGCTCAAGGTCGTTTTCCACCAGGTTCTTGTTTCAACTGTGGCGAGATGGGCTATTTCCGAAGAAATTGCCCAAGGCTTGCTAATGCGAATCCAGCGCAGGGATGAGCACCGACCCATTGGAAGACAACACTGTTTTGAAATAATCAAGCCTTATGTATTATTTCTTTTGTTGTCATGGTCCACGAAACAGTTGTAATTGTTGTTTATAAATAATTTTTTTTTATTTTACATCGCAATATATATTGATATGGTTGCATGTATAAACAACATATCCCCTACAACACCGACAATCAAGGAGCCGTACTCCTTGGAAATCAAACTATCCCCAAAATTCTTCCATATTATGGTCTCTTGCGTTTTCCACGACAATCCTAAGTACCTGTTTTCCTCCAAGGAAACAAAGTACAAGGCGCAAGTTACAACTCTGGACGAATACCCAATCCTTGATAGGATACCTAAGGGTATTTCCGTAAGCCCTTAATTGTTGTATACCTTAATTCGAATGTGGTGATTCCTTGTAATCAAAAATCGAATTCTTGGAAGATCATCCTATCTTTTTAGATAGAAGCTTTAGATAATTGAAGTCCATCAACTGGGTTCCTGGTATACCTTGAATACCCATGTTCAAATCGGCATCAAGTTAATAGTAACCAATATCAAGATAATAACAATCCAAGAGAAACATTTATGTGCCCATGTGTTTATATGTTAACCCAATCAATGTTGTCTCAAGTTTGTTCAAATTCAATCCTTTTCACATCACAAAACAAATTGTGCGGACTATGCAAGGAATTACTTAATTATGGAGGCCTACATAATTATGGAATTTAGTGCATAGAAACCACATCGAGTTTTGTCATGTGCCTTGAGTGAACCCTGTTCATTTCCAATTCTGATGAAGCACCCGTTGAAGAAAAAATGAACTAGCTATTCATTTTTCACTTCTGAAAGAATATCCGTTGATGGAAATGAATATCCGTTTGTTTAATCCTTCATTTCCGTTCTGATGAAGAATCCGTTGAGGAAAATGGATCATCCATTCATTTTCGCTTCTGAAGAATATCCGTTGATGGAAATGAATATCCATTTGTTTAATCCTTCATTTCCGTTCTGATGAAGAATCCGTTGAGGAAAATGGATCATCAATTCATTTTCGCTTCTGTAGAATATCCGTTGATGGAAATGAATATCCGTTTGTTTAATCCTTCATTTCTGCTCTGATGAAGAATCCGTTGAGGAAAATGGATCATCCATTCATTTTCGCTTCTGAAGAATATCCGTTGATGGAAATGAATATCCGTTTGTTTAATCCTTCATTTTCGTTCTGATGAAGAATCCGTTGAGGAAAATGGATCATCCATTCATTTTCGATTCTGAAGAATATCCGTTGATGGAAATGAATATCCGTTTGTTTAATCCTTCATTTCCGTTCTGATGAAGAATCCGTTGAGGAAAATGGATCATCCATTCATTTTCGCTTCTGAAGAATATCCGCTGAAGGAAATGAATATCCGTTTGATTATCCTTTTCATTTCCGATTCTGAGGAAGCATCTGTTGAAAATAACTCCGTTTGTTCATTTTCGTTTCTGAAGAATATCCGTTGAAGGAAATGAATATCCGTTTGATTATCCTTTTCATTTCTGATTCTGAGGAAGCATCTGTTGAAAATGACTCCGTTTGTTCATTTTCGTTTCTGAAGAATATCCGTTGAAGGAAATGAATATCCGTTTGGTTATCCTTTTCATTTCCGTTTCTGAGGAAGCATCTGTTGAAAATGACTCCATCCATTCATTTTTGTTTCTGAAGAATGTCTGTTAAGGAAATGATAAGATTTTGCTTTGCATATCTCTAGTGGTTATATGACACAAAGTCACAGACAGACTCCTACGAATAAATTTCGGGACGAAATTTCCTAAAGTAGGGGAGACTGTGACACCTGTGTCACTATGACCGTCAAACAAATGCCAAACCAATGAAATTTTGTGTTTCATACTTGGGATTGTGAAAATATGTGTACCATTTGCACATATCAATTCTTGTTCAATTTCGGGCTTTAAATCGCTTTTTGGAAGGTTATACGCGATCTGATGCGTAAATATAGCCAGTTTAATGCAACAAACACTCCGGAACAGTGACATAGGCCTAACATACCTTAAATAACCTTTACATAACTTAGAAATAAGTTTTGGATGGTTTGGTATGCCGAAATCAAATTTATTCGCTTACAGGGACTAAATTCGACAAACTGTGAAAGTATGCCGATTTGTACTGTAATGAACAATCCGGAACTTGACCATAAGTTAAACACACCTTAAATATCCTTTCCATAGCTTAGAAATAGGCTTTGAGGGGTTCGGTGTGCTAAAATAAACTTTATGCTCATTCAGGGACTAAAAGCGTCAAAAATGCACAAGTTTGCATTTTCGCGCATATCTTACGTTCTGAATATATCCGGACACCCAAAAATTTATGTTATCATTAAAATATTATATTTTAGTGATTGGCATGATAAAATTCCATTCGTCGCTCAATTTGGATCGTTTTTGTGTTCGTTACGACTTCCGTCGTAATTAACCGAACAACGCAACCGTATGACCAAACGAACCGACATCTAAGATATTTTTGAGCATGTTTTGAGTTCCAAATACTTTATCTTCATTTTGGAGCCTTGAAATGAGGTTAACGGGGCTTAAACGTGTCAAAAATCAGCCGAAATCCAAGTTTCTGAAGTGCAGGGACCTGTTTTGACATTTCTGTCAAACTTTCCTCAGGCGGGGCGTGTAAGGATCCTCCCTATCCTTACGCGGGCTGCGTGAAGTGCCCAACGAACAGAAAATGAAATTTTGCATTCTGATTGAACTTCAGGGGCTGTTTATGCAAATTTCTTGTGTGTTGAGCAAGTTTGTGTGATCACCAAGGCTACAAATCAGTCTTTAACACATGTAGGGCCATGATTTAATGCTTGTTGGCCACACAAAACTTGGCATGATCTTGTAGCTTTGCTACAACTATAAATAGCATGCCACACTTCCTCATTCACTTGTTCATTCCCTCATTTCTCCTCTCTTATCTGCTTTGGAGCTCTCTCAAGCTGATTTGGGACTTGTGTTCTTTGTAGAAAAGATAGCAAGGACTTTAGTGAGCTCTCCTTCATTCTTTTTATTTCTTTCTAGTTTAAAAAGTCAAACATGTTTTTGACTTTCAGCTTTGACCACGAGTTGGTCAACAAGAAGTTCGTTTGGACTTCGCAACGTGAGCGTAATCACGTTGGTTATAGTCCTTAGTGACTATACCCACTGATTACCACGTTAGCTAGGTGTAGTGACGAGTCAAGGTTTCGGTCAAAATGCGTTTTAGCACGCATTTTGCAACGGAACTAGTTTTAGGTATCAAAACACTTTGTTTTGATACCAAATCAGTAGGTTAAACATGTTTTAACATGTTTAACTCTTCACTGTTAGTTAGTGCTTGTTTAGGGACGTAAGTTAAGCGGTCTAAACAACCGCTTACACTTTCGAACCCGACCCGTTTGGTCGATCTTTAGGATCCGACCAAGCTTTGTTAGTGATCATAGTTGCATAGGGAATAACCACTGAGGTTATACCTTATGATCACCTAGGATTGGTTAATCGTATGCTAGTTAGCTTGTATGCCCATAGGAAATGACCAAAATGCCCTTTTGAAGCTAAAATCCGTATTTTGCCTATGTGAACTTATTTTTGACATATAATCTGATTTAATAACATGTTTAGGGATAATTGGGCATGTAAGACTTGGCATAGCACATAGTTAACCATCCGAACATAGTCTTACGCTAACGACGCCTTATAGTAGCTTATGTTACCATAATGTGTCGAAACGGGTCAAAAGCACTTAGGTAGACTTTCCAATCAGAATGTAAGGTCTATTAAATCATACCATACGAGTTTAATTACTCGTTTGATTTATAGAACCTCATTCTATCCTATATCCCGATTTAGGTCCGGTTATTTACATAGTTACCTATATAGGGTGCCGTTTGATTCCCTGATCACTCTAGCTTTGCTTGGTTGTTGTTCAAGACTTCTAAGCACCCTCAGGTGAGTACATAGTCCCCTCTTTTACTGTTTTCAAACTGTTTTGGGGTGGAACACATGTGCCTACTTGATACTTTCATGTTTCTCATGTTTTTATATCATATACTTACTATGTTCAATAGTACACTATTAATACACGATTTCATTATGTTTTGCTATGTATGTTCACTTAACATGCTAGCACATTGATTTCCATGTACTACATTTTGTCGCATATGCTCATCCAGCATATGGACACATTGTTTTACATTTGAACCGTTTGTAGCCATTTGACTATGTGAACCGTTAGTAACCGTTGATTATGTGAACCATTTGTAACTGTTGACGAGATGAACCGTTGAACTATGTGAACCGTTTGTGACTACTTGACTATATGAACCGCTTGTGACTACTTGACTATGTGAACCGTTTGTAACCATTGATTGACATGAACCGTTTGAAATATGTTTGAACTGTTGGGTTAGGGAAGTGATTAGGTAACGGGGCGGGTGTAATGTGTTAAAAGCATGGTGGATACGCCGCTGGTACTTCCTATATATAAGTGCTTTTAACACATTATATATCGTTGCGTTATCTAGATCACTTGGGCAATGGTAAACAAAACAAAGTTGTAATACAAGGTTTTTCCAACAATATATTATACTATTCGAGTTTTTATTCCAAAAACGATTTACAAATCTGGATTTAATTAAACAAATGTTTTGGGGTTAAGAATCATGGCTATGAGATTTTATAAACTGTAACCAATTTGATTTGAGTTGGTTAATTGTGTCGCAATACTATACTTTTCAAAACAAGGTTTTTACATAAGTATTGCAACATGTAAAACGAGCCATGAATCTGAAACTCATACAAAACCTATGTACTCGCCGGCATTTTTATGCTAACGTACCTATTTTCACATGTGTTTCAGGTACAATAGTTGATGATGCTTGATGATGATATTGGTGTACTCTCACATAGGAATGGACAAGGCCTTAGCGACTTTAAAACTTGAAAGATAATAGTTGTATTTATCTAATATGTATCAAAACATTTAGTTCAATAATTCAATAAAACGAAACTATTTATTCCATGGTTGTGAAACAATGATTCCGTTACAACACTCCCCGACGTTTCCGCCACGTTTTGTTGTTTTACGTGGTCGGGGTGTGACAATTTTGAACTCTATTATGCTATATCAAACTTGTATGCTCACCTTTACACTATGTGTATTGACCCGTATTTTAACGTATGTGACAGGTGTTTAGGATGCTATCTGCTAGGATGCTGTGTATTTCCTGCTTTTTGTGGAATCAAGTAGGATGGAGTCTAGAAACAAAGACAATTTATTTTTATTTGAAATCTGAGTTGTCGAACATGTTTTGTTTGGAGAATGTCGATGTCTGTAATAATTGAATTACTTAATGGGTTATGGTATGAGACATAATATTAACTATTTGGTAATTTAGTCGTTATGGAATTTCTCTTGACAATCTGTTCGCTTAGTGTCATGCCCCGATGTTTCCGTCATCGGTTGGGGTGTGACATTTTTGAACACCCATAACCTTTGTTCCACGATTAGGACTTCAAAGTCTAGCATCACTCTCTCTTACCATCCACTCTAGGCTCCGTACCTTTCACCGAGTTTATTTGTGTTCGTTAACACATTGATCATTTCCTTAATGAATGAACGCGGACAAAAAAAAATCATTCGGTAAGTGTTCATGAACCGTTCGTGAACTCATTATTTCCTTGATGTATTAACAGTTCCCTTTTTCTTCTCATTATTCACATAGAAAAATACTATTCACCTTTTTTCCATGATTAGGACTTCAAGGTCTAGGGCCGCTCCCTCCTGCCATCCACCTCTAGCCCTGTCGCCTTCACTGACTTTATTTGTGTTCGTTTTTGTTTGTGAACACACTGATTTCTTTAATGAACGAACACAAACAACAAATATCGTTCAGTTAGTGTTAATGAACCGTTCGTGAACACATTATTTCCTTGACGTGTTCGTTAGATTCGTTTGCAGCGCTACTGTTGATTTATCCATAGATTAGTAGTTTTATTTTGTTTTGGTAAACCGCATAACAAGTATAAGGAGAGTTACAAGGAGAGGATCCGTGGAAAGTATACTAATTGGTATGAATGCCTATTAAATGATGACTTGTGAGCGAATACTTCTATCCTGCTCCCTGTTCTAACCTAGATGTATGCATTTATTTTCTATGATGTAATTATTGTATCTTCGACATATACTAATCATTTGTTTAATATTTGTAGGTTATCAGAGCACCCGGGGCACATCCGTTAATCCCCGTGATGAAATTATATAACGGGGTGGAACACCGCCGCCGGTGCTTTTTATAACGAGTTATAGTATAACGAGTTATGGTGGTCACGCGTTAAACTTTGAGTTTTGATAGGGTATGACTTGTACATTGTGCATTAATACTTGTACATTGAAATCCCCATCACTAGTGATACCACCCCCACTACATTTCTATCACTATCACTAGAATATTAGGTGCTGACATGGCATGATTTGATTGGGTGCTTCCATCACTAGAACCCATCACTAGTGAACCACCCCGTGTGGCCTCATCATAAGAAAAAGTGCAATTAGTGAGGCACAAAACGCGAAGGTGTTTGAACATGTTGAGCACATGACGTAAAGGTGGTGAGGTGAGGCTACATAAGGAAACTTACAATGAAACTATTCAAATAAATCATGGAAGATCTATTGAGAGACAATTATGATCGACACCACCCATCCTCTATTTAGCTATAATTTTTTAACGTGTATCACTATGTTGTAAAAAAACTATTTTGTGTTTAAAGTAAGCGTAAACCGTAAATACAATTTTTAACTTGTTTACAACAAACCTTTTTATTATTGTATGTTCTATAACATTTTATTTCTAAGATCTATATAAATGTCATTTTTGTCCCAGAGGTTTGGCTACTTTTTCGACTTTCGTCCAAAGGTTTGTTTTTATGCATCTGGATCCAAAAGTTTTGAAATCTTGTAATTTTCATCCAACTCATTTAACGGAGAAAAAGAGATGGATTTAACGAGTTGGATGAAAAAGACAAGATTTCAAATCTTTTGGATCCAGATGCGTAAAACAAACCTTTGGACGAAAGTTGAAAAAGTGACAAAATCTCATGGACGAAAATCACATTTTACTCTTAAAGCTATAATTACCGATGGGTTACCTAGAGCTTTTTAAAATGTAAAACCCATGGTAGTCCGATTCTCCATTTTTTGTGATCCCCAGGCCGAATTTGAGTTTGAAAAACTACCCACGAGCTCGAGCTCAAGCTTTAGAAACAAAGCTTTAACCGAGCCAAGCTCGAGCTTTAGAAACAAAGCACGAACCGAGCCAAGCTCGAGCTCGAGTTCAAGCTTTCTAAGTTAAATGAGCTCGAGCCCAAGCCTTGTCAAGTTCGAGCTCAACTCAACTCGTTTACATCCCTAATTAGCTACAATATATAACTGATTTAATAATAAAATTGAAAACTATAGTACATAATATTTGTAACTAGTATCTATGACCCGTGTTTGCAGCGAGATCATTGAGCCGAACAAAAAGTAAACGTAAAAATGATAAATCATGCACGCACGTTACAACGTGTTAATTCGAAAAAATTAGATTGATAATTAGACCAAAAAAGTAAAACATAGAAAAGAACAACTAAGTCGGTTTAGGACCCGCGAGTTTCTAGGGGTCCGATAAACCGTAAAAGAACAGGCGTAAAAACGTTGAACCACACGCGCGTGTTGCAGCGTGTTAGCTCGCAAAATCTAGAATGAATCGTAAAACGATAAATTTGTAAAAGATGTGAAGTACATGGGACCAAAGTTGAAAGTGAAAAGTGTTGGGGTTAACAGTATAAAATGTTTGTGACAAATACGTGAAACAAGAAAACTATATGGTTAAAAGTGTAAATGATGAAAAGTATCACAAATGTAAAAGGATTAAAAGAAAAGAAAAAAGAATAGTATTTTTGTAAGCGGAAAAAATTATGCAAATGAATATTGGGTAAACAGTGTAGCGCTGTTCACGAGCCGAGCTGAATCGAGCGAACCTTTGCTCATGCTTAGCTCGTTTACAAACCGAACCGAGCGGCTCATTTAAAACCGAGCCTCAAATCAAGCGAGCAACTTTTAACCAGTAAATATTCCGAGCGAGTGTCGAGCGAAGTTCGAGCGATTTGGACAATTGTGTCGCCCGATTGAAATTCGCTAAAAGAGCTAGTGACAATGTTTGGTCTCAAGTTTTTATGTCTTTAAAAACATGCGCGTTTCATGACATAATATTTTTCTTATAAATAACAATGTTGTGGCCGATGAGGCGATGATCATATTGCACGAACAATTACGTTGAGAGCAGGAGACGATCAACTTAGTGTAACGACATGAAACATTGAGGCGATGAGTAGCTTGTCGTTTATCGGTTTAGGATTTAACTTTTAGGTTTTGATATTAAATTTTGTTTGAAATTTAATATTTAATATTATATTATGAGTTAATATAATTAATTTTTAATATTTAAGCCAAGATGAATGAGAGATCTTGTGCATTAAGTTTGTGTGTTGGAACCATAAACATGTGGGAAATTGAGCTTGTCCCACATAGGTGGAGAGATAAATCTTTTGTGGATTTATAATTAGAACTTTCTACACGAATGTATTCTTGTGTGACAACTCACACCCAGTGGTAGCCAGGAGGGTTCAAACTCTACCAGTCAAATGTTTGAGTTACAGAATTTATTATGCCATTGAATTCTGAATTTATTTTATAGGTTTCAGAATTCATTGTGCTATTGAATTTTATAACTGATTTTATTGAAGGGTGCATTCAATATTCAGTTATCTTATTCGAATTTTAATCAATATAAATACAAAGCTTTGTGCTTTGTTTTAGACACACTGAAATTCGTATGGTTCATACCACACACACAGCTTCAAACGATTTCCCTAATCTTGAATCTCTACGCACTCTCGTTTCAGGTATTTTTTTAGGTGCTAGGCTAATCCCGGCAGTACAATCTGCTTAGGCTGTTGTACCCTGGGAAACAGACGGGTTCACATGGGCGGCCCGAAATCTGTTTTAAGGGAAGCGTGATCTTCACGTGCCTCAGTCACCGTTGTTTTCTTGTTACATGTTCTTAGTTTAATTTACATTTCTTGTATTGTAATTTCTTTCAGTTTACATTTGTTCCTCTTTTTGTATTGCAATCAGATTGTTTATTAATAAAATTGTTATTTTTTATTTATTTTGTGAACGGTTGTCCTACAAGCTTAAAACAGATTTTTAAAACCCGTTCACTGTTTTGGTTTTAAAATTTTTTATAAACAGTTTGTTTTGTTCATTAGTAAACTTTTGTAGTTTGTATTGGTTTTCTGTAAACCAATCTGTTTCTGCTATAAACTGATTGAATTTTTATTCTCGTTTCAGAAATGGCTACTGTTTCAGCAACCACATCAACCACTGTTAGATCCACATCCACTACCATGGGACCATTGGTTGGTACCCAAGCAGCTCAAGCAGTTGCTAACCATGCTGAAAAACCGGAGAAGTTCACTGGTTTGAATTTTAAGAGATGGCAACAAAAGATGTTGTTCTATCTGACCACTCTAAACCTTGCGAGGTTTTTGACAGAGTCCCCTCCTGTTCTCGCAGAAGGGACAAGTGAGGTCCAATCAGTGAGTGCTGTGGAGGCTTGGAAACATTTTGAGTACCTATGCCGCAACTATGTGTTGAATGGCCTCTTAGATGCCTTGTTTAACGTGTATCTCAAGGGAGAAGGTGATGTGATCTTGAAATGGACTTCTGGGAAAGAGCTCACTTTGAAGAATGTGTTGTATGTTCCAGACCTGCGCAAGAGTCTTGTGTCGGGTTGGATGCTTAACAAGCATGGTTTTCGTTTGGTTTTTGAAAGTGATAATTTTGTTTTAACTAAGCGCGGTATGTTTGTTGGAAAGGGCTATGCCCAAAATGGCATGTTTAAACTTAATGTAATGGCTGTTAAGAAAAACATAAATAAAAGTGCTAGTACTTCTGCTTACTTGGTTGAGTCTCCTAATGTTTGGCATGGATGTCTTGGTCATGTAAATTTTAATTCGATGCGTCGTTTAATTAAATTAGATTACATACCAACTTTTGCCATTGACTCTAAAACAAAATGTAAAACTTGTGTTGAAGCCAAACAAACAAGATCATCCTTCAAATCAGTTGAAAGAATAACTGAACCCCTTGATCTGATTCACACTGATGTGTGTGACTTAAAATCAATTCCCACCAGAGATGGTAATAAATATTTTATTACCTTTATCGATGACAATACAAGATATTGTTATGTTTATTTACTTAAGAGGAAGGATGAAGCAATTGACAAGTTTATCTTGTATAAAGCTGAAGTTGAGAATCAACTCAACAAGAAAATAAAAGGTGTGAGAAGTGATAGAGGAGGTGAATATGTTTCACCATTTGGGGAATTATGTGCAAAAAGTGGCATAATACACGAGTGTACCCCTCCTTATACACCCCAATCAAATGGCATCGCGGAGGGAAAGAATCGTACACTAAAAGAAATGATGAATGCCATGTTGATAAGTTCTGGGATGAGCCAGGACATGTGGGGGAAGGCCATTTTGTCGGCTAAATTTTTTGTTAAATAAAATACCTTTCAAGAATAAGGACATAACACCTCATGAGTTGTGGTGGGGACCTGGCCAAGGTGATTGTTACACCCCTAAGGCCCTTAGAATAGGGCCAAAAACTGTTGATTGTATTTTCATTGGATATGCCAAAAAGGTAGCTCACATCGTTTTCTTGTATATGAATCCAAGAATCCTGATGTGCACAAGGACTCTATCATAGAGACAAGGCCAGGAAATGTGACTTACTTTGAAGAAGAGTTTCCAATGTTAGTACAAACTCATGAGAGTTCTTCAACAACCAATCATGCAAGTTCATCAACAGTGGTTGATGAGACTGTTCGAGAGAAAACTCAAGAACAATTAGAGGGTGAAGAGGGTGAGCCAAGAAGAAGTAAAAGGCAAAGGACTAAGAAATTCTTTGGGCCTGACTTTCTTACATTCATAGTTGAGGGTGAGCCTCAAACCTATCGAGAAGCAGTTACCTCTTCAGATAGACCTCAATGGAAAGAAGCCATCAAGAGTGAAATTGATTCTATCTTGCAAATAAAATAGTGTGCGTAATAAAACAGATCCAATCTTTTATCCTATAATTTATATGACAAATATTATTTTCTGAAACAATAATACCCTTCCTCCCTTTCCTTTTTGTTTCAAACTTTCAAAGCAATCACTTCGACGGTTATCTTTTCCACACCATTAAGAGCCTATTTGGTTTATTTGGAATTTGGAAAACTCGCTTTTATTAACGTCTCAAAAGTGTATGTGTAGTGGGGCGTTATATGCCCTCATAAAGCCCCTATAAAGCCCCACACACCACTAGGAGGGGCTTTATGAGACAAAAAAAAGTGGGTGGCGTTATATATATAGCGCCTGATGGGGGAGAGGATTTCAAAAATGGACCAATAAAAAAAAGCAAGAGTTTTTCTAATTAATTAATAAAATTGAAAATTAATAATTAGGTAATGATAGGTAGGGGCTTTATGATTACGAGTTCTAGTGATATAACGCCCCATAAAGCCCCTGTGTGACGTGACACGACACGTATCGCATAACGCCCCATAAAGGGCTTTATGACTACGGATGGCATTATAAAAAAATATTTCCAGCTAGTCCATATATAACAATAATCTCCTGATTATATACATAATTTTAAAAAGCAATTTAAGCAATATTATCAACCAATTCATGTTATAAAACAGTTAAGCATCGTAGGTAATATTTTTCTTTTGCTTCACGATAAAGTACGTTGAATTCAAGAGGGAAGAGAGTTTTGGTAAGAGGAGCAAGAGAGTTGGCCTTATGTACCTCTCTTCTTCATTCTCACAATCTTAATTCCCAAAATACAAACTTAACAACACACATTATTTAATTCTTTTGTAAACCTCTCATCTACACATATTTGACTTCCAAGTCTTCATTTGCATCTAACTTACTTCTCCTTCACCAAACCTCTACACATGTATATATACATGTCAGTGTGTATATGCATGTCCATATATCTACCAGCTTCATTTCCCCTCTTCATTCATCGGAAAAAATGGTGTCTAGCGGTGGTTCCAGCTTCCTTCTTGGCATGCTTTTCCTGGTGTCGTTGGTTTCTCTTCAGGCGGAAGCCGCCACCAAGAAGTATCAGTTTAATGTGAGTCATTGGTTTCCTGACATGCTATGTAAAAATGATTCATCTGCAGTAAAGAGTATCACGTATTAGTTTTAGGTTTTTTCCACATGCAAATAAACCGATCACATATAGTTTTTTTTTTTTTTTTGTATTTATGTATGACTAACGAATAGGTACAAGTGAGCAATGTAAGCCGGTTGTGCCATGCGAAGCCTATTGTTACTGTCAACGGGATGTTTCCGGGCCCTACCATTTACGCTAGAGAAGGCGATAGAGTTGTTATCAACGTAACAAATCATGCACAATACAATATGTCAATTCATTGGTATACTAGTTCAAAACCATTCATATATATTATTTTGAGTAAATATAATGAGTCACATTTTCTATTTTGTAGGCATGGGTTGAAACAATACGCTAATGGATGGGCAGATGGACCGGCATACATAACACAATGCCCGATCAAGACAGGAAATAGCTACGTCTATGACTTCAATGTTACAGGACAAAGAGGCACGTTATGGTGGCATGCTCATATTCTTTGGCTCAGAGCCACGGTGTATGGCGCAATCGTCATCTTGCCCCAACAAGGAACCCCTTATCCGTTCCCAAAGCCCGACAACGAACACGTATTGGTCTTCGGTGAATGGTGGCATGGCGACGTAGAGGAGATAGTGAAGCAGGGTAATTCCATGGGTTTACCCCCGAACATGTCTGATGCCCACACCATCAATGGCAAACCTGGACCACTCTTTCCATGCTCCGAAAAACGTAAGACGTGCATCCATAAACTTAAACAGTCGTATAACTAACTAAACCATAAATATAATCGTTTTTGTGTGTTTTTCGATCAGATACCTTTGCGATGGAAGTCGAGCAAGGGAAGAAATACCTTCTGAGGATTGCAAATGCCGCCCTCAACGACGAGCTCTTTTTTGCAATTGCAGGCCATAACATGACGGTGGTTGAGATAGACGCCGTCTACACAAAGCCCTTTACCACCTCCGCTATACTAATCGCTCCTGGCCAAACAACAAATGTTTTGGTTTACGCCAACAGTGCTCCAGGCCGCTACTTTATGGCGGTCCGCCCCTTCCAGGACGTTCCCATTCCTGTGGACAATAAAACCGCCACCGCAATCCTCCAGTACAAAGGCATTCCCAACACCGTTCTCCCATCACTTCCTCAGCTACCATCACCAAACGACACCGCTTTTGCGTTAAGTTATAACAAAATGCTTCGAAGCCTCAACACTCCTAACTTTCCAGCTAACGTGCCCTTAAAAGTTGACCGTAATCTTTTCTTCACTGTCGGATTAGGGAAGAGCGTGTGTCCTACTTGTATCAATGGAACCCGGCTTTCGGCTTCACTGAACAACATTACCTTTGTGATGCCGCAAACCGCTCTTCTTCAAGCTCACTACTCGAACATGAAGGGGGTGTTTACAGCTGATTTCCCCGATAAGCCACCAAAAGCTTTTAACTACACGGGTGCACCCTTGACCGCGAACCTTTTCACTACTCATGGAACGAGACTGAGCCAAATCCCCTTCAATTCAACGGTGGAACTTGTGATCCAGGACACCAATTTACTAAGCGTCGAGTCCCACCCGTTTCACCTTCACGGCTACAACTTCTTTGTGGTTGGAACAGGTGTTGGGAATTTCGATCCGGCTAAGGATCCAGCCAAGTACAACTTGGTAGATCCACCAGAAAGAAACACGGTTGGTGTTCCCACAGGTGGTTGGTCAGCGATCCGTTTCAGAGCCGACAACCCTGGTGTTTGGTTTTTTCACTGTCATTTGGAGTTGCATACTGGGTGGGGACTAAAGACCGCGTTTGTGGTGGAAGATGGACCGGGAAAAGATCAGGCAGTCCGTCCTCCGCCTAAAGATCTTCCACCGTGCTAACTATGCATACGAGGCACATGATTTCTCTCGGAAATAAGTGTAAATCTGCGAGTGTTCGATTGATTAAGTGGATGATTTGATTGATTATTTTTAAACAATTGTTTAATAAAAAAGCTTATAAGGAAAACGTCTTTTGTTCATCTCTTTTGGCTGCATATAACTGTGTTTTGTTACACTATGTTATAGATGCATAAGTATTAACCTAGCTAAAGTTTTCTAGATTTACAAGTCCAGCCTGCAATTAGAAATAGTCAAATAACCCTTGCAGGTCATGTCATTACTGAATATAGATGGTACATTACCAGTTGTGTCAAATTTGACATTACAAAAATACAACACTAAATTCATGAGCATGGGTTTAGTTTAAATGGGTTCACTCCAGTTTGGGGTCAAGCCCACAAACACATTTATTCCCATGTAGTTAGGATTTTAAAATACACTTATACAAAGATACCAACCTGGCAACTCATGCAGGACGCAGATTCAAACTGTTGTTTATCATGCAAGATGGAAGCGTAAAAATAGAGGCGTTTTAGTTCTTTGATAGGTAATTTTACATTTTTACCTTTAATTCTTTAAGACCCCCTCTAGTGGGGCGTGATATTTGGTTTTTTTCCCCATAACGCCCCGAACACCACGACGGGCGGCGTTATGGGGGCTTTTTTGGTGGGTGGCGCCATGCATATAGCGGCGCTATATGTGTTTGGTTTTCAAACTTTGACCAATCAAAGGGGCTTTAAGGGTTCTTGCTACTTCCTAGTTTCTTGCTCGAAATCGTTCTTGCTTTCTTGCTAAACTTGCTAAGTTGGTTTGATTCGAACTCGTTCTCTCTTGCTACGAGCCACACATGACATACTTGCTACACGAACCTCGTAGGTTCGCTCTAGTTTCGGTCTTCTCTTTCTAACGTGAACACTTTCGGTCTTCGGTTCACGACTCGGTCTAATGTGAACTCTCGGTCTTTGTTCACAATTTCGGTCTTTCTTTCGATCAGGTCTAAGCTTTCTATCGATAAAAGCTTCTTTCGGTCTACGATCTTTCTCGGTCTATCTTGGTGTGAACCTTCGGTCATGGTCACACCTACGATCTCGGTCTAGTTTAGCCGCCGTTTTGTTGCAGCTTATCGGTCTTCTTTATTAGGCAAACCGCGGTCTCGGTTACCTACTTCATTCTTTCCGGCGACTACAGCCCAAGGCTGCTGCCTTGCTTTCTCCAGCTCTCTAAACGACTCTCAAAACAACTTTCTTTTTAGCCTTGCTCTGATACCAAATGTTGGTTCAGACCCCACTCCAGACACTATTGATTTATGCTTGAAATGATATTAAAGAGATGATAGACTGGTTTCTAAGAATAAGGTTGGGAATCACAACAAGACCGATACCTGCATACATGAGTGACAATCGGAAAGTGAACTTACTAGAACAGTACATGATAGTGAAAGGAGAAGGTGGCCATAGGAATGTGACTTCGAATAATCTGTGGGCAATGGTATCCAAAGATATGGGGCATGACTATCAAGATGGAGATTTCATGAGAATTATGTATGCAATGTACTTAGATGTTCTCATTTACTACTATAAATTCAAGATGATTCAAGAAGATGTTAGAGACAGCAAAACAGTGAACAAGGAAGACTCCCACAGGCAAGGACAAGGATACTCAGGAACTGAACTGGTGGTAAAGCTGCTGATGAGGGAAGAAGAACGATGAGCACTGGATGCATACCAGAAGAAGATGGAGAGCACTATGCTCTGTTTGCTGGGAATGACTGGATAGGACGGAAGAAGGCTTAAAAGCGACGAAGATTCGACTTTAGACAAGCTGAGAAGGCAGTAAATGAAGCCAATCGAAGTGTTCTCATGCACTACTGTAAATATAATCCAGTTTAAGGGGGTGTGTTCGAATATAAACTTGATTATATTTATGTATATGTTATGTGTATTCAGTTAGTGTAACGTTATTATACTTATGTATTATTATTTGTATCGATTAAGTGATGGGACACGCTGGTTGAGACATACCGTTTCGAAGGTGGTTATTCCCGCCAAAGTTAACTGCCGAAATAACTGTCCCTTACATATGTATATATACACTTTACCGACAACAATAACCGGCACCAAGATATTAAACTTAATATCCTTCATTCTCTTATATACTATCTCTGTTTTGTGTGTATTGTTACTTATCTGCACGTTCATCATGAATTCATCAAGTGAATACGATGAATCAAGTTCTGTTAATGATATTCATAATCATGTTAAACTTCCGCTGCCAACAGAAATACCTTCTGAGGATTGCAAACGCGGCCCTCAACGACGAGCTCTTTTTTGCAATCGCTGGCCACAATATGACGGTGGTTGAGATAGTATATAAGAGAATGACGGATATTAAGTTTGACTTACGCTCAGGATATCATCCACTGAAGGTACAGGAAGAGGACATTCCTAAGACTGCTTTCAGGACAAGGTATGGTCATTATGAATTTACAGTCATGCCATTCGGTTTGACAAATGCCCCAGTAGCATTTATGGACATGATGAACAGGATATGTAAACCATATTGGATAGGGCGAATTCTATACACGTAGCTGTTAGAAATGTGTTTCCACGTGTTTATCACAGGCTGTGTTGTCGTCATTTAATGATGGACTTATGTTTACCATCGAATAAGAAAAAGAATACGAGACATTGTGGTGGAAGACATGTAAATCTTACCGGATGTCTGATTTTAATGAGTCGTTCAATGATCAATGCGCTATGTCTTGCCATTCCTAGAATACGTCACATTCTAGCAAGTATTGGGTTTGGTAGATGGGCAAGAGCACATTGTCCTGGCAATCGATATAATTATATGACATCTAACTGTGCGGAGTCTATTAACTCTTTATCTAGACACCCACGTAAAATGCCGATAACGCAACTTATAAAATTCTTCCGGCAATCTGTACAAAAATGGTTTTATGAACGCCGATTGCAGGGTATTCAGGAGAAACACTTACTTACTCAGTGCACGTTCCAGAGGGGTGTGGAAACGTAAAGGGTTTGGTGTGGTGTGTGGTATTTATAGTAGTTAATACATTATAATTTTAAAGTTAATATTACAAATTAAAAAGTTAATATTTCTAAGTAATACAATTTAACATTAAAAGGTTAATATTTCTAATATTTACTGCTAAAATTATGTTGAGGATCATGATGGGTTTTGCTTGTGAGGTTTAAGTAAACATAATAGTACGTCATATTTAAACATACAAAAATACATAGCATACGATTCTACATAAAAATAAAACCTAAATACATAAACTACATAAACATAAAAATAAAACCTAATTATTTAAACTAGAATGCGCCACACCGCTATGTGCTCAAAGTCCTCTTCGTAGTGGTGCTTGTAGTCGACTAGTGATAGGGGTGTCTATCTGTATCCGAAAATTCGATCCGAAATATCCGATATCCGAATCCGAAATATCCGAAATGTCGGATATCCGAATTTTTCGTATTCGGATTCGGATAGTGATTTTCAAAATTTTTGGATATTTCGGATATTCGAAAAATTAATTTTCATTTTTTTGGATATCCGAATATCCGAAAATATCCGAAGTATCCGAAAATATCCGAAAAATATCTGGAAAATATCCGAAATATCCGAAAAAATCCGAAAACTTATATTCGGATATCCAAAACTATCCAAAATATCCGTTTCTGAATATGAAAAAAATAATAAAAAATTAAAAATTAAAAACTAAAAAAGAAGTTGGATTTTCGGATATCTGATTCCCTATCTGAATCCGTATCCGAAATTTCAGATATTCGAGGATATCCGAAATTTCGGATACGGATTCGGATAGTGAAATCTAGTATCCGAAAATTTCGGATATTCGAAATTCGGATATCCGGTTTTGAACACCCCTAACTAATGCCACTTGAATAACTTCGTCTTCAGAGAGCTCGTTGTGGGGATTTTGGACATTCAAAAACAAAGCATGGAAAATATTAATTTTGTATCGGAGATGAGCGAAACATGAATCTATTTCGTCCACAGTACTTTTGGTCTGACCAACTTGAGCACGAAAGTCACGTAACATCCTGTTCCAAAAACTAGTACGTCGAGTCGGAGATGTCGATTCTTCCTGGATTGCGACATAACACAAATCCAGGGCTATATCTGTCTTTTTCGGTCCATGGGCTTGCCATTTTTGTAGAGGACAAAAGGTAAAGAATATTTTCAAGATGTTGTTGAATGAGAAGAATGAGGTAAAGGATATTGTGAATTTGGAAGATAAGAGATGTTATTTAATGAGAAGATTGAGTTGTTTAAATAGGGGAAGAAGGTTGACATAACATAAACATTTATATTATTTTTTACTGATTATTATACGTTTAAACTTTTTTTATTATGTATTTTTTTCTAAAATACACTATTATGGAACACCAAAATTTATTCTTTGATGTGCAAAAATACCAATTTATACAAAAAATACAAACCTACACAACAGGGATAAATTGTGATACAAAATTTGTGATAAATTTTGTATTATTATCTATAAAAAAAGTTAAAAAATTTAAACAGTCTTCATATCCATCTTTGTAAAAAAAAGAACCAAAAGAGAACCCTTATATTCTCCATCTCCCGTCCCGTATAGCCTCGTTTAATGATACCTGCAGTTACATAATAATAACAAAATTAACTATAGATATGGGATATCATTTTAGATATTATAACATAATAAAGACGAAATTTACTTTAACTTGAAACTTAGTATTACTTCTTTGTCAATGAGAGGTAAGACGTAACATTCTAAAGGAACACTTCAATCCTAGAACAGATATTAAAAAAATATTGACAAACACATCATTTCTTCTTTGATCTGAACTGACTTGAAAGAAAGTCAACATCGAAATTTAAAGCTCAATAAAACGTCATTTTGTAACAATAAGAGTATGTGCAGATATTTTTTTCTCGGAAAAATATATTTGAGATAAATATAAAAATCAATGAAGAACAAATGCTTGAATGTGCATAACATTTGCGTGAGCAGATGGGTATTTATATTAACATATATTTATAATGGCCTGAGAACTCTCCCGAAACGGCTTAGACTGCGTGTAACGGCTTCGAAGTGTACGGAAACGACTCAGGTTCAGTTCAACCGGCACAAGTTATGTTGAAACGGCTTAACTTTGTACGGAAATGGCTTAGCTTTGTACGGAACCGACTCAAGTTATGTTGAAACGGCTTGGGGTTTGAGCCAAATGAAATTGCTTGAGCGGTGTGGAAAGTTCTCGGCTGAGATCTTTCAACCGGCTCCGGAGGACAAGCCATCCACTTATCGGCTCAAGGGACAAGCGTGTGGAAAGTTCTCGGCTGAGAACTTTCAAACGAATGACAGCGTTTAAAACGGCTCTGAGTCGTTTCAGGTTTTGTCGGACACGTGGCAATCAGTGGTTGGTGAGACTTGAAAGGATTTTGTTAAGCCGTTTCAGTGGTTTGTAACGGCTTGTGAAACCGTTTCATTTGGCTATTTTCGAAAAGTGAATTCGTCAATGGGACAGTGGCTATTCTTGCTATTTTTCCATAATCATTTGTTAAATGTTTGTAGGTTGTCGTCACAAGGAAAAAAAACTGGAATTAGTGGAGGCACAAAACGCGAGGTGTTTGAACATGTATGAGCTCACAACGCAAAGGTGGTGAGGCTACACAAGGTGGAAGCTCTATTGACAAAATAGGATCGGCAATACCCGTTCCTCTACCTAACTATATTTTTTTAATGTATGTTGCATAAAATATTTGTATTTAACATAATTATAATTACAATTCTATCTTGTTTGCGCTAAACCTTTATATTATTTGTAGGCTTTTTTACTTTTTATTTCTAAAATCTATAAATTAACCTTTTTTATATAAAAAGTAGAGTAAAATGCCATTTTTTGACATGAGGTTTGGCTAGTTTTGCGATTTTCGTCCTAAGGTTTGTTTTTTCGCATCAGGTTCCAAAAGGTTTGAAATCTTGCCATTTAGATCTGGTTTGTTAACTCCATTCATTTTTCTCCGTTAAGGCAGATGTATTTTCATCTCTTTTGAATACTTGTACATTATGCTAAATGCGTGTACATAAAGTGGAAATACCGTATTACCCTTTAAGTTAATAAAAAAGACAAAAATAACCTTGTAATGGATGAAAATGGTAAGATTTCAAACTTTTTTTATCCAGATGCAGAAAAACAAATATTTGGAAGAAAATCGCAAAACTGTCCAAACCTTAGGGATGAAAATAACATTTACTCTAAAAAGTACTGAATTACCCTTTAAGTTAACAAAAAGACCAAAATACCTATGCCTTAACGGAAAAAAAATGGATGAAGTTAACAAGCCAGATGAAAATGGCAAAATTTTAAACGTATTGAATTCAAACGGAGAAAAATAAACATTTGAACGAAAATCAGGAAAGTAGTCCTTATTGTTATAAACCAGACATTTTAGGCCCAACCCATTACTTATGGGCTTTAGGAAACCAGACATTTTAGGACCAACCCATTACTTATGGACTTTAGGGTTTATGGTTATGTTTATCTCTATATATTGTAATGTTGAATAGAATGAATGTGTGAATTCAGTTTATCTCTATTTCTCTTTGGTTTTTATCACGTTATCAGCACGAGACTCTCCGCTGAGATTTACCGGCCATCATATCAAATTGTTGCTGTAACTTGTAACGGGTAGCAGTGCCACAATCCGCAGACCACAATCCCTCATAATCCTGGTACACATCATCACAATCTCTCATATATGTTGATTATATGTTATTGTCCTTGATATAAGTATACATCTGCATCTCAAATAGTAGATACACCAATTTCAAGCTTTTGGAACATCTGCATATATACAAAACGTCGATATGCAAAATTTCAATTTTTTCCAAGTGATTTTTTTAGCAAAAAAAAAAAAAAAAAATAGATTTTATTTCCTTCTACGTTGCCTAATTTTTCTACACAGTAAAGATGCCAGTTGATACTTGTATCCATTTTAGAATGACTAAATTAGGAGAATTTTTCTCTGCGAATTTTAGAAATCAACATAGGGTTATTCATTCTCCACAACAATCATACAGCCGCCAAGCACAACAAAATGAAAAAAAATCACATTTAAACGAGCGATAAGACATTTAATACTGACCCAAAATTGTTTTTCTCTACTTTCACCACCACCACCGCCTCCCAAAACGTCGACGTATCACCGTAATTAGGCTGTAACCTCGCTCTAGTCAACGGACCGTTGTGGATCGGAGAATACAACACCGGCGACGGTGGTGGTTGTTCACCAGCGAAACTATAAAAGCGTGTTTGAACAGTTTGGAGATTTGCAACTATACACACTAATATTTCCAGATCTATACTTGTTATCTCCACAAACTGCCCATGTTTCATATCTTCTGGTCCAAATCAGTGGGTAGCCCACCCCCTCCTTCTGTCTCCTTTCTTCTGGCCCAAATCAGTGGGTAGCCCAGATCTACACTTGTTTTGCTGTCGAACCATGGTTGTCTTTTGGAACATGGTTTTCTAGAGGTATCTGGGGTGTTACATATATTATTTAAATATAATATTTAACAAAGATGTTTGCTGTATCCCTTTACTATATTAATATCATTTAATATTTAATTGGTGGGTGGGTTTTTGGATAAAATCATGTTGGTGCATGCGTCTATCGACTTCTTCTTGTATCGAGTCTTGTACTAGGTATGTTAGATCAGGGCGCGTAGTTCGATAAATAGTGGTTTAGGTTAATTCCGCTTGTAGTAGTTAATTCCGCTTGTAGGGTAATTCCGCTTGGGATATGCTTGTATGCTAATTCCGCTTGAAAGTGTGTTGGAGTAATTCCGTGCGGAATTAAATTCCGTTTGGAATTCTAATTCCGCTTGGGATTGTTTCAAGCGGAATTACAACTCTATAAATACCCGGCCAAGCGAAATTATTTGGAACATCTGCGATTCCGGTACCGAAGTGTTGCTGACTCGTCGTTTGATCTGTATTGCTGTTAAATCAATAAAACAAGACGTTTAATAGTGAAACAAGTTGTTTTCAAAGTCTTTTTCTTTGTTTCTGCCTCTAAAACAGACAAGAGCTCTTCTGATTGACTCGTTTGGGTCTCGGTTCGATCCTACATGTGGTATCAGAGCTCAGGAAGAAGAGTTCTTGCCAAAACAGCCATAATTTCTGACTTCTACACCTTCTTTCTGAAATTGAACTAGTTTTCATGGTCAAAATGGATTGAATTTTAAACATGTCATGCGCAATGATGTTTTAATGAATCCTTGAGAAAATTGGACCTTAATTCAATCAAAAAGTGTTAAAATCAGTAATTCCGTTTGAAACACAGATCGAAAAAGATGACGTCAACCTAATTCCGTATGGAATCACTGCTTGATTTCAAACGAAATTACCTAATTCCGCTCGAGATTAACTATTTCCGCTTGAAATAGTTAATTCTGTCTGAAAGTGTATTTCCGTGTGAAGTAATTCCACATGGAATCTCTAATTCCGTTTGAGATTTGCAATTCCGTTTGATCTTCCTAATTTCATTTGAAGTGTTGTGCAGGTAATTCCGTTTGAGGAGTAATTTCGCTTGAAAGATATTCCGTTTGAAACTTCTAATTTCGTTTGAACTTGGAATTTTTGTGAAAAATTTGTCGAAACATGGATGAGGATTTTTACAATGCGTTTGCGACACCGATTGCTCCTGTTACTGCTGCTGAAACATTGTACAGTGAGAATGAAACAGGAACTTATCAAAAACCACCTAAGCTAATGTTCATTGAAGATTTCAAAGGTTGGCAAAATCGATTTGAGAACTAGGTGCAAGCATATAAGTTTGACGCATGGTGTACTTTAAACAAGGATTATGAGAAACCGAAAAACGAGCGTGGGCTTGAAAAAGCTTTTTGTGATTTTTCTGAGAGTGATAAATTGAACTATACAAGTGAGAAAATGATGATTAGTCTTCTACAACAAGCAGTAAAGGAAGATATCTTTGTTTTACTTCAACATGAGGGTACTGCTAGATCGATTTGGAATGCATTGATTCAAAGTTCAAAGGAAGTGCAGATATGATTAAAAACAGAAAGGCATTACTGAAGAAATCATTTGATATGTTTGTAGCTTTCGAAGGTGAATCAACAAAAATGACCATCGACAGATATTGTCATCTTGTTTTGGAAATGGGAAGATTGGATATAAAGAAAGATGATGAGGAGTGGGTTGATAAACTAGCTGAAGCACTACCATAGCATAAGTGGGGAACTTATTTGATGATTGTGAAACACATGAGGAAGTCTGAGAATATGAATTTGGCACAGTTCATTCAGAAAATTGAGGAGCATGAATTGGATATTCAGAAAACTGCTATCATGACGAATCCAAATGCTCAACAAGATGTCAGTTTATATTACAGAGGGAACAAGTTTGAGGCTACCCCCAGCTCCAGCCCAAAGATCCAAACTGGTTTTAGTGCTGACAGTTCGTCTGGAACAAAGGGTAGTAATGTAACTCAGAGTGGTGGATCTTCGTCTTCGTTTTGAAGCTTTGATCCAAATCATACAACATCAAGTCCTCAAAGACAAAACTCAACAAATCTTCAATGCAATGTCACTTAGAATTTTCAAAACAGTCACAATCTTTCTCCAGAAGTTGCAAAACAACATATGGCATCACTTGTTGCTATGTTGGAATCATATGAAAACTTGATCGGTGGTAAAATTGGAAATCCAATGCTAATCAAAGAGGATTATGATCAAATCGATGCTGAAGAACCATAGTTGATGGATGTGAAGTGGTGCTTAGCAAGTGCGTTTAGGAGAGCAGAAAAGTTTCAGCAAATCACTGGTAGAGATGAGTTTCGGGGAATGGCTACTTCTCCTTTGGGATTTGATAAATCAAAAGTTACATGTTTCCGTTGTAAAGGAAAGGGTCATTTTAAAAGAGAATGTACAAATAAAGAAGCAACCGGGAATCAAGAAAAGAATGACTATTATCAGAAGTCAATTTTTCATCAGATTACTCAACAAAGGGAACCACAAACTGCACATGCTCGGGACATTGATGATGGAAAAAGGAAAATGATCGAAGATGCAAATAAGAAAGCTTATTTTGGTATTATTGATCAAGATGATGAGAAAATGGCTGCAGGTTTTAGCTGGGATAAATACGTTCAAGAAAATCCTCACTTAAGCTCAGCTTTTGTTGCTCGAATCTTGGAGGAAACATCTGATAAATCTAAAACGAAAAGAATACCGATTTTTCCAGAATTGGGAGTTGAGGCAGATACTGATGATGAAGAAGAATATATTGAAAAAGCTAGGAGAGGTGTAACACCCGTCTAATTACTACTTGAATATAATAATAATTCATGCAATTATACATAAAAGACGACCAATTATAACATAAGTTCCGTAGATATAGTTGGTGAGTAGCAAAACTTTAGTCAACTAACATAGTGTTTGAAACATTCATAAGTTGTTTAGCTAATTGATTATATTTCAAAACATTGTCTATTAAATTTAGATGTTGCGGAAGCTTCTAAGTGTGTTCGGTTCTTCAAAACTTGCTTGACCGCCATCCGTAAGGTCCACATTGTCACCTAGGGTCAAAACCACTAAAAAGATTAGTTTGACATTAATATAGTACATAAAAACAAGATCCGACATCGGAATGTGAAAATAAAATACGTAGTTTTCTGGGCTCTACCGTAACTTACGGTGTCTACCGTAAGTTACGGTAGATGCTGTATGATTCTGATCTGCCGTAACTCAGTAATGAATCATTGTAAGGTTTTTGTTTTCCACCGTAAGTTACGGTGGAGACCGTAACTTACGGTGGGTGCTGTAACATTACCATTTGACTATTTTGTGGATTTCACCCGAATCCACACGTCGTTTTAGGTGATTCTTTTCCTGTATGTTTGTAAATTCATTACGGACATATTCCTTACGACCATCATACCAAAGTTTGACTCACCGATCATACGGCTAAAAGCCACTATACTATCATTCGACCCATTCTAACTTTATCTATTTTACTACATTTCACTAGTAAACCTATGGCGCCTTATTCCCATCATCTGGGGCTTAGCATCACTTGCGTTTCCTTACCAATTCCATGGTTTAATGCTCTTGTGACTGATGTCGCCGTTGCTAACTAATTAGAACACCAATACTACAATTTACACCATTGTTGACCCATTGGTTCATCTTGTGGAAATCCTCCAATGTGATGACTACCAAACGGTTCCTTATCGATTTTAACTCTATTAATTCGAGTAGCGATCATAGTCACAAAAATCAACGCATTTTCTATTCTAGAACGCGACTACGCATAATTTATTAACAATTCTTTTAATATAATGGGTCAAGTTACATACCTTCAAAGTAGGCCTTTCAAACGTGATTCGCCACCCGCTTGTCCGCTTGACGCTCCTGCGTCCTTTCCTATAGAGTTCATTTATGACATATTTAGAACTCTCTTTAAATCATAATTCGCATAATACACCAAAACATCATAATTATGCGTTTCGACTTTGAATTTCAGTTTTAAGCCCTCTTTGAGGCATTTTCACAAACACTTTAAGGGCAGATTTTTATATGATTAAATATCAAGTCTCTAGCTTATCACTTAGCCCTAATTTCACATCAATCAACCATTTTACATAATTGTTAGCTTCTATAATTCTGAAGTCACTTCACAATTGTCAAATTACACTAGAAAAATACCCAATTTCCTAGTGTTTATCAAATTCTACATAACCCACTAATCACCTACAATGGTGTCCATGGATTTTTCTAAAATCTCACATGATTTCAACTTATATTTGTCTAGGGTTTGTCCCTAGACACTATATTGTTCTTAATCCATCATAAAACAAACATGCAATCCATAAATTTCAGATTTCCCAATTTCATGAGAAATTTCAAACAGAGAATTAACACCAAATTTTACATACCTTGTAACCCTCTTGTGATGAGGATCACTAATCTATATTCGGATTTTGATTTGGGACAGAATTTGGCCTTCAATTGATCAATTTTATGATGAACTAGGGTTTTGAGGAGGAGCTTGGGTCGCTCCTGTCTCTTGGTCAATCTTCACAACACTCAGACAAGAGTGTTTGTGTTTTTATTTATTTTATTTTATTAATATTAGTTTCCATTTTAACAACTTAGGCCCCTCCAATTTTGTCTAACATATAGTTTGGTTATTTTAACCCCATTTCAAGTTATTTCTAGACTTGTAGTCAACTAGGTTATAATTTCCTAGTTAATTAATTCTTGTTTATTTAAAATTTAAAATTCTAATATAAAGTTTTTATATTTCCGGGGTGTTACAAGTCCACCCCCTTAAAAGGGGTTTCGTCCCCGAAACTGAATTACGTACCAAATAAAGTAGGGTAGAGACGTCGCATCTCCTCTTCGGATTCCTACGTAGTGTCCGAACCTTTCCTATGCTCCCACTTGACCTTGACTTGATCGATTTGTTTGTTTCGCAAGTGTTTGACCTTTCGATCTAAAATATCCACCGGTCTCACAACATAATTTAGGCTATTATCCACATCGATATCATTATAATGGACATAAGCTGTTTCGTCCGCTAGACACTTTCGCAATTGCGACACGTGAAACGTGCTATGTATTCCGTTCAACTCTTCCGGTAATTCGAGGCGATAAGCCACCTTACCAACCCGTTCAATGATTCTGAATGGCCGCATAAATCTTGGGCTCAACTTTCCTCTTTTTCTGAACCGTATTATTCCTTTCCACGACGATACTTTCAGCATTACTTTATCGCCCACTTGAAATCCAATCGGCCTCTTTCGTTTATCTGCGTACGCTTTTGTCGATCCTGAGCCGCTTTGTGGTGAGTTCGGACCATGTCGATCTTCTCATTCGTAGTTTGGATGATATCTGTAGGTGCTAGTCCTCGTGGACCCACTTCTCCCCAACATATTGGGGTTCGACACTTTCTACCATATAACATTTCATACGGGGCCATCTTAATGCTCGCGTGATAGCTATTGTTATATGAATATTCGACTAAGGGTAGATAGACATCCCAACTACCCCTGAAGTCAATAATGCAAGCCCGTAGCATATCCTCCAACGTTTGTATTGTTCTTTCACTCTGCCCATCCGTTTGTGGATGGTAAGCGCTGCTAATGAACAGCTTGGTTCCCATTTGCTCTTGGAATTCACGCCAAAAATTCGAAGTAAACCGAGTATCTCTGTCCGACACAATGGATATCGGTACCCCATGACGTGCTATGATTTCATTGGTGTACACCTTCGACATCTTCTCGGATGTATAAGTCTCACGAATCGGATAAAGTGAGCACTTTTCGTCAATCTATCCACGACTACCCATATAGCATCGAACCCGCGGTTGGTTTTGGGCAATTTGGTCAACAAATCCATGGTGATTTGTTCCCATTTCCAAACTGGGATGTCCAATGGTTTCAATTTACCATATGGCTTCTGGTGCTCCGCTTTGACTTGCAAGCAGGTCAAACACTTCTCAACATATTTCACAATATCTCTTTTCATCCCGGGCCACCAATAGTTTTGTTTCAGATCATTGTACATCTTGGTCGCACCCGGATGAATTGAATATCGAGATTTATGAGCTTCACCAAGTAGAAGCGTCTTCACCCCACAAGTATTTGGAACCCATATCCTCCCGGATCGAGTCTTCAATCCATTATTTCTATCTGACAAATCTTTCAACTGGCCGATTATTCTTTCTTTCTTCCAATTCTCCTCCTTAATTGCTTCAATTTGAGATTTTCGGATTTGGTCAAGCAAACCCGATGTCACAATTAGTTGCATCGATCGGACTAGAATAGGCGTATAATCTGTCTTTCGGCTCAATGCGTCCGCCACCACATTAGCCTTCCCGGGGTGGTAATGTATATCACTTGCGTTTCCTTACCAATTCCATGGTTTAACGCTCTTGTGATTGATGCCGTCGTTGCTAACTAATTAGAACACCAATACTACAATTTACACCATTGTTGACCCGTTGGTTTATCTTGTGGAAATCCTCCAATGTGATGACTACCAAATGGTTCCTTATCGATTTTAACTCTATTAATTCGAGTAGCGATCATAGTCACAAAAATCAACGCATTTTCTATTCTAGAACGCGACTACGCATAATTTATTAACAATTCATTTAATGTAACAGGTCAAGTTACATACCTTCAAAGTAGGCCTTTCAAACGTGATTCGCCACCCGCTTGTCCACTTGACGCTCCTGCGTCCTTTCCTATAGAGTTCATTTATGACATATTTAGAACTCTCTTTAAATCATAATTCACATAATACACCAAAACATCATAATTATGCATTTCGACTTTGAATTTCAGTTTTAAGCCCTCTTTGAGGCATTTTCACAAACACTTTAAGGGCAGATTTTTACATGATTAAATATCAAGTCTCTAGCTTATCACTTAGCCCTAATTTCACATCAATCAACCATTTTACATAATTGTTAGCTTCTATAATTCTGAAGTCACTTCACAATTGTCAAATTACACTAGAAAAATACCCAATTTCCTAGTGTTTATCAAATTCTACATAACCCACTAATCACCTACAATGGTGTCCATGGATTTTTCTAAAATCTCACATGATTTCAACTTATATTTGTCTAGGGTTTGTCCCTAGACACTATATTGTTCTTAATCCATCATAAAACAAACATGCAATCCATAAATTTCAGATTTCCCAATTTCATGAGAAATTTCAAACACAGAATTAACACCAAATTTTACATACCTTGTAACCCTCTTGTGATGAGGATCACTAATCTATATTCGGATTTTGATTTGGGACAGAATTTGGCCTTCAATTGATCAATTTTATGCTGAACTAGGGTTTTGAGGAGGAGCTTGGGTCGCTCCTGTCTCCTGGTCGATCTTCACAACACTGAGACAAGAGTGTTTGTGTTTTTATTTATTTTATTTTATTAATATTAGTTTCCATTTTAACAACTTAGGCCCCTCCACTTTTGTCTAACATATAGTTTGGTTATTTTAACCCCATTTCAAGTTATTTCTAGACTTGTAGTCAACTAGGTTATAATTTCCTAGTTAATTAATTCTTGTTTATTTAAACTTTAAAATTCTAATATAAAGTTTTTATATTTCCGGGGTGTTACAAGAGGTTTAGATACTGATAGTTTTAATTTGTTTTTTGCAGAAAAGATCGAGATGTTGAAAGAAAAAAGAGCTGCTCGATTGAAAAGAGAATGGGAAGAGACAGAAGCAAGAAAAGCTGCAGAAGATAAAGGAAAAGTAGAAGCAGAAGCTGATAAAGCAGAAGTTGAAGAAAGTTCAACAAAGGAAACTGAGGTAAAGAAAGCTGAAATAGAATCTGAAGAACCAGTGATTGAGAAGATTATAGAGAAAATTGTTGAAGTTGAGAAAATCGTTGAGGTTGAAAAGATAATTGAAAAAGTGGTTGAAGTTGAAAAACCATGTTTGAAGTGTTTAGAATCTTGCAAAGCTTGTGAGGAGAAAGATAAGAAGATTAAAGAAGATTTACTATCTGATGTGAAGTACGTGAAGGAATCATATGATGTGCTGAACAAAACAGTAGATAGTCTGAAAAGAACGAACTCAGAAATTGAAAATGCTATGACAAAAATGTACTCGACATTAATGATGAAGCAGAAGATCAACAATGAGTATATTGAAGACAGTGCTAAGCTGAAACAGGATTTAGAGCTTGAGAAAATTGAGAGTGAAAGGATTAAACGATTATTGTTGAGTTATACAACATGTGATTATCTGATTGATCGTGTGTATCCTACTGTTGCAGGTCTTGAAGCATTCAAGGAGGAAAAGACTGAAGATACTGATACTGGTAAGAAACAAAGCGTCAAGTATAACAGATGTCCACCCCCGATCTATGAGAGTTATTCTCCCAGAAAGCCAAATGAGGAACGAGTAAATAAGGCTCTCAACATCAAGTTAAAGTCTGAAATCATTGATGAATAACCAGACAATATTGATGTCACATTCACAGCGTCTGACACTGATCATGAGTCTGAGTTATTAAAGAAAGTGGTTGATCAGGTGTTGGATACGGATGAAGAGTCAAAACCAGAGTCTAAGTCTGAAAGTTTGAGTTCGTCAAAAATGAGTCCGAGTTCACCGATTAAAAGGGTTTATAATAAGGAATTCTTGTTATCAAAATCTAATTTGAGTGATGGATCAATCAAAGTAGCTTATACTTTGAATGATTCAGACAAATTATATTCTGATAAGGAATTTCCTATAAGAAGTGTCAAAACGAAAATGATTAAACAGGTTTTCAAATTAACAGAGATTAACATTTCTGAAATAAAAGATTTAAATCTTGATGGTAAACCGAACAAATACACTTCTTCAAGAATTCAACAAAGAGTAAACAGGAAAATGGGTTACGGTTGTGGTTATGGTTTTCAAAAGAAACCAAACCATAATAGTAATTTTAAAAAGAAAGGTTTGGGTTTTAGTTCTTCAGAAAATTATAAAAATAAGAAAAATTATAAACCAAAAACAACATTTGTTGCAGGAGGAAGTTCTGAAGATGAGCAGAAGAAACCATTCTGGAAACAATCAAATCAAGAGTTTCTTGCTGAAGTAAAGAAGAACGTGAAGAAATTTGCTCCAAGAGTTGACAGAAGAACCTGTTTTAAGTGTCAAAAGGCTGGACACATTGCTTGGAATTGTCACGAGTCCACTGATTCAAAACAGGGAGTTTCTTCTAACTCTGAAATGAGAAGGAAATGTGTTGATAAATAAGAACAATCAAAAGAAAAATTCAAAATGTTTGATAAATCAAGTTTTGAATCTGGTGAAAGTTCAAAATGCTTTTACAAAAGAAAAGGTGATTTGAACAAACAAAAGTGGGTTGTTAAATCTGAAAGTAGTTCTGACAATGAATCTGATTCCATAAAATCAGAGGAGACATTTGTTGAGAAAAAGATTGTGAATTCCGTTCCTGAGTTGAACGATGAAAATTTTCCCAACATTGTCAAAGGAAAATTTGAAGAAGAAAGTTGGTAAGGTTGAAATATCAGATCAATTCTTTGCTGGTAAGAAAGAATTTGATGCTGAAAAAGTGTTTAATGGAAAAGTTAAACATATTTTCGGGAAAATGGTTGATGGGAAGGTAAAGGGTGCAAAAGAATTTTACAAATCAAAATGTTGGTGGGATAGATGTGTTCCAGAATCTCCCAAGGCTGGTCAGGCTTGGGGGAAAGTTTTTCCTAACTAAAATCCTGACTTGCCGGAGCTCCCAAGTGGGTAATCGTGGAGCATGAATCGGCATCATTCTTAAAAATTTGTGATTGTGAAAAATTCCTAATACTGTTAAAGTCTGTGTCAAGTGTGACTTGCCGGAGCTCCCAGGTTGGTAAGAGTGGAGCATGAATCGGCATCATTCTTTATATCAGGATTTGATTGTGCATAACTATAAGAGGTTCAGAGGTTTGTTCTTACAAAGTGATTAATCATCATACAAGTGGTAAATCAGGGACATTAAGTTGTACATGATTTTCTACAAATGGTATGTTTGGATTATAAGTTCTCAAGTGGTTGACAGAGCAATATGATGAATCCCCAACCTACAAGTGGTAAAATCAACACAACTTATTTTCCGAAAAAACCATTTTGATTAAAACAAACTTAAGTGTTTTGAAATCTTAATGGGAAAATAGTATGTTGTGAGGGGGAGTTCTGATTGTTTATGCAAAGAGGATGGAGAATTGAAGCTTGAAGATCAGTTGTCACTTTGCTTGTACTGTTTGTTTTCAACGTTCTTACATATTAGAAAATCTGAAAAATTCAAAAACATGATAAATCCAGAAAAAGCCAAAAACATTGAAAAATTTCAAAATGAGTTTTGTTGTGAAAAGAGGAAATGATAGTACATCAGTGGACTATCACAACATGCTAAAGAATTGAAAAGTTAAAATGTGATAAAGAATCTCACTGTGGATGTGCCAGTTGGTTTTTGCACTTTCAGTAAATTGTTTTCGGGAAATAAACCTAAATTTCAAACTTACTTATTTCGTGGGGAAAGTTTTTTTGGATATATGGGTAACCCCCGAAATCTTGTTTGAAAGATCCCTCTTTCTGAGATACTAGGTCTTTATACTCAGTGATATTTGGGGTATTATCCCCGGACTTCTGATTTTGCGGAAGCAATGGCCTAGTCCCCGTATAATACTTTCTGCTTGCTTGAAATATAGCGCTGCCCTCAGTACAAAAATGATGAAACATTGAAAAATGCTAATCATGCGCTGTTGAAGAAAAGATTCTCTAAAGGGAACACACCAAAAGACGAGCCGTCATCTCTTTACTGAACGGAAGTTCTGACCTGAGCTCTCACGGTTTCGCATTTAACCCTTTTACAGATATCATCTAGGTATACTCACCTGTAAGACTGAATATTGGGATCTGGATACGGGAGTATATTCAAGTGGTGGGACACGCGAATAAGTTTAAGTGCTTAAAACATTAATCTCGTATCTCGAAACAGTTGAACTTTGTGTGAAAATTTAAGTGGATCAATATACTGACAATCTAAGTGAATTGTTTAGAACTTAAAATGTTAAAGCTTAACGGTGTTAGTGATTTGTCTCATAATCTGATATGATCCTCTTACACAAACTCCCAAAAAATATTGTCTATAAATATTTCTTTAGTACATTTCTGTTCAATTTTCAAAAATCCAAAAAGATTTTCAGTGTGTTTTAGCATAAATTTTTGAAAATACAAAAAGATTTTCGACAACTGATGATGAAAAGCTGATTTTCAAAATTCAAGTGCTAAACATGATGAACAGGTTTGGGAAGAGTTTGTTTGGAAGTTTATTTACAAGTGGTCATCAGATATATTAAATGCTAAATCTTTCAGATCGATTCTTGCAAAAGTTTAAATTTGTCAAATTGTTAAATTTGTAAATCTTATTTTGAGGTAGAGGATGTGCAGGATAACCTGGAGTATATTTCTGAGAAGAGAGCCAGGTTTCGATCCTGATCCAGTGACAGCCAGACTACGATCCCAGTACAAGTTGAGGGGGAGTCTGTTAGAGAGAGAGAGAGAGTCTGAAGATGCAAGAGCTAGGAATTTGATCATGAAGATGCCAGAAACTGATAGAGTATCATCCGAGGAGGAGATTAGTTGAAGAAAGCTAGAGTGTGATAAGAACCAGATAGAGATTCTAGAAGCCCTAAGACTGATAAAGATTGAAGACGTTGAAGACTCGACACTGAAGACTCGTCAACATCCGAGGGGGAGTCTGTTGGTGCATGCGTCTGTCGACTTCGTCTTGTATCGAGTCTTGTACTAAGTATGTTAGATCAGGGCGTGTAGTTCGAGAAATAGTGGTTTAGGTTAATTCCGCTTGTAGTAGTTAATTCCGCTTGTAGGGTAATTTCGCTTGGGATATGCTTGTATGCTAATTCCGCTTGAAAGTGGGTTGGAGTAATTCCGTGCGGTAAATTCCGTTTGGAATTCTAATTCCGCTTGGGATTGTTTCAAGCGGAATTACACCTCTATAAATACCCGGCCAAGCGAAATCATTTGGAACATCTGCGATTCTGGTACCGAAGTATTGCCGACGCGTCGTTTGATCTGTATTGCTGTTAAATCAATAAAACAAGACGTTTAATAGTGAAACAAGTTGTTTTCAAAGTCTGTTTCTTTGTTTCCGCCTCTGAAACAGACAAGAGCTCTTCTGATTAACTCGTTTGGGTCTCGGTTCGATCCTACAAATCAAAATCCCAGTTGATGAAATCGAGAGGAGGAATGATGAATCTGAATTTTGAGGTCCATGCTAAATTTGGTTTCAATGGTTTGTCGTGAAATTTTGCATTCATCAATTTTTCATGCGCATGCTCCCTCCCATTTTCCAGTTATTCTAAATATTTTATTTATACCAAAAACAATAACATATACTCTAAAAATCTGAATTTAATAATAATTAAAATTGTCATGTCCTTGGTGACTTAATGCGTGCGGGGCCCGATACCAAGCAATATGCTTAAAAGGACCCGCTTATTTGAACCCTTCAACACACTTTTTGAGGACCTTATTTGACCCCTCTCTGTTTTATAAACATACTTAAATTTTAGAACCTGCAGTTCTAGCAAAAGAGAACCCGAAGTTCTCATACAATATACATTTCATTTGAAGGCTTGTTTTTAAAATGCCTTATTCTTTCCTTCATAGATAATATGTCGAACTTATCAAAACTTGAATTCACCGCACTTGACATCTCGGGTAACAACTACCTCCCGTGGATTCTTGATGCTAAAATCCATTTGACGGCAAATAATTTGAGGGAGACAATTAATGTTGGTAATCAGACCTCACTTCAACATAAAGCGAAAGCTAACATCAAAGAACGTTTTGACCACCAGAAGTTGGTCTTACTCCCCAAAGCCCGCTATGAATGGCCTCATTTACGACTACAGGATTTTAAGACTGTCAGTGAGTATAATTTTGCCTTGTTCCGCATTACCTCTGAGTTAAAATTATGTGGTGAGAAAATTACCGACAAAGACATGCTTAAAAAAATCTCAATGTTCCATGCCTCAAATATGCTCCTGTCGTAGCAATATCGGGAACGTAAATTTACTAAATATTTTGAATTGATATTATGTCTTCTGGTCGCGGAGCAAAACAACAAGCTCCTACTACAAAACCATCAATCACGACCCGCCTGTGCAAGCCCATTCCCTGAAGCGAATGTGGCCAATTCTCAAAGCGGACGAGACAAAGGTAGAGGCCGCGGCCCCAGCAGAGGTCGTGGTCAAGGACGGGGATATACATGGCATCGAGAGTCCCAGAACACTAAAAATAGCGGTGGTGAATCGAATCGACATAATACGGGTCGACCTTCAAAAGGGAAAAGTAGCGGGAACCAAAGCAACATTTGTTATAGATGTGGGATGTCAAATCATTGGTCTCACACATGTTGCACCCCTAAACACCTCGTTACCTTTTATGCTTTACTTTTCACACTGTGACCTTTGTATTTGGTTTGGTTTGAAACTCTTGCAATGTTTCATTTTACTTCTTTGCATTAACTTTTATTTATTTTTTTATTTTCTGAAGAAATATGTATACTAGCTCCAGTAGAGCCATTATTGGTGATGAATGTATGGTAGAAAGCGGTAGTACTAACACTATTCTCAAAGATATGAAATTTTTTTCTGAGTTGTCTCCAGCAGAGACACCGATTAGTACTATATCTGGTGTCAGTAACCTTATCGAAGGCTCTGGTAGAGCACACATAACATTATCTTCGGGTACCAAATTAACTATTGATAATGCATTATATTCTAGTAAATCCAGAAGAAATTTACTTAGCTTTAAAGATATTCAAAAAAACGGTTACCACCTAAAAACAATATCTGAAAATAATATTGAATATCTTCAAATTACTTCAAACAAAAATGGCAAAGAAACAATTGTTGAACAATTAGAAGCCTTATCCTCTGGATTATATTGTACTAATATCAATCCTATAGAATCATACATGGTGAGTAACCAAAAAGCTATTAGATAAAGACACATTTAATATATGGCATGACCATTTAGGTCACCCTGGTAGCATAATGATGAGACGAATAATTAAAAGTGCAACCGGGCACCCTCTTAAAAACTTAAAAGTTTTGCTACCACAAGACTTATCTTGTGCAGCATGCTCTCTCGGCAAACTTATAACTCGGCCCTCACAAACTAAATTGACACATGAAACCCCATCGTTTTTAGAAAGAATCCAAGGGGATATTTGTGGGCCTATTCATCCTCCGTGTGGACCATTCCGCTATTTCTTGGTCTTAATTGACGCGTCCTCAAGGTGGTCACATGTGAGCCTTTTAGCTACTCGAAATGTAGCATTTGCCCGACTTTTAGCTCAAATCATACAATTGAGAGCCAATTTTCCCGATAATCAAATTAAAAACATCTGGATGGATAATGCGGGAGAGTTCATATCTCAAGCTTTTAATGACTTTTGTATGTCAATTGGGATCAATGTTGAACATTCAATACCTCATGTTCACACACAAAATGGTTTAGCTGAATCTCTGATACAACGATTACAAATAATCGCTAGACCACTCTTAATGAGATGTAAATTACCATCTTCTGCATGGGGTCATGCTATTTTGCATGCCGCTGCACTGATTAGATTGAGACCAACTGCTGATCACGAATACTCCCCATTGCAACTAGTCTCTGGACGAGAACTGTAACACCTTGAAATTTTTGCGTCCTATAATGTATTGACACGTGTCATAAGTTTACACGTGGTAATACATACTAAATAAGGAATAAAGTTGAAAAACGTAGAAAGTATGTGAATCCGAGGGTTCAAAATGTCAACGAGGGATAAATATACTGTACAGTAACCCTAAAGGATGCTCGTACCTTCAAACGAATAAATCATGGATCGTACGGAACGAAATGTGGAAGAAAGTGAGAGATTACAAACTGCAGGGGTTAAATGTGTCAACATGTTTAAGTTATACCTCTGAGTGACCCTTTAACAAACCCGAGGCTTTGTAATGGTAAATTTACGCTCACTAGAATATACGGTATAAATTTCACAAGGTTCCGTTTTAAATCGAGAAAGTTATGATCACATTCGTATGCGAGAGGTTAAAAGCGTCAACATTGAAAGTTAGGACTTTTCGGGTAGTAATAAATTAACCGAGGACTTAACGGCGCGGGTAAAAGTCACGAGGCCCTTATACGTAAATGAACGAGGCCCAAAACGCAAAGTTACCCCTTCGAATCGCCAAAGGCCAACAGTAATAATTGAAAAGATTTGAAAATCTTTCTAACAGGTCTCAGGCGGGCCGCGTAAAGGTTGCAAAGGGCTTTACGCGGGCCACGCTGATAGTAAATATATGGGCTCTGACACTAAGATTCAAGCGGGCCGCGTAAAAGTTGCTTGATCATGGACGCGGGCCGCGTCAGCCTCCCAGATGCAGAAAAGTCGGATAGAAGCACTGTTGAGTGTTTTAACCGACATATGAGCCATTATTAAGAGCATGGACGCCCCCTAAACGTCCCCTAGAACTCAGGGACACATGTTGGTGATCTAAGAACACTTGTAGACTTGTGTGGCAATGATCTAAGGTCCCAAATTTGCTATAAAAGGCCACTTTGTTACAACAAGTTCTTCACACCTTCAAACAACACTTCTGATCATTTCTGGAGCTCAAGTGTCTTCACTACTCATCCCTGATCGTGCATAGGACTCTTGTAAGTATGCTCCACTCTTTATAGATTAGTTTTTGCTTAGATATGACTTAAAAGTCAATCCGTCGTAATTAACGATTGAATTTACGGTTAATCACAAATGGTCCAGTGATTAGCCGAATCAAAGGTAGTTATATGTTGGTAATCATGTGGGCATTAAACCCTTAAAAGGGCACCCTCTGATTCCCACTCTAACTAGTCCAAATGTCGAGTCAAAGTTGCTTAGAAAAAGTCAACAGAATGCTAACTTTCGATTTTATGCATAATCAGTAATGTAGATGGCGTGTAACCTATTTTGACACTCATATAACATGATAATAAGTATTATAACTGGTCTAAGCTTGTTTGATCCGACCATTTACTGTTTTGACCCGGTTCGGAACCGAAAGTCGCAAAAGTTTGACTTTTGCTTTGACTTCAGTTCTGACCCATTATGGTATAATTTAGATATACCTTAGGACTCTCTTAGGACCAGGTTACATGATGGTATAACCCTCTGTGACCGGTTCGTTGTTTGTCCGAATCTTTTGCACAATTCTGTTATATGCTTAAATGTTGACCATAACGCCCTTTTAACTTTAAAACGAGAATTTTGAACATTTGAAAGGACAATAACCTTAGTTACTGATTTCTAAGCATGTCCCTAAAATTTCATGTCAATCCGAGGTCTAGAATAGGAGTTATGCTAAATAGTGCAATTACGGAAACTTTAGTAATTAAACGGCGCAATTAGCATAAAACCTATCTAAACCCAAATTTCAACACCAAACCTTTTACACACTGATGTAAAATAATATTTTGAGATTTTTAAAGATTTTTAAATATTTTTAAATATTTTTAACCTGCTCATAACATGCGGTTATGGCATTGATTCGGTAAATACCGAATATACCCTTTTCGGACGTAAAATGAGTTCTACATGGTATTTTGACCCGAATCCAGTTGCTACTGATTTTAAATAATAAATAAAGTATTTTGAACTTTATAACCTGTTCAGAAAACTTAGATTTCCTGTAGAACTCGGAAATCTCTTTTATAATCTTTAAAAAGACCGAAATACCCCTACGGGGCGTATATTGGGATTAAACTCGTCATGGGCATAATGGAAGGTATCCTACTGATACCACAACCTCTTTAAAGCATATTAACTTAGGAAACCTGTGTAGGACTCTTACGGTTACCCGACACGCCTTTTACGTGTACGGTTCGGTTTATGTAACTAGTTTACATCAACTGGCCGAAACGGGTCAAACCTTATCGTTTTTACCTCAAAATCCAGAATGTGTTTATATTACCCACATAAAACAAGTCTTCAAACTTATTGGGTCCAAACTACATTCCATTCCCGGTTTTCGCCTTTCACGCGATTAAACTGTATTTACCCTTTGAAACTGATCGGTCTAAGCTAAGGCTAAATTAAAGACCCGTTAGGATTCTAATAGGTTGTTATGAACCTTCGTTCCAGAATAGGAGACCAGTAAAAGATACTTGCATTTGTTTATTGAGGTTATTACTTGCTCAGGTAAATACTTTTAACTTATTTTCCGTTATACGGGCTTGGGTTACGGTATATAAAATACCGCTTGGTCGGACAATTGACGCTAACTCATTAGTAGTTGGGTATTATCAATGTGACCCGTTTAAAAATTTGTTTTGTTGGCTTTACGCCTTTGGGAGCTTAATGACCATGTCCCGGATATCCCTAGCAGCATTTTACGAAATGGCCACGACCTTGACACGCGGGTGTAGGCGTACACCCGACAATGTGTCTATATTTATAAAGGTATAACCGTTGGTTTTCCCGCCACGGCTTTATGCTATGTGGCGTGTCTATTAACCTTAAACTCGGCACGACCTGGGCGATTGAACGCATAGTGAACATGTAATTCTTTTACAAGATTTGATCGATTAATTATCCCAAGTTATAAAGAGTTTGTGCCTTGTGCATTCAAATCAATTTTATTAAACCTTTTACAAAAGTGTCGGTTGAATGTATTTACCAGTGTAAACTGACGTATTTTCCCCAAAAAGATTAAATGCAGGTTCTACACGAAATAGGCTGGCCACTCCTTAGCATCGTTAGAGTCTCGCAAGCTTGGGATGCCACTATCTGTTGAACATTATATTTCCTATTTTATTTTTGATCCCCTGTGGATTTATTTCGACTACTTGTGATACTTGGATATTACATTCGATGGTTGAAATATATCTATCTTTATGCTTCCGCTGTGCATTTAAATATTGTATGGTTTGACTATATTGTTGCCAACTACGTCACGGTAATCCGCCACCGGGCCCACCGGTGAAACGTGTGGAAATCGGGGTGTGACAAGAACCAAGTTTGTCCCACCTTAGAATCTTCGGTTGTGCGGTATATGTACCAATACCGCCACCACAACGTACTACAATGGGACCCCAAAGAAGACTGGGTATCTATATTGGTTTTAACTCCTCGTCCATAATTAAATATTTAGAACCAATGACGGGAGATATGTTTACAGCACGGTATGCTGACTGTCATTTTGATGAAACAGTGTTCCCAGTCTTAGGGGGAGATAAGGACAAAGAAAGACTGGTAAGACAAGAAATAACGTGGAATGCATCATCGATATCAAATCTCGACCCCCGAAGTGGTCAATGTGAATATGAAGTCCAAAAGATTATACATTTGCAAAGAATAGCAAATGAATTACCAGATGCATTCACGGACACGAATAGAGTGACAAAGTCACATGTACCAGCATCAAATGCACCTGCTCGAATTGAAGTAATCCCAGAAGCGATTACTATACAACGAAAGCGTGGGAGACCAATCGGTTCCAAAGACAAAAACCCACGGAAACGAAAAGAGCAAAGTAGCGCAGTTGGTGAAAACTCACAAAAGGTTATAAATGAAACCCCAGTAGAGGTAAATGTCCCAGAAGAGATAACTATGAATCCAGAGGAAAATGAAGTTTCAAAAGAAACACCGGTACTAAACGAAAATGAGATCTCTATTAATTATGTACAAGATAGTACAATGTGGAACCGGAATAAAACACGTGTTGATGATATATTCGCATATGCTATAGCAACGGATGTAATCAATGAAAATGATTACGTACCTAAAACTTTAGAAGAGTGCATGCACAGAAATGATTGGCCAAGATGGCAAGAAGCCATAAACGCCGAATTGAATTCGCTCGAAAAGCGTCATGTTTTCGGACCTGTAGTCCGAACGCCCATAGACGTCAAACCAGTAGGTTATAAATGGGTGTTTGCAATAAAGAGAAATGAAAAGAATGAGATTGTACGATATAAGGCTCGACTTGTAGCACAAGGGTTTTCCCAAATCCCAGGAGTTGATTATGAGGAAACGTATTCCCCTGTAGTGGATGCGATAACCCTTAGGTTTCTAATCGGCCTCACAATCTCTGAAGGACTTCATATGAGACTAATGGATGTCGTCACCGCATACTTATACGGGACACTTGAAAATGACATCTACGTGAAAATCCCTAAAGGATTAAAAATTGCCTAAAGCATTAAAATCAACACCTCGAGATATGTGTTCTATAAAGCTCCAGAGATCTTTATATGGTCTCAAACAATCTGGTCGTATGTGGTACAATCGACTTAGTGAATATCTCGAAAAAGAAGGATACAAGTCTGATGTAATCAGTCCATGTGTTTTTATAAAAAGAACACTCTCAAATTTCACTATAATAGCAGTCTATGTTGATGATGTCAACATCATTGGATCTCCTGAATAGATAGAGAAAGCTGCTCAGTTGTTAAAGAAGGAATTTGAAATGAAAGATCTTGGTATGACGAAATTATGTATCGGACTACAATTTGAGTATCTGTGCAATGGCACGTTTGTCCATCAATCAAACTACATCCAGAAGATGTTAATACGTTTCAATATGGATAAAGCACATCCGTTTAGCGTACCTATGGTTGTCCGACCGCTAGATCCACACAAGGATCCATATCGCCCTCAAGAAGAAGGCGAAGAAGTATTTGGTCCAGAAGTACCGTACTTAAGTGCGATCGGTGCCCTTATGTATCTCGCAAATAACACAAGACCTGACATTGCATTTGAAGTACATGTACTAGCGAGATACAGTTCGAATCCAACACGTAGACACTAGAATGGTGTAAAACATATATTCCGGTATATTTGTGGGACACAAGACTTAGGTCTTTTCTATCAGAAAGATCAAAAGTCCCAGCTTGTTGGGTATGCTGATGCCGGATATCTATCAGATCCTCACAAAGCAAAATCTCAGACAGGTTATGTATTCACATACGGTGGCACAGCAATTTCTTGGAAGTCAACTAAGCAAACACTTACAGCAACATCATCAAATCATGCTGAATTGATAGCACTATATGATGCTGGTCGAGAATGTGTGTGGTTGAGATCAATGATTAATCACATACAAGAAGTATGCGGATTAGAACACGTCAAGAAGGAGCCGACAATTATTTATGAAGACAATGCTGCTTGCATAGCTCAGATCAGAGAAGGTTACATCAAGGGTGATCGAACAAAGCACATCTCACCAAAGTTCTTCTCAACTTATGACTTGCAGAAAGAAGTAAAAATTTAGCTGACCTGTTCACAAAAGATCGGTCTTCGTAGATTGAAAGATGTTTTTTGAATTCAGGGGGAGAATTATACACGCTGTACTCTTTTTCCCGTAACTAAGTTTTCTCCCACTGGGTTTGTTAGTAAGGTTTTTAATGAGGCAGCATAGCTGATCCAGTAGTATCAGTTTATTTATTCAGGTCCTGAAGTACCTATTTAATATCATCCTGAAGTATGTTGTTAAACTGTGTATAATTCTAAATGTCTGAGGGGAAGTGTTATAAACCAGACATTTTAGGCCTAACCCATTACTTATGGGCTTTAGGAAACCAGACATTTTAGGCCCAACCCATTACTTATGTGCTTTAGGGTTTATGGTTATGTATATCTCTATATATTGTAATGTTAAATAGAATGAATGTGTGAATTCAGTTTATCTCATTTCTCTTTGGTTTTTGTCACTTATAAAAAAATTCCGACTGGTCCATAAATAACAATAATCCCCTGGGCTATTTTATAATTTTCAAAACTAATTTAAGCAATATCATTAACCAATTCAGGTTATAAATATCTTTCTTTTGCTTCACGATAAAGTACACGTTGAATTCAAGAGGGAAGACAGAAATGAGCAAGAGAGTTGGCCTTATGTACCTCTCTTCTTCATTCTCACAATCTTAATTCCCAAAATACAAACTTAACAACACACATTATTTAATTCTTTTGTAAACCTCTCATCTACACATATTTGACTTCCAAGTCTTCATTTGCATCTAACTTACTTCTCCTTCACCAAACCTCTACACATGTATATATACATGTCAGTGTGTATATGCATGTCCATATATCTACCAGCTTCATTTCCCCTCTTCATTCATCGGAAAAAATGGTGTCTAGCGGTGGTTCCAGCTTCCTTCTTGGCATGCTTTTCCTGGTGTCGTTGGTTTCTCTTCAGGCGGAAGCCGCCACCAAGAAGTATCAGTTTAATGTGAGTCATTGGTTTCCTGACATGCTATGTAAAAATGATTCATCTGCAGTAAAGAGTATCACGTATTAGTTTTAGGTTTTTTCCACATGCAAATAAACCGATCACATATAGTTTTTTTTTTTTTTTTGTATTTATGTATGACTAACGAATAGGTACAAGTGAGCAATGTAAGCCGGTTGTGCCATGCGAAGCCTATTGTTACTGTCAACGGGATGTTTCCGGGCCCTACCATTTACGCTAGAGAAGGCGATAGAGTTGTTATCAACGTAACAAATCATGCACAATACAATATGTCAATTCATTGGTATACTAGTTCAAAACCATTCATATATATTATTTTGAGTAAATATAATGAGTCACATTTTCTATTTTGTAGGCATGGGTTGAAACAATACGCTAATGGATGGGCAGATGGACCGGCATACATAACACAATGCCCGATCAAGACAGGAAATAGCTACGTCTATGACTTCAATGTTACAGGACAAAGAGGCACGTTATGGTGGCATGCTCATATTCTTTGGCTCAGAGCCACGGTGTATGGCGCAATCGTCATCTTGCCCCAACAAGGAACCCCTTATCCGTTCCCAAAGCCCGACAACGAACACGTATTGGTCTTCGGTGAATGGTGGCATGGCGACGTAGAGGAGATAGTGAAGCAGGGTAATTCCATGGGTTTACCCCCGAACATGTCTGATGCCCACACCATCAATGGCAAACCTGGACCACTCTTTCCATGCTCCGAAAAACGTAAGACGTGCATCCATAAACTTAAACAGTCGTATAACTAACTAAACCATAAATATAATCGTTTTTGTGTGTTTTTCGATCAGATACCTTTGCGATGGAAGTCGAGCAAGGGAAGAAATACCTTCTGAGGATTGCAAATGCCGCCCTCAACGACGAGCTCTTTTTTGCAATTGCAGGCCATAACATGACGGTGGTTGAGATAGACGCCGTCTACACAAAGCCCTTTACCACCTCCGCTATACTAATCGCTCCTGGCCAAACAACAAATGTTTTGGTTTACGCCAACAGTGCTCCAGGCCGCTACTTTATGGCGGTCCGCCCCTTCCAGGACGTTCCCATTCCTGTGGACAATAAAACCGCCACCGCAATCCTCCAGTACAAAGGCATTCCCAACACCGTTCTCCCATCACTTCCTCAGCTACCATCACCAAACGACACCGCTTTTGCGTTAAGTTATAACAAAATGCTTCGAAGCCTCAACACTCCTAACTTTCCAGCTAACGTGCCCTTAAAAGTTGACCGTAATCTTTTCTTCACTGTCGGATTAGGGAAGAGCGTGTGTCCTACTTGTATCAATGGAACCCGGCTTTCGGCTTCACTGAACAACATTACCTTTGTGATGCCGCAAACCGCTCTTCTTCAAGCTCACTACTCGAACATGAAGGGGGTGTTTACAGCTGATTTCCCCGATAAGCCACCAAAAGCTTTTAACTACACGGGTGCACCCTTGACCGCGAACCTTTTCACTACTCATGGAACGAGACTGAGCCAAATCCCCTTCAATTCAACGGTGGAACTTGTGATCCAGGACACCAATTTACTAAGCGTCGAGTCCCACCCGTTTCACCTTCACGGCTACAACTTCTTTGTGGTTGGAACAGGTGTTGGGAATTTCGATCCGGCTAAGGATCCAGCCAAGTACAACTTGGTAGATCCACCAGAAAGAAACACGGTTGGTGTTCCCACAGGTGGTTGGTCAGCGATCCGTTTCAGAGCCGACAACCCTGGTGTTTGGTTTTTTCACTGTCATTTGGAGTTGCATACTGGGTGGGGACTAAAGACCGCGTTTGTGGTGGAAGATGGACCGGGAAAAGATCAGGCAGTCCGTCCTCCGCCTAAAGATCTTCCACCATGCTAACTATGCATACGAGGCACATTATTTCTCTCGGAAATAAGTGTAAATCGGGTTCAACAATTGTTAACCTATCCATTTTTTTTATTGATTAATAGTGTTTGATTTTTATAATTATGTTTATACAACTGTTTCTTTTTTAAAAGAAAGTTTAAGAGTTAACCGCCTTTTGTTCGTATCTTTTGGCTGCATATACTTGTGTTCGTTGCACTACGGTAAATCTCGTTAGGAACACTTATAATCTGATAAGAGTAAGTGGCTTTATTTTGGATATCTATTGAGATTAATGCGGAAGGTTAACTTGATTCTCACTTCTCCAAACCGAAAGTAGTTTAGCAGTGTTGTGTCTTCATTCATGTAATCCTTTTACTTATTTATATGTTACCATGTTGGTACCTCAATATTTACTACTAAAAGTCATACATAGGTGAATCTGATCACATAACATTGAGCACAATTTTACTATCCATAGGCAGATGAAACCTGAGCATACAATAGGACGTTATTGGGCCCGCGGTAAAATCGGGCATATGATATAAACTAAGGATGGCTTTTCTTTTACTGGTTTGGTTTTAGAATTGCATATATGCACACTGCACACACATTAGCACATATTCAGAGAGCTAACAGTTGAGCACTCAAAATAACAGCAGTAATAATTTATTTTTGTAGATCAACTTAAGCACACAAGACATATCTAATTTATTATCAGCAGCTATATTATACCCACTGATCCTAGCAGCCCATACAAAACCAGCAAATCAAACTCAAAATGCATCAACTTCAACTCAATTTGCAACACCAAGAATAATGAGAATAATATTATACCATAGCTATTGAGTGTTAATTACTTTGGTCATCTTAAATCACAAATTTGTATTGAAATAATCATGCAATTCTCATACAGGCATTTCATCGAGCAGTTGGTATGCATACTTTCAATACAGTTCACCCCATATTATCTATCATTCATGGTAAAACAAAAACCTTGCAATGTAAAATAGGAAAGACTTCACCTGCAAATGTCCGATGAATTTAGTGGTGAAGAAGATGATTCAAAATCCACTGGAAGCGCTTTGATGCAATCCGGGTCACCAAGACCGGTTACCCCCTACCCGAAGCGGGATGGTCTTCGGATCTTGTATTATATCGTTCAAGTCCAAGGGCATGTTTGGCTAAGTTTTTTAAAACAATTTATTGACTTATTGGTTTTTTGGAAAAGTTAGTAATTAGTATGGAGTGACTTTTTGGAAAAGTCATTTTTCCCCTCACATACAAGCTCATTGCGAAACATCATCTGAGCTTATAACTTTTCAAAAAGCCAATAAGTCAATAAGTTGTTTCAAAAAGCTTAGCCAAACATGCCCCAAGATAGGATGTACTGATGTAGCGTCATGAATAAGACACCGGTGTCCATGAACCTACTTGTTGGAACATATTTGTAGACGATCCAATAAATGGATTCAAGCGTCCTTGGTAACATTGACCAAGGTGTCTAGGTCCAAATCCTAGCCCACAAGTTTTTCACATTCACCAGAGCGTATAGTCTAAGGGCAAGCGGGGTGGGAGGCTTTCTTTACCGTGATGGAATTCTTCACGCGTGGAAGTTTCAATTTTTCCACCGCCACCAACATACTTCAACGCGTGAAGGATTGTTTCCGTGATAAAATCAATGCGTGATGAGGAAAGAATGTGAGGGGGTGTGAGGGGTTATTGTTGGTGTTGTGAGTGATAGGCATTTCCACTAAAAAAGATTGTGAGTGATGGAATAATGGTTGATGATATGACGGAACTTGATTGGATGTTGTGAGTGATGAGTGATCACCCCCCCCCCCCTAAGAATTGTTCTCATATATGTTTGTAAAGTCATTTTTATCATTATGCATGCTGCTTGGTCAAAAGAATCAAGCCCATAACTATGGACATTAAACCCATTATTGAGAGAACAAGGTGGTCGTGAACTGAAACGCTTAGCCGATTAGAGATAGAAGCAAAGTATGCGCACATCTCGTGTGAGATCAAGGCCAAGGTCAGAGTTGCCATACAATAAAAAGTGTTGATCATATTAAATGATATATAAACAAATAATGTAGAGCCACCTCAACCGACTACCATGTTTTACATTTCACCTCTCTACAACATATGTTTCTTGGTGTGAAATGTGAAACAGTACATTACCTATGTAGCACGCTTTTTCACATTTCACATACACCACCACTACACATAGTCAAAGAAATGTATGGTTGTAAAGTCATTTTTATCATTATGCATGCTACTTACTACTTAGTCAAGAGAATCAGGCAAATAACCATGGACATTAAACTAATTATCGAGAGAACAAAGTGATCGTGAATTGAAACCCTTAGCCGGTTAAAGATAGGAGCAAAACACATGTATTTCCAGTGGCGATGTTTGAGATTCCGACCGGAGGGTCAAAAACGTATATACCCAAAAATTTCTATACGAAAACTACATACTCTCCACTACTGAGCGAAAAGAAAAGTTCGGGGGGTTGGTCGCCCACTCCCGCCCCCACTATGCTGCGCCCTTGCGAACGTCAAGGGTCAGATCAAGGTTAGAGTGTCCACACAAGTCAAAAGTGTGGATAAGGATGACAATAGGTCGGGTTTGGGTCGAGTATTGGTAATCTCATACTCATATCCGATTGTAAAACCGTGTCACAATACCCGTTGGATATCGAACATACCCACAAGTATCAGGCATACCCATTAGTTTCTTAAAAAAAATACAGGATTTCAAAATAAATCTTTTTCTTACCATTATATTATACTATACATACAAATACCATGGAGGGGAATAGTGTCAGCCAGCTGTCTGACACTTCCGCAATGGTCCCGCCAAATTATGGTTTTGCACTGTTTAAATTTACAGTTTTATCATTGATTTTAATTTTTTCCTCCTAGCCAAGTTACGGTTTTACCCTCAGTTTAAATTTACAGTTTTGCTATCGTTTTTTTTTTTTTTTTTTACAAAACTATAGTAGTGTTTTGTTCTAATTTGTTGACTCGATGTAAATTTTATTCGTGTCAGGTGGCTTCCTAACACACACTAATTTTTCCTGAAAAATTACAAGTTTGTCCGCAGTTTAAAATTATAGTCTTTCCATCATTTTAGTTTTTTTTAACAAAAGTATGGTTGTGTTTTGTTTTAATTGGTTGACTCAGTATAATTTTTTTTAGATCGTGTTATTAGTAGTATGTACAAATAACTAAAACATATCTATACTATATAATAAAAGAAACCTGATTTTGAACACGTGTCATTCATTGAAGATGTCTACATTTGTAATTTCCTACCTTTTCATACTTAATATTATTATTTACCAAATTGACACTTTTTTATTTAGTTTACCCTTATCTCTTATTTTATGAAAAAAAAATATTGATTATTCTATCTCTTATTTTCATATTGCATGTTTTTTTAAATTTAGTTTGTACTTATCTTTTCCGTTCAAATGGAACAGAAGTAAAATTATTGGGTTTCACATTTGTAATTAGTTATTTTTTTATTAAGATGCTATCGTTATATTTGCTCATGTTCAAAATGATCAGAAAAAAAAACTCAGTTATTTTTGTTTCTAGGAAATCATAATCCTTTTATTTGATTCAATCATTCTAGAAGTTTTAAAACTAAAATATAATCTATCATAATCAAATTCACATTTCAAAACCTTTAAACTTCAACCATTCAATAATCACAATTACTCACACGTATAAGCCCAAATATAATCTAACCTACTTTTAATAAAGGATTCCAATTAATTCTACGTGAAATTCATAAAGACTTTTTGTTATACACTTAATTTCATATATAATCTAATCTAACTTTTAATAATGTATATATGTGTGGACGCTCAGAGGGCAAAAGTGAAATTGAACTAATTTTAACGTTATTTCACTAAATTTGTGAAAATAACGTTAAAAGCGGCGGACGGTTAATCATGCATCATCATCATCATCATCATGTGGTGGCGTTGATAGCAGAAAGACAAAAGGGAACATGCACTAATAGGTCTTTGTCCCGATTGCTAAGTGTTATGTGCCTTATGTCCAAAGCTTGATGCAAAACTACTATCGAGTCGGGGGTCTTACTGAAAGCAGCATCTACATCTTACTCTCCTCAGACCCTACCTTAGCTTTGCTATTTGTGGGATTTACTGAGTATGATGATGATGATGATTTAGTATATATAATTAGATTTATTCAACCCGTATAATACACGGGGTTTATAAAGATATAATTTTTTTTTATTATTTAGTTTATAAAATTACATTTATCCAACCCGTGTAATATACAAGGTTACAAAATTACATTTTTTTAACCTGTGTAATTCACAGTGCTTTTAAAGATATAACTTTTTTTATTATTTAGTATATATACTTAGATTTATTCAACCCGTACAATACACGGGTTTTTATTATTTGGTATATAAAATTACATTTATTCGGTACAATACATGAGGTTCTTAGAGATATAATTTTTTATTATTTAATATATAAAATTACATTTGTTCAACCTGTGTAATAAACGAGATTTTTAAAGAATAATTGTTTTAATTTAGTATATAAAATTACATTTATTCAACCCGTGTAATACACAAGGTTCTAACCTAGTATATACATATTCTAAAAGAAAAATATTCACCTTAGTGTCCCAAACCTGAGGGGCCAAAAACTAGTTGAATACATTTTATTATAGTTATTTTATTTTGCTTCGGGTAGAAAGGAGACGTTGCATAAAATCATAAACATACTTTTCACACGTGGACAGGGAGATGGTCGAGGTACTTCCACGCAGTACACAAGCTATCTTGTGTCCACTACTAAATTTTCTGTGATACATTGCATGTTTGCATCCACTTGTTTTTTTTTTTTTATGAATTTGATTATTATTTCATTGTTTTTATTTTTATACATAAATTTTCATTGATTTTTTTTTGTACATAAAAAATAGCAAATATTTTAATTTATAAGTAGTGATGTATACAATGAATTAAAATTATCCACAATGAATTATACATTTTTACGAACTTTATTTTTTTTTTTAAATAAAAAGCGATCATTTTTATATTCAGCTAGTAGGATTTCTACGCGTTATACGATAGGAATTAGATCAGTATCGATTCGTGATAAGGTGCCGGTATTCGCTATAGTAATTGAAAGAAAAAAAAATAAAAGAAAAAAATTGTGATTTGGCCAAAAGGATATCAAAACGTGTTTTGCATCGATCGAGAACAAAAAAAACGAGTTCATGTACCAGTTCCGATTACACGGATACCACTATTATAGTTATTCAGTCGGAATCAGTTAAGGTTCATTAGGATACCATCATTCATATAACATGCGATGCAAAAAGAAAACCACTATACTTTTTATACAACTCTGTCGTCAGGAAAATTTATAACGGAATGTCGAGATAAAAAAACTTAATGAACGCAAGTTATCGAAAGAAATTCAAATTGTAACACCCCGAAAATTTTAGTCCAACTAATCCCGACTATGTGGATGGAGATATATATATATATATCTCAGTAAATCCCAGCTTTGCTATTGCTGGGATTTACTGAGTATTATATATATATATATATATATATATATATATATATATATAATACTCAGTAAATCCCAGCAATAGCAAAGCTAAGGTAGGGTCTGAGGAGGGAAAGATGTAGACAACCTTACTTCTACCCCGTACGAATAGAGAGGTTGCTTCCAGTGGGACCCCCGGCTCGATAGTAGTTTTGCATCAAGCCTTGGACATAAGGCATATAACACTTAGCAATTGAAACAACTGCTGATTAGTGCATGTATCCCCTTGTCTTTCGGCTATCAACGCCACAACATGATGCATGATTAACGATCCCCTATTTTAACGTTATTTTCACGAAATTAGTAAAATAACATTAATATTAAAGCACTTTCACTTTTGCCCCTCGAGTGACCACACATATATACATTATATGCGCATACCGCAAGCGGGGTATATATATATATATATTTATATATATATATATATATTAATCGACACATGTCCCGAATCTCCAAATAATCCCGACTATGTGGAAGGAGAGGGACAAAAAATGCCTAAATTGGAAAAGATCTAAGGTCCAAGGACTAACACTATAAAAATATTATAAGTTTAAAGTTGAGGGGCTAAATCTGACATTAAGGCATAATTTATGGTATGTTGAGAGTCCCTATAGACCGTATGGTTATACCCTTGTGGTCCACACGGTGTTATATATAACCTACGCGTCTGAGGTCCCTTATTAACCATATCCTAAACCCTTCACTGTTAGGGATGGATTTTCTAAACCTAAGGATCACGGATCCACAAGTGCAGCCAGGATCACGGATCCTCAATTCTGTTTGAATTAAGGATCCTTGGAAGACGTTGCAGAATTAAGGATCCAGGATCCTCATTGTTATCCTAACACTAACGGTTGTTTCCATTGTATTTAAGCTTGTTTTGCAGGAATGAACGAGTGGGACTTGGTCTTACCGATATTCTTAGGGAATATGCTCTCAATATTCTGCACGTGCATAGCTTAATGACCGTTTTAGAAGTCGTGGGTAGCTTGCACATTTAGCGGATAGTTAGTTATTCAGATTATTTCTATTTTTAAAGGGGGAAATGGACTGTATCACCCTTAACTAAGCAAAATTGGCCAATACCACGCCCAACTTTCAAGTTGGCTCCCACCACCCCCAACTGGACACTTGGGTTGCTATGTCACCCTGTCGTTACTTAGCCACTAACCTGGTTAGTTTTTTATCCTACGTGGCATGCTGCCGTGGATCTGAATTCAACAAAACAATAACACAAGGACTAAACATATCACTTAAAACATACTACAAGGACCAAATAGCAACTATTTCCATACATCTATTTCACCACTGATTTTGAGTTTCAAAATCCCCAAATTCTCGCACAACAAATTGCAGAGAAAATCAATCGGAACTCCTACCACCACAACCACCTCCGTCACACACAACCCAACCGTCGCCGCCTCCTTTCAGATTGGAAAGACGAACCCGAAAGAGAGAGAGATGGGAGAGAGGACGTCACCGTTACTAGCCAAGATTGAAGCACAATCTCACCGGAGATTTGGACCAAGCTGTCGCCGCCTCCCTTCAGGTCTGTTCTCGTTCGATGATAAAGAAGAACCGGAGATTTGGAATTGAGAAGCCATGGTATGTTCTTGTTTAATCGTTTCATTTCGTGTTCGTACGAACTGTAACCATTTTGATCTTCGTTTTCATCGGTCGATGCGTGTAAACCAGTGAATATGTGACCGTTCGGTTGATTTACGAATGTTTGGAAGTAATCGATAGGTTTAAATGTTTAGTTGTTGTTATTACGAGTGAATATGTGTTGTGAACGGTTTTGAGGTGTTGTGGTGACATAATGGTGATGCGAGGAGGAGAAATGGAGAGTTGTTGCAGTAGCAGAGCGTCGGAGGCGTCGCCGGCGGCGGTGGTGGCGAGTCGGAAACGGAGGCCGAAGGTGGAGGTTTGGAGGTTTATCAGGAGGTGCTTCGTTGGCTTCGAGAGTCGAATTGTGAAGAGGCGTGGAAACCTAGTTATAATTAAAAAAAATGCCACGCCATCTTGCCATATCAGATAAAAAGCCACATCAGCAAAATAAACAAACTCAGTTAGTGATTTTTAACGAAGGGGTGACAGTGACACCAAGTTGTCGAGTTGGGGGTGGTGGGAGCCAACTTGAAAGTTGGGCGTGTTATCGGCCAATTTTTCATAGTTTAGGGTGATACAGTCCATTTCCCCTTTTTAAAGGGGATAACAAGTTGGAATTAGAACAATTAGAAAACACACACACACTCTCGCAAGCTTAATGCAACTCATTGGCGATTACATACATTTTGTACACTAGTGATCCTTGTAACAAACTTGTTATCATCCCGAGTTGTAACGATTATTTGATTAATTATAGTTGGTGATCGGTAGTTTCCATCACCCGAGGTTTTTTATGCTGGAGATCATCTCTTGATCAAGGGCTTTTTCCTCGTATAAATTCTTGTGTCACTTGTTCATTTCATTTGAAGTTTGTTCATACATTCACTATTCAATTCAAGCATCACACCTCACAAAATAAGATTTGGTTGCATTATCCTAGTCTGATTTTTGACCAAAACAGTTTGGCGCCCACTGTGGGGCGATTGGTGCTTCATTTCTGAGAAATTTCGTTCATTGTGATCATTTCGGTTCATTATCTTCAACCATATGGCTTCTTCAGCAAAGAACACTTCAAGTTCCATGCCGGCAGTAACTTCTTCGCAAGGCGTTCCACCTTTGCCTCCACCACCTTTTGGACCTCAGAAGAATGCTGAGAATCCTGCGAAGAAACCAACCCTCGTTTTCTCAAAACCACCAACTTCTGTTGTTTCTTCTGGCCCTACTAACAGTGATCTTTATTCTTTGATTGTGCAGATGAAGGGTTGCATGCAACATCAAGACAAAACCAACGAAAGGATCCTCCGGGAGATTGATGACATCAAGAAACTGAAGAGATCAGCGGAGGATCACTCCCCCTTGGTGCCGAGGTCGCTGAATTTCGATACTCCGGTCATAACTTCCTAGCATTCTGCAGCTCCAGATGTCCAATACCAGGGTGGATCAACATGAATGCATTCTGGATCATCGGCAATGTCTCAGGCTCAAGGATCCTCTTTCCAGCCTTTAGGATCTTCATTCCAGCATCAGGGATTCTTCACCAGTTTAGGAGGATACATGGGGACGCAGCCGATTCAAGGATCCTCCCAGGTTCAGGGATCCTCCTCTCAGGTTCAAGGATCCCCCTTCCAGGTTCTAGGATCCTCATCTCAGGTTTACGGATCCATGGATTATCCTCCAAGACCCTTATCCACAGCACATCAAGGATCCAACATCTTCCAGGATCAAGGATTCTTAAGGAGTGTACAACCCGGAAGTTCAGACGTTCATCTGGGAGACTTCATCCCAATGTAGACTATTGCTTCCTATGGTCCATCAGTTATATCAGAATCCCGCCAATATGGATTCACATCTGGAATTCCAAACTTGAATCCTTCGGGAGGTAACACTTTAAATAATTTTTATAATGCTAACCATGGCTCAGTGTAGGATACATGTATCAACCAAGCTATGGCTAGGGAATTACAAAAACTAAAGGATATGATATCCAGTGTACCAGGAGTGGTTAAGCCCATTCCTGAAATTCCAGATGGAAGCCATAAGATATCCCGTTTTGCACCACCTATTTGTGATGCAGAAATTCCAAAGAGGTTCCAAATACCAACAATGAAGCTATATGATGGTTCAACAGATCCAGAAGAACATGTAGCTCGATACAAAGACAGGATGGAGATCAATCCCATCCCGAAGAGGTTAAAAGAAGCATGTATATACAAGGGTTTCGGATCCACATTTCACATACACCACCACTACACATAATCAAAGAAATGTATGGTTGTAAAGTCATTTTTATCATTATGCATGCTACTTACTACTTAGTCAAGAGAATCAGGCAAATAACCATGGACATTAAACTAATTATCGAGAGAACAAAGTGATCGTGGATTGAAACCCTTAGCCAGTTAAAGATAGGAGCAAAACACATGTATTTCCAGTGGCAAAGTTTGAGATTTCCGACCGGAGGGTCAAAAACGTATATACCCAAAAATTTCTATACGAAAACTATATACTCTCCACTACTGAGCGAAAAGAAAAGTTCGGGGGGTTGGTCGCCCAATCCCGCCCCCACTATGCTGCGCCCTTGCGAACGTCAAGGGTCAGATCAAGGTTAGAGTGTCCACACAAGTCAAAAGTGTGGATAAGGATGACAATGGGTCGAGTATTGGTAATCTCATACTCATATCCGATTGTAAAACCGTGTCACAATACCCATTGGATATCGAACATACCCACAAGTATCAGGCATACCCATTAGTTTCTTAAAAAAATACAGGATTTCAAAATAAATCTTTTTCTTACCATTATATTATACTATACATACAAATACCATGGAGGGGAATAGTGTCAGCCAGCTGTCTGACACTTCCCCAATGGTCCCGCCAAATTATGGTTTTGCACTGTTTAAATTTACAGTTTTATCATTGATTTTAATTTTTTCCTCCTAGCCAAGTTACGGTTTTCCCCTCAGTTTAAATTTACAGTTTTGCCATCGTTTTTTTTACAAAACTGTAGTAGTGTTTTGTTTTAATTTGTTGACTCGATGTAAATTTTATTCGTGTCAGGTGGCTTCCTAACACACGCTAATTTTTCCTGAAAAATTACAAGTTTGTCCGCAGTTTAAAATTATAGTCTTTCCATCATTTTAGTTTTTTTAACAAAAGTATGTTAGTGTTTTGTTTTAATTGGTTGACTCAGTATAAGTTTTTTTAGATCATGTTATTAGTAGTATGTACAAATAACTGAAACATATATGTACATATTCTAAAAGAAAAATATTCACCTTAGTGTCCCAAAGATGAGGGGCCAAAAACTAGTTGAATACATTTTATTATAGTTATTTTATTTTACTTCGGGTAGAAAGGAGACGTTACATAAAATCATAAACATACTTTTCACACGTGGACAGGGAGATGGTCGAGGTACTTCCACGCAGTACACAAGCTATCTTGTGTCCACTACTAAATTTTCGCTTACATTGCATGTTTGCATCCACTTGTTTTTTTTTATGAATTTGATTATTATTTCATTGTTTTTATTTTTATACATAAATTTTCATTGATTTTTTTTCGCACATAAAAAATAGCAAATATTTTAATTTATAAGTAGTGATGTATACAATGAATTAAAATTATCCACAATGAATTATACATTTTTACGAACTTTATTTTTTTTTAAATAAAAAGCGATCATTTTTATATTCAACTAGTAGGATTTCTACGCGTTCTACGATAGGAATTCGATCAGTATCGATTCGTGATAAGGTGCCGGTATTCGCTATAGTAATTGAAAGAAAAAAATAAAAGAAAAAAATTGTGATTTGGCCAAAAGGATATCAAAACGTGTTTTGCATCGATCGAGAACCAAAATAACGAGTTCATGTACCAGTTCCGATTACACGGATACCACTATTATAGTTATTCAGTCGGAATCAGTTAAGGTTCATTAGGATACCATCATTCATATAACATGCAATGCAAAAAGAAAACCACTATACTTTTTATACAACTCTGTCGTCAGGAAAATTTATAACGGAATGTCGAGATAAAAAAACTTAATGAACGCAAGTTATCGAAAGAAATTCAAATTGTAACACCCCGAAAATTTTCGTCCAACTAATCCCGACTATGTGGATGGAGATATATATATATATATATAATACCCAGTAAATCTCAGCAATAGCAAAGCTAAGGTAGGGTCTGAGGAGGGTAAGATGTAGACAACCTTACCGCTACCCCGTAGGAATAGAGAGGTTGCTTTCAGTGAGACCCCCGGCTCGATAGTAGTTTTGCATCAAGCCTTGGACATAAGGCATATAACACTTAGCAATTGAGACAACTGCCGATTAGTGCATGTACCCCCTTGTCTTTCGGCTATCAACGCCACAACATGATGCATGATTAACAATCCCTTATTTTAACGTTATTTTCACGAAATTAGTAAAATAACGTTAAAATTAAAGCACTTTCACTTTTGCCCCTCAAGTGACCACACATATATATATTATATGCGCATACCGCAAGCGGGGCATTATATATATTGTTAGGGGAGGATTTCCTAATGACCTGTGATCCTCATGTGTTATCCTGTTTAGTGATCCTTACTTCTGTGACAGATGGTGATCCTCAGAAGTGCTTCAGGATCAGGATCACAGATCATCCTAAGGATCCTTATACTAACGATTGTTCACTTTGAATTCGGTATTGTTTTGCAGAAGTAACAGCTTGGACTTGGTCTTGGCAACATTCCTGAAGAATATTCCACGGTTATTCCGCACGTGCTTGACTGAAAATGGACGTTATGGAGTCGTGGGAAGGCTTGCATGAATTGCGGGATGTTAGTTAGCATAGTTAACTTCTATTTTTAAAGGGGTAGCGAGCTAGTTTTAGAACACTTGGCTAATTTTGGCTACACACACTCGTACAACTGCACTCATCAGCTCACGGCGAAACACATAGCTATTTTCATACATTTTTGCAAGATACACCATAGTGATCCTTGTACCTAGCTCGCTATCATCCAAAGTTGTAAAGAATTATTGTTTAATTTGAGTTGGTGATCGGTAGTTTCCATCACCCGAGGTTTTTTATGCCGGAGATCATTCATTGATCTAGGGCTTTTTCCTCGTATAAATCTTTGTGTCACTTGTGAAATTTATTTCTGAGTGATCCTCATTGTCATTTACCAATTCAAGCATCATACCCCGTAACAGAGAGTTTGGTTGCATTATCCTTGTCTGATTTTTGACCAAAACAGTTTGGCGCCCACCGTGGGGCAATTGGTGCTTCATTCATAAAGATTCTCATTCTCGTGATCATTTTGGTTCATTGCATCCAAGCAGATGGCTTCATCATCAAAGAATACTTCTACTGCGATGTCTGCAGTCAATTCATCTCAGGGCATTCCACCTTTGCCTCCACCACCTTCTGGATCTCAGAAGAATGCCGAGAAGAAACCAACTCCCATTTTCTCAAAACCTCCAACTTCTTCTGCCTCTTATACTCCTACTACTAGTGACATGTTTACTCTAATTTTGCAGATGAAGGAGCATATACAGCAGCAGGATAAGACCAACGAAAGGATTCTTAGAGAAATCGGAGACCTCAAGAAACAAAACAGATCGGCAGAAGATCATTCCCCACTAATGCCCAGATCTTTGAATTTCGATACTCCAGTGATAACTTCCCAGCCTTCAGTGGTTCCAGACGTTCAACATGTGGGAGGGCCAAAAGGAGTGCACTACGGATCATCAGCAATGACTCAGGCATCAGGTTCATACTTCCAGCCAGCAGGATCCCATCCTCAGCATATAGGATCCTTCGCAAGCTCAGGAGGATACCCAGGAGCGCAGCAGATTCAAGGGTTCTGGCCATTCCAAGGATCCTCCCAGGTTCAAGTATCCTCCTATGTCCCAGGATCCTCGCAGGTTCAAGGATCCTCCCAGGTTCAAGGATCCTCCTATGTTCCAGGATCCTCGCAGGTTCAAGGATCCTCGCAGGTTCAAGGATCCTCCCAGCTTCAAGGATCCTCTCAGTTTCATGGATCCTTCCAGATGCCGGGATCCTTAAGGAGTTTGCAATCAGGGAGTTCAGATATCCATCAGGGAGAGTTTATTCCAATGCAGACCATTGCTTCTACTGGTCCTTCGATCATTCCGGAGTCTCAACAATATGGATTCACATCCACTCTTCCTAATTTGAACCCAGTGGGAGGTAACACTTTCAATAATTCTTATACCACTAACCATGGCCTTATGCAGGATACAGGTATCAATCATGCCATGGCCAGCGAATTGCAAAAGTTAAAGGATATGATATCAAGTGTCCCAGGAGTGGTCAAGCCTATCCCGGAGATTCCAGATGGGAGCCATAAGATATCTCGTTTTGCACCGCCAATCTGTGATGCTGAGATACCCAAGAGGTTCCACGTGCCAACCATGAAGTTGTATGATGGTTCAACAGATCCTGAAGAACACATAGCACAATACAGGGAAAGGATGGAGATCTATCCCATCCCAGAAAGGTTAAAGGAAGCATGTCTGTGCAAGGGATTTGGATCCACTCTTATTGGATCAGCTCTTAAATGGCTGCTAAGTCTTCCCTCTTACTCTATTACCTCATTTGCTAATCTAGTTAACCTATTTAATAATCAGTTTTCTTGTAGTAGAAAATTTGAGCGTTTAACTAGTGATCTGTATAGGATAACCCAGGGTCATAATGAATCATTAAGGGACTATATCACTAAATTTAGTAAAGAATCCTTAGATATTCCTAACCTGGATATAGCTACGGCTGTTGAAGCCTTTAAAATGGGATTGCTTAGGGATTCACTATTCTATGATGATCTTGTTATGACGCCATGCAGGAACCTAGATGAGGTAAGAACCCGGGCACTCAGGTTCATCCGGTTAGAGGATGACAAGAGGATCCAGGAGAGATTAGCAGGATCCTCAAAGCAAGAGAAACAAGGATCCTCGTTCAAGAACAACAAGTTCAGATTGTATAACAAATCTGATAACCAGAATGTGCATGCTGTTGAACAAGAAGAGGATGATGAGGATTATCCTCCAATTTCTGAATATTGTTTTTCTGTTGATAACAATGAACTAATCCTTGCGATGCAGAATTTAGGTGATAAAGCTAGATGGCCCAGGAAAAATGACAGACCAGCTGCAACTAAAGATAAGTCAAAGTGGCGTGCATACCATGAAGACTTTGGGCATCTCACAGAAGAATGCATTGCACTGAGAAAAGAAATTGGATACTTGTTGAGCAAGGGGCACTTGAAAGAATTATTGGGGAGAAAGAAGTCAAGGACTCAGGATCCTGAAAGGATCCCGGAGAAAGCTCATGCCCCTCCAGCGGATGCACAAGTTATAAACTTTATTTCTGGAGGATCAGACATTTGTGGAACATCCTTCTCAGCAGCTAAAAGGCATGCAAAGGAAACCAAGATGGATAATGGAGATAGACCCATCCGAACATCCAGTGTCTCCGAAGGAAAAGTCATAACTTTTGATGAGGATGATCGTGTTGACATTCAGGATCCTCATCACGATGGTTTGGTTATCACTCTTTGTATATCTAACCATTTTGTCCGCAGGATCCTTATAGACGAAGGAAGCTCTGTGAACATTATCCAGCTTGATGTTCTTAAAAAGATGAATATTCATGAATCCGATATCATACCAAGATCCTCTGTGCTTGTGGGATTCAGTGGAGAAACTAAAAATACTCTGGGGGACATAAAACTCCCAATCTATATCGAAGGCCTACATTCTTACCAAAAATTTTGTGTTATCGACTGTTTATCTTGTTGTAATTTTATCCTTGGCAGGCCTTGGATACATGACATGAAGGCAGTCCCATCCACCTATCATCAGTGTGTGAAGCTCCCTAGTCCCTGGGGAATAGTGAAGATTGATAGTCATCAGCAGGAGGCTAAGAACTGCTACACTTCATCAATGAAACCAGCCTCAAAGTCAAGGGAGCAATAGCAATCAAAGTATCCTCCAAGGGATGTCTTGGAGGCAAGAGAGCAGGATGTAGTAGAAATCCTTATGGATCCTGATGATCCTGAATCTAAGGTCTATATAGGATCAGGGATCCTTGGCGAAGTAAAAGAAGACCTCATATCCTTCCTCAAAAGGAGGAAAACTACCTTTGCACTCATCAGCTCACAGCGAAACACTTAGCTATTTTCATACATTTCTGCACGATACACCATAGTGATCCTTGTACCTAGCTCGCTATCATCCAAAGTTGTAAAGAATTATTGTTTAATTTGAGTTGGTGATCGGTAGTTTCCATCACCCGAGGTTTTTTATGCCAGAGATCATTCATTGATCAAGGGCTTTTTCCTCGTATAAATCTTTGTGTCACTTGTGCAATTCATTTCTGAGTGATCCTCATTGTCGTTTACCAATTCAAGCATCATACCCCGTAACAGAGAGTTTGGTTGCATTATCCTTGTCTGATTTTTGACCAGATATATATATATATATATATATATATATATATATATATATATATATATATTAATTGACACATGTCCCGAATCTCCAAATAATCCCGACTATGTGGAAGGAGAGGGACAAAAAATGCCTAAATTGGAAAAGATCTAAGGTCCAAGGACTAACACTATAAAAATATTATAAGTTTAAAGTTGAGGGGCTAAATCTGACATTAAGGCATAATTTATGGTATGTTGAGAGTCCCTATAGACCGTATGGTTATACCCTTGTGGTCCACACGGTGTTATATATAACCTACGCGTCTGAGGTCCCTTATTAACCATATCCTAAACCCTTCACTGTTAGGGATGGATTTTCTAAACCTAAGGATCACGGATCCACAAGTGCAGCCAGGATCACGGATCCTCAATTCTGTTTGAATTAAGGATCCTTGGAAGACGTTGCAGAATTAAGGATACAGGATCCTCATTGTTATCCTAACACTAACGATTGTTTCCATTGTATTTAAGCTTGTTTTGCAGGAATGAACGAGTGGGACTTGGTCTTGCCGATATTCTTAGATAATATGCTCTCAATATTCTGCACGTGCATAGCTTAATGACCGTTTTAGAAGTCGTGGGTAGCTTGCACATTTAGCGGATAGTTAGTTATTCAGATTATTTCTATTTTTAAAGCGGATAACAAGTTGGAGTTAGAACAATTAGAAAACACACACACACTCTCGCAAGCTTACTACAACTCATTGGTGATTACATAAATTTTGTACACTAGTGATCCTTGTAACAAGCTTGTTATCATACCGAGTTGTAACGATTATTTGATTAATTATAGTTGGTGATCGGTAGTTTCCATCACCCGAGGTTTTTTATGCTGGAGATCATCTCTTGATCAAGGGCTTTTTCCTCGTATAAATTCTTGTGTCACTTGTTCATTTCATTTGAAGTTTGTTCATACATTCACTATTCAATTCAAGCATCATACCTCACAAAATAAGATTTGGTTGCATTATCCTAGTTTGATTTTTGACCAAAATAGTTTGGCGCCCACTGTGGGGCGATTGGTGCTTCATTTCTGAGAAATTCCGTTCATTGTGATCATTTCGGTTCATTATCTTCAACCATATGGCTTCTTCAGCAAAGAACACTTCAAGTTCCATGTCGGCAGTAACTTCTTCGCAAGGCGTTCCACCTTTGCCTCCACCACCTTTTGGACCTCAGAAGAATGCGGAGAATCCTGCGAAGAAACCAACCCTCGTTTTCTCAAAACCACCAACTTCTGTTGTTTCTTCTGGCCCTACTAACAGTGATCTTTATTCTTTGATTATGCAGATGAAGGGTTACATGCAACATCAGGACAAAACCAACGAAAGGATCCTCCGGGAGATTGATGACATCAAGAAACTGAAGAGATCAGCGGAGGATCACTCCCCCTTGGTGCCGAGGTCGCTGAATTTCGATACTCCGGTCATAACTTCCCAGCATTCTGCAGCTCCAGATGTCCAATACCAGGGTGGATCAACATGAATGCGTTCTGGATCATCGGCAATGTCTCAGGCTCAAGGATCCTCTTTCCAGCCTTTAGGATCTTCATTCCAGCATCAGGGATTCTTCACCAGTTTAGGAGGATACATGGGGACGCAGCCGATTCAAGGATCCTCCCAGGTTCAGGGATCCTCCTCTCAGGTTCAAGGATCCTCCTTCCAGGTTCTAGGATCCTCATCTCAGGTTTACAGATCCATGGATCATCCTCCAAGACCCTTATCCACAGCACATCAAGGATCCAACATCTTCCAGGATCAAGGATTCTTAAGGAGTGTACAACCCGGAAGTTCAGACGTTCATCTGGGAGACTTCATCCCAATGCAGACTATTGGTTCCTCTGGTCCATCAATTATACCAGAATCCCGCCAATATGGATTCACATCTGGAATTCCAAACTTGAATCCTTCGGGAGGTAACACTTTAAATAATTTTTATAATGCTAACCATGGCTCAGTGCAGGATACATGTATCAACCAAGCTATGGCTAGGGAATTACAAAAACTAAAGGATATGATATCCAGTGTACCAGGAGTGGTTAAGCCCATTCCTGAAATTCCAGATGGAAGCCACAAGATATCCCGTTTTGCACCACCTATTTGTGATGCAGAAATTCCAAAGAGGTTCCAAATACCAACAATGAAGCTATATGATGGTTCAACAGATCCAGAAGAACATGTAGCTCAATATAAAGAAAGGATGGAGATCAATCCCATCCCGGAGAGGTTAAAAGAAGCATGTATATGCAATGGTTTCGGATCCACATTAACAGGATCAGCTCTTAAATGGCTGCTAAGTCTTCCCCCTTACTCTATTACTTCATTTGCTAATTTAGTTAATCTGTTTAATAGTCAATTCTCATGTAGCAGAAATTTGAACGATTAACTAGTGATCTATGTTTTGGTCAAAAATCAAGCAATGATACCAAACTTTCTGTTGTGAGGTATGATGCTTGAATCAATGAACAATATTAAGGATCACTCTGAAATGTAATGAACACGTGATACAGAGATTTATACGAGGAAAAAGCCCTTGATCAATGAATGATCTCCGGCATAAAAAACCTCGGGTGATGGAAACTACCGATCACCAACTCAGATTAAACAAGAAATGTATTACAACTTTGGATGATAGCGAGCTAATTACAAGGATCACTATAGTGTAATATGCACAAAAGTGTGTAATCGCCAAGTGAATTGTCGAGAGCTGGTGAGAGCAGTTACGAGTGTGTGTGTTAAGCTAAAAATAGCCAAGTGTTTCTATTTAGCTCGCTATCCCCTTTAAAAATGGAAAAATATCTAAGCTAACAAACATTCCGCTTTGGTGTAAGTCCTCCACGAACTCCATAACGTCCACTTCAGCCATGCACGTGCGGAATAAATATGGAATATGCTCCAGGAATATCGCCAAGACCAAGTCCAAGCTCGTACTCCTGCAAAACAACATCATATTCAAAGCAGACAATCGTTAGTATAAGGATCCTTACGATGATCCATGATCCTGATCCTGCAATACTTCTGAAGATCACTAATAGAAACAGAAGTGAGGATCACTAAACCCAACAGTAATTGAGGATCACTGATCATTGGAAAATCCTCCCCTAACAATTGCCCCCAAAATATAAGGAGTAGTAATGTAGATAACGAGTTATATTTTCTCGTTCTTATCCGTAGCCAACCAACGGATATATAGCCGTTGAATCCTGACTAGCCATTGCTAACATGACGTCATTGAGGTGACTACCCTACAAAATCATCATTATAAATTGAAGTTAGAAATAAGGGTTAGAGAGCATTTAAATTCGTGCGTTTCCTTTTTAAATCCTCATTCGAAGACTTGATCAGGTACTTCTCTTTCCTTTCTCTCTTCATCTTCTCACTCTGTTTCTCCTTCTTCACCACTGTCATAATCAAGATGATGCTGAGATCCTCACCGGCTAAGGATCATAAGAAGGACAACCCCTTGAAAAGCCAAGGGATCATAAAAGATTCTGCAAAAGAACGTTGCTGCTTCACCGATCCACAGATAGACAGAGTCCGCCATTGTTTTCCGGCGAATACCGTTTTCAAACCATTTGATCCCACCGTTCTAAGTGACTTAGTTTCTGAAACCTGGGTAGCTTTTCCGGTCACCCCATTCACAATAGGATACACATATCCTTTTCCAGATTTCACCCAATCCTTCTTCTCTCTCACTGGCATCTCCTACATCCAAGCAATGCCTATGATCTGGAGGGTCTTGATCACCCTTGAAAGGATCATTGAGCAACAACGTATTGATCTGGGAATGTCGGAGCTTGCAGAGATGTACGACCTCGTAAGCCATGGGTCTCACCGGTATCTACTCAAACATAAACGTGGTGAAGAACACCCCATCTTCAAAGCCACTAAGAATGACACCGACTGGAAACGGTGATTCTTCTTTGTCAGAAGGGATTTTATCCCTGATGGAAAGGATCTGCCTAGAAAATGGACCACTCATGGTAGGATAGAGGATCCTTAGAAGGATCACCGGATGAGTTTGCTTCTGATCAGGATTACTAACACATTTCCATCTCTTTTGTGCAGCTGTTTGTGTTTCACATCTCTTCAAAACACCTGCAACAAAGGAAAGGCTTGCTGCTTTCCAAAGACTTGATCCTGCAATAAGATCGTTTAAAGCAAACACCCAGGATTCTTAAGAAGTATCCTCAGGTCCTGTCACTATGTCGAGTAAGTATCCATGTTTATATGTAATTAAATGCTTAAATAAGAATAAAATAAGGATACTTATCTGTTTTGGATGTGTAGGTGCTGGAAAATCTTCAAGATCTGCCTCCAAATTCAGTGTCACTAACCTTGACACTGTCCGATCCTCAAAGAAGAAGCTTGCTGCCAGTCCAACTGTCATGATCCCCAAGGCAACCACTTCTAAAGGCAGGGGTGGCAAGAAAAGGAAGACCTATGAGGCTGACAATCTACAAGGCTTGCCTCTGATCCGTCATCAGTTCCTTGAGTACTTCTAATGTAAGGATCACTGACTTAGCTTAAATATATTGCTCACTTGAGGATCACATGATCCTGAACTTTGCACTGTCTTCTTTGCAGAAATTTGTTGAAATCGAGGACTATGTTGGGAATGTTGAAGAGCTGGAAGGGAAATACTCGGACCTTCAACAAGTAGCGGTGCTCAAGGATCACAAGATTGCTTCTCTTGAAAAGGACCTCAATGATGCCAACACCCAGACGGCTAAAGTTCTGATCAACGCTGACTATGAGAAGCACGAGCTCATGGAGGGTGCTAAAGTCTCCGCTGCCATTGCCATGTATAAAACCAAGCTGCAGATGGCCCAAGAAGCTCAGGATCCTGACTTTGACAGGAGGAACTGGGACATTGAGGGCTGGAAGGCTAGGATGGCTAAGCTGGACAACGAAGAAGAGGCTGAAGAGGTTCTAGCAATCGAGGCTGGTGGCAGTGGTAAGGATCAGGCCGGTGGAGAGGCAAGTGGAGCTGGTGATGGTGATGCAGCGAAGGTGTATGCTGCACGGATGGGCGATGAGGGACACTTCTAGACATAGCCGGAGCCCATTTTTTAAGTTTAGTTGTCTAGTTACTGTTAGGGCTGGATTTTTACTATAAGTGATCCTTATACGTGATCCTAACCAGTGATCCTTGTTTCTTTGGCAGGCAGTGATCCTCAGCCGGACTTCAGGATCAGGATCATGGGACGTTATGGTGATCCTTATACTAACGGTCACCTTCGCTTACTACAATATTATTTTGCAGGAACATCTAGCAGGATATGCTCTAGGCATCATGATCAAGGAACGCGTTTTCACAATTATGGCAAGAGCTAAATTGAAGATAGACGTTGTACCGGATATGGAAACTTGGCTTGATCTAAGGGCAGCAATTTAGGCTAGATTATCTTTATTTCTAAAGGGGTAATGAGCTGATATTTAGTCACTTTACCTAAAATAGGTCACCCACACATGTATAAATACCACTCTTCCTCATTCGGAAGAACACACACGACATACGACACAACTCTCAAACACTTAGACACTCAGTGATCCTTGTACTCAGCTCATTACTATCCAAAGTTGTAATTATATTTTTGATATATTGAAGTTGGTGATCGGTAGTTGCCATCACCCGAGGTTTTTTATGCCGGAGATCATTCATTGATCAAGGGCTTTTTCCTCGTATAAACCCTTGTGTCTTTGCATCTTTATCACAGAAGTGATCCTTTACTTTCATAATTAACCAAGCATCATACCCCGTTTTCATAAAGTTTGGTTACATTATCCTTGTGTGATTTTTGACCAAAACAGTTTGGCGCCCACCGTGGGGCAATTGGTGCTTCATTCATAAGAAAATCTTTTGTTCGAAATTATTTCAGAGAGTTACATGGCTTCATCATCGAAGAACACGTCCACGGCGATGTCTGCGGTCACTTCATCACAGATCACCTTGCCTCCTCCACCGGCAGGATCTCAGAGAAATACTGAGAAGAGATCAACTCCCACTTCCTCTAAACCTCTATCTTCTTCTGCTATGAATTCTTCTATTCCCAGTACTAATGATGTATTTGCTTTAATTTTGCAGATGAAGGATCGTATGCAGCGGCAAGATGAAACTAACGAAAGGATCCTCAGGGAAATTGGAGATCTCAAAAGACAAAAGAAAGCGGCAGAGGATCATTCTCCACTGATGCCCAAATCCTTGAGCTTTGATACTCCAATGATCACTTCCCAGCCATCAGGGATCCCGGACGTGCAAATTATAGGGGAGTCAAGAGGATCACATCTCAACTCGGCAGCTATGACTCAGACATCAGGCTCACATTTTCAGCCCGTAGGATCCTATCCTCAGTACATGGGACCCTTCAGGAATTCGGGAGCCTATCCGGAGACACAGCAGTTTCCAGGATCCTACTTTGTTCCAGGATCATCCCAGGTTCAAGGATCCTCCTTTGTTCCAGGATCATCCCAGGTTCAAGGATCCTCCTTTGTTCCAGGATCATCCCAGGTTCAAGGATCCTCCTTTGTTCCAGGATCATCCCAGGTTCAAGGATCCTCCTTCGTTCCAGGATTACCCCAGATACCAGGATCCTTACAGATGCCAGGATCCCTAAAAAGTTTGCAAACAGGAAGTCTAGATGTCCATCAAGGGGACTTCATTCCAATGCAGACCATTGCTTCCACTGGTCCCTCCGTTGTTCCAGAATCCCAGCAATATGGATTCCCTAACTTGAACCCAATGGGAGGTAACACTTTAAATAATTATCCTACTACTAACCTTGGATTCATGCAGGATACAGGTACCAATCATGCTATGGCCAGGGAATTACAGAAACTAAAGGACATGATCTCAAGTGTTCCAGGGGTAGTCAAGCCTATCCCAGAGATTGCGGATGGAAGCCACAAGGTATCCCGTTTTGCACCACCAATTTGTGACGCAGAGGTACCCAAAAGGTTCCATATCCCTACCATGAAGTTGTATGATGGCACAACGGATCCGGAGGAGCATATAGCACAATACAGGGAGAGGATGGAGATCAATCCTATCCCAGAAAAATTGAAGGAAGCATGCCTATGTAAAGGATTTGGATCTACTCTTACTGGATCAGCTCTTAAGTGGCTGCTAAGTCTTCCCCCTTACTCTATTACTTCATTTGCCAATTTAGTTAATTTATTCAATAACCAATTCTCTTGTAGTAGAAAATTTGAAAAATTAACTAGTGATTTGTACAGGATAACTCAAAATCATAACGAATCATTAAGGGATTATATAACTAAATTTAGTAAAGAATCCTTGGACATTCCCAACTTGGATATGGCTACGGCTGTTGAAGCCTTCAAAATGGGACTGCTTAAGGATTCATTATTCTATGATGATCTTGTTATGACACCATGCAGGAATTTAGATGAAGTAAGAACTCGAGCACTCAGGTTTATCTGGCTAGAGGACGACAAGAGGATCCAGGAAAGACAAGTAGGATCCTCAAAACAAGATAAGCAAGGATCCTCCTTCAAAAGCAACAAGTTCAAATCCTACCATAGAAACGAGAACAAGAATGTGCATGCTGTTGACCAAGAAGAGGATGATGAAGAATATCCTCCAATCTCAGAATATTGTTTTTCCGTTGATAATCATGAACTGATCCTTGCAATGCAGAATCTAGGTGAAAAAGCCAGATGGCCCAGGAAGAATGATAAACCATCCGGGACTAAGGATAAGTCCAAATGGTGTGCATACCATGAGGATTTCGGGCATCTAACTGAAGATTGCATAGCCTTAAGAAAAGAAATTGGATACCTGCTAAGCAAGGGGCATCTAAAAGAATTGTTGGGGAGAAAAAAGCAAAGGACCCAGGATCCTGAAAGGATCCCTGAAAAGGCTCCAGCACCTCCGGCAAACGCACAAGTGATTAACTTCATATCCGGAGGATCAGACATTTGTGGTACATCCTTTTCAGCGGCCAAAAGACATGCAAAAGAATCAAAAATGGATAATGGAGAAAGGCCTATTAGAACCTCAAGTGTCTCAGAAGGGAAGATGATAACATTTGATGAGGATGATCGCATTAACGTTCAGGATCCTCACCATGATAGCTTAGTTATCACTCTCTTTATCTCTAATCATTTTGTCCGCAGGATCCTTATTGACGGAGGGAGCTCAGTGAACATTATCCAGCTTGGTGTCTTGAAGAAGATGGGAATCCCAGAATCAGACATCATACCAAGATCCTCCGTGCTTGTTGGATTCAGTGGGGAAACGAAGAAAACTCTGGGGGACATCAAACTCCCAATCTACGTGGAAGGATTACATAATTACCAAAAATTTTGTGTTATTGACTGTTTATCTTGTTGCAACGTTATCCTTGGCAGGCCTTGGATACATGACATGAAAGCAGTTCCATCTACCTACCATCAATGTGTAAAGCTCCCTAGCCCATGGGGAATAATCAAGATCGATAGTGACCAGCAGGAGGCTAAGGATTGTTATACCTCATCTATGAAGCCAACCTCGAAGCCAAGGGAGCAATAGCAATTACAGTATCCTCCAAGGAATGTCTTGGAGGCAAGGGAACAAGATGTAGATGAAATCCTCTTGGATCCTAGTGATCCTGAATCAAAAATCTATATCGGATCAGGGATCCTTGGCAAGATGAAAGAAGACATGATATCCTTCCTCAAAAGAAGAAAATCTACCTTCGCTTGGAAACATGAAGATATGACAGGTATATCTAAGGATATTATTACTCACAAACTTGGCATTGACAGGTCTATCAAACCAATCCATCAAAAAAGGAGGAAGTTTGCACCAGAAAGGAATGCCATTATCCAAGAAGAAGTAGAGAGACTACTTCGAGCAGGTATGATCAGAGAGGTAAAGTATCCAAAATGGTTAGCCAATGTGGTTGTTGTCCAAAAGAAAAACGGAAAGTGGAGGGTATGTGTCGATTTCACTGATTTGAATAAGGTATGTCCCAAGGATCCTTTCCCATTACCCCACATTGACTCCATGGTGGATGCAACAGCGGGGCATGAACTGTTAACCTTTATGGATGCATCATCTGGGTTCCAACAAATCCAGATGGAACCATCTGACCAAGAGGATACAGCCTTTATGACCCCAACCGGTTTATATTGTTATATTGCCATGCCTTTTGGACTAAGAAATGCAGGTGCAACATATCAAAGGCTGGTAAATATGATGTTCAAGAATCAAATTGGAAAAACTATGGAGGTGTGCATAGATGATATGGTGGTCAAATCAAAGAAAGCTGAGGATCACCTAAAGGACTTAGAAGAAGCATTCGATATCCTTGATCATTACAACATGAAACTTAATCCTTCAAAATGCCATTTTGGTGTTAAGGCAGGAAAGTTCTTAGGACACATGGTAACCCAGAGGGGCATTGAAGCAAGCGCGGAACAAATCAAAGCATTGATAAATATCAAATCTCCTGCCAATGCCAAGGATGTCCAAAGACTGACAGGCAGGATAGCAGCTTTGAACAGGTTCATATCGAAATCCTCAGAAAAATGCAAAGAATTCTACGATATCCTAAGGAAGAATAAGAAGTTTGAATGGACTGAGAAACATGAGAACGCTCTACAAGCCCTCAAAGAATATATGTCCTCAGCACCAGCATTAGCAAAACCGGAAAAAGGAGATGTGTTATCCTTATATCTAGCGGTATCCTCAACCGCTGTAAGTGCTGTCCTTGTTAAGGATCACGAAGGTACACAATATCCTATCTACTATGTAAGTAAAAGCCTACTTGATGCCGAATCCAGGAAACCGGACATGTCAGGGAGAATGGCTAAGTGGGCAGTGAAGCTTAGTGCCCATGATATAAGATACGAACCAAGAACAGCCATTAAATCTCAAGCACTAGCTGACTTTGTGGCTGATTTCAGTAGTGATCTACAAAAGGAAGCAGAATTGGAGGTCCAGCAGCTGGATGAGACCAAGGATCCTTGGATACTACACACTGACGGATCCTCAAATATCAAAGGCACAGGGCTAGGGATCCTACTAAAATCGCCACAGGGGGACATAATACCCCACTCCATAGCCTGTGAGTTCCAAGCAACTAACAATGAGGCTGAATATGAAGCCTTAATTGCTGGCTTACAAATTGCTAAGGATATGGGGGTAAGATATCTCGAAGTATATGTAGATTCATTATTGATCACCAATCACTTTAATGGATCCTATGCTGTTAAAGGTGAAAAACTAACCAAATATTTAGAGATAGTCAAAGAATTGGCACTCTCTTTTGTTTCTTTTAGCTTAACACAGGTACCAAGGGAGGATAACACGGAAGCTGATGCATTGGCCAACCTAGGATCATCCTTAAAAATTCCAGAAGATATAAGTATCCCTATCATCCATATCCTGGCTCCTGCTATTGAAAATCAAGTAGCCATGGAAATAGAAGAGGATACTGCAGTAACCCCTAGTGAAGAAGCTCGATCTTATTCAGGATCATGGATCCCACCAATCGTGAAATACTTGCAAAACGGAGAGGTCCCAATGGGAGAAAATCCTAGAGCTTTCAGGATCAAGGTATCTCAATTTACAATCTTAAATAATATGCTATATAAACGATCCCTTGCAGGACCATATTTAAGATGTATTGAGGATCCTGAAATTGAAGAAGTGTTGAGAGACTTCCATGAAGGAGATTGTGGAAACCACACTGGGGGCAGGGCATTATTCTCAAGGATCCTTAGAACAGGATACTACTGGCCAACCATGAAAAGGGATGCTATAGAGTATGCTAAGAGGTGTGATCCTTGCCAAAGACATAGCAATATCCTTCACCAACCAGCTGAATTACTACACCCCATACCATCCTCTTGGCCATTCATGAGATGGGGAATGGATATAGTTGGCAAGCTCCCTAAAGCACCTGGTGGAAAAGTATTTATGCTTGCCATGACTGACTATTTTTCCAAGTGGATAGAAGCTGAAGCCTTCGCTCAAGTCAGAGAAAAGGAACTCATATCCTTCATTAAAAGAAACATTATAACTAGATTTGGCATTCCCTCTGAAATTGTATGTGATAATGGCTCCCAATTCATTGGAAGCAGAACCACTAACTTTTGTGACAGTTGGGGAATCAAGATGATCACATCAACACCAGTTCACCCACAAGCCAATGGTCAAGCAGAATCATCCAACAAGATCATCATCAACAATCTGAAGAAGAAGCTAGGATCCAAGAAAGGGAAATGGGCAGAAGAGTTACCTTATGTGCTATGGGCTGATAGGACAACTCCCAAGAATGCCACCGGTCAAACACCCTTCTCTTTAGTATTCGGGGCAGAAGCAGTGATCCCAACAGAGATGGTGATCCCAACTGCTAGAACAAGTGCTCGTGATCCTGAAGAAAATGCTACAATCCTAGCTCAGGATTTGGATACCATTGAGGAAAACAGGGATCTAGCTAGGATAAGGATGGCAAGCTACCAACAAAGGATGGCTGGTGCCTACAACAAGAATGTCAGGATAAGGAAGTTCCAAGTCGGAGATATGGTGTTGAGAAAAGCATTTCAAAATACTATCAATCCTGCTGACGGGAAGCTAGCACCAAAATGGGAAGGTCCCTACTTGATTGAAGCTGAAGCAGGAAAGGGGGCATACAGGTTGCTAACCATGGAAGGAAACTTGTTACCAAGAGCCTGGAATGCTGTTCACTTAAAGAAATATTTTATGTGAACATGATCCTTCCTGCATGTGATCCTTACATTGAAGTATCCTTGAAGGATCCTGGAGATATCGGTGATCCTTACTCTGGTAATATGCTTATCCTAAAACTATTGCATTTTCTTACTTGTTGCCTAAGGATAAGGATCATGTATCCTTCATCCTCTACTCACAAACCATTTGAGTTATGATAGTTCAAGTATCTTCAGCAAATCATCAAAGATCTCCAAAAGCACCACAGATCCTTGGGTACATCCCCAGTTATCCTTGGGATTATCCCCAGTTTCCGCCAGCAGCGCACGATGATCCTGGTATAGTTCACGTCTTTGGGACCAGTACCCACTTTCGGGGCTGACAACCTCATCGTACTGGCTATATTTGGGATCCTACGTATAATGGTGGACGCACCATACATCCGTTCCTAAGGTTTCTAACGTTTTCACGTTAGCTAAGGTTTTGACATTTTCATGTCACTAAGTTTGGATAGTTGCCAGAAAGGGCCATACTCCAGTTTACATACGATCCTTTGGGCTTGTCCCCAGTTATCCTATGGGCTTGTCCCCAGTGATCCTCAGGGATCATCCCCAGTTATCCTATGGGCTTGTCCCCAGTGATCCTCTGGGATCATTCTCAGTTATACTTTGGGCATGTCCCCAGTTACTAATTTATCTTTTACATTGGCTTAGTCCCAAGTTATATCTCACTTTTCAGGTTTTGGAAGTCTAAACATATAAGGGTCCTTAATCCTTATTAATTATCAAAGTCTTATCTATGATTGTCTTGATTGAAGGTTAGGATCCTAACGTGGATCCTCAGGTATGATCCTTGACTATTTTTGATTATACTCTTTATCCTAACCAACCCTTATACTTTGACAACCGAACCAATGATCCTTGAACTAAAACACTTTGAGAATTTTCAATATGAGGATATTTGATCCAGGATCATATCCTAAATTTATTAAACACTTTGTCAACTCTTGTTATTTTAACAAATATAGCAATTGAGAAATAAGAGGATTATTGAAGGATAACAACACAAGATAAGCCAGAAAGATTAAAGTTATATTATTAAATAAAAGGATCATCAACCCTTTCAAAAAGTTGTCAAAATTGCCAACCCACATTTCTACCAGCAAAACGTGGCCCGTCCACATGGGTTGGCAAAGGGTGTCCATTGTCTATGCGGTCTTAGCATCTTTGCAGGAAAGTAAAAGCGGCAGGATCACAAAGGCTTCATCCCCCAAACAGAGGATCCCTCCACCTTTTGTAATCCTACCTATTGTCTAAAAGGATCCAGGATCCTTAACCCTAAGAAACTATTGTTTAAGTTACAGACCATAAATTGTTCCAAATACCACAACCACAAACCACTAACAAACCTAAAAAATTGGGCTCCGGCCTAGTCAACAATATCCATCATCGCCCAATCATGCAGCCTACTCCTTCGCTGCTCCATCTCCACCAGCTTCTCCATCCTGATCCTTATCAGCATCACCTCCCTCCAGCCTCGGGATATCCTCAGCATCCTCCTCGTCATCCAAGTCCGCCAGCCTTGCCTTCCAACCTTCAACGTCCCATGAGCTTTTGTCAAAGGTGGGATCCTGAGCCTCCTCAGCCATCTGAAGTTGTATCTTGTACATAGCAATCGCCGCCGAGACCTTGGCATCTTGGGTGATCTCCTGCTTCTCGTTATCCATATCAGTCAGCCTCTGAGCAGCTTCATCCTTGGTGGCCTGGAGTTCCTTCTCAAGATCCGCTATCTTGAGATCCTTTAACACACCCATTTGCTGAAGATCGGCAATCTGGCTCTCCTGGTCCTCAACATTGCCAAGATAAGTTTCAATTTCAGCAAGTTTCTGCAAACAAGAGAATAAAGACAAGCTCAGACTCAGGTGATCCTCAAAAAACAAGATACTCGAGGCAGTGATCCTCACCTCATTCACGTAATCGAGGAATTGCTGACGAAGGAGGGGGAATCCTTGGAGTTCATCAGAGGCTTTCCTTTTCTTCCCCTTGCCCCGGATAGGCGCCTTGGGGGCTGAGAATGAAGGACTGGCAGCAGGAGCCTTCTTCTTTGAAGACGTGACATTGGCAAGATCACTGATCCCAAATTTGGAGGCTGATTTAACAGACCTGGCAGATTTTCCAGCACCTACACAATTCAAAAACAAGATAAGTTCCCTTGTTAAAATTAAATACTTTTACATAAAACTTACTTTCTATAAGGATACTTACTTGACATTGTGGCAGATGCAGAGGATATCTCTTGAGAATCTTGAATGGTGACTTGGAAGCTTCTGACTTCAGGTTCAAGCTTTTTAAAAGCTAACACTCTTTCTCTGGCAGCAGGGGTCAACTTTAAGTGAGCAACGGAGATAGCTGCATAAAAAAGACAAAGGAGAAAAGACATCAGTGATCCTCATCATATGAGAACAGGACTGATAGTGATCCTTCGAGGATCCTCTACCCTACCATGAGTGGCCCATTCCTTGGGCAGATCCTTCCCATCCGGGATGGAATCCCTCTTAACAAAGAAAAACCGACGTTTCCAGTTCGTATCATTCTTGGTAACTTTGAAGATAGGGTGATCCTCCCCAGCTTTCCGTTTCAGCAGATACCGATGTGATCCAAACGTAGTAAGATCATAGAGCTCAGATAGCTCCGCCATCCCCAGATCAATTCCTTCCTGCTCAATGATCCTCTCGAAGGTATAAAGAACCCTCCAGATCATCGGCATAGCTTGGATGTAAGAGATGCCGGTTAAGGAAAAGAAAGACTGGGTAAAGTCTGGAAAAGGGTATGAGTAACCTATAGCAAACGGAGTAGCAGGAAAAGCCACCCAGACATCTGAGACAAAGTCGCTCAAAGCAGTAGGATCAAAGGATTTAAAAACAACATTCGCCGGAAAGCAATGGCGAATCTTGTCTATGTGGACATCAGTAAAGCAGCACCTCTCCGTAGGAGAATCCTTGATAATCCCCTGGCTTTTTAAAGGACTATCCTTCTTGGAATCCTTGTGTGGGGAGTTCCGGAGCAGCATGATTGTGATCGAGTAAAAAGAAACAGAGCAAAGAAGAATAGAGAGAAGAAGAAAGAGAAGAGCAGAATACCTGATCGATCTTCGGTGTAGAATATGAAGGGAGTGTATCTCGAATTTAAATACAAACTGATCCTCACCCTATCTCCTATTTATAATCATGATCTGCAGGATTGTCACATCTCTGACGTAATGATCATAACGGCTAGTCCGAGCATAACGGCTAGTTTCTTGGAGTCGCCCGTTAGAGATAAGATCGAAACAAAATATAACTCGTCTATTTACAATTAACTCCTTATATTTTGGGGGCAATTGTTAGGGCTGGATTTTTACTATAAGTGATCCTTATACGTGATCCTAACCAGTGATCCTTGTTTCTTTGGCAGGCAGTGATCCTCAGCCGGACTTCAGGATCAGGATCATGGGACGTTATGGTGATCCTTATACTAACGGTCACCTTCGCTTACTACAATATTATTTTGCAGGAACATCTAGCAGGATATGCTCTAGGCATCATGATCAAGGAACGCGTTTTCACAATTATGGCAAGAGCTAAATTGAAGATAGACGTTGTACCGGATATGGAAACTTGGCTTGATCTAAGGGCAGCAATTTAGGCTAGATTATCTTTATTTCTAAAGGGGTAATGAGCTGATATTTAGTCACTTTACCTAAAATAGGTCACCCACACATGTATAAATACCACTCTTCCTCATTCGGAAGAACACACACGACATACGACACAACTCTCAAACACTTAGACACTCAGTGATCCTTGTACTCAGCTCATTACTATCCAAAGTTGTAATTATATTTTTGATATATTGAAGTTGGTGATCGGTAGTTGCCATCACCCGAGGTTTTTTATGCCGGAGATCATTCATTGATCAAGGGCTTTTTCCTCGTATAAACCCTTGTGTCTTTGCATCTTTATCACAGAAGTGATCCTTTACTTTCATAATTAACCAAGCATCATACCCCGTTTTCATAAAGTTTGGTTACATTATCCTTGTGTGATTTTTGACCAAAACAGTTACGATGTTTTTGTTGAACAATGGTTGGTCTGTAATAACTTTAGACAATAGTTTCTAGGGTGAAGGATCATGGATCCTTGAACAATAGGCAGGAGTATGGGTGGTGGATGGATCCTCTGTTTGGGGGATGAAGCCACTCGTTATCCTTCCGCCTTTATTTCCTGCACTACAAAGACCCGTAAACAATGGACACCCTTTGCCAACCCATGTGGACGGGCCACGTTTTGCTGGTAGAAAAGTGGGTTGGCAATTTTGACAACCTTAAAGGGTTTAATGTTTTGTGAATAAAATAACTTTAACTTTTTCGCTATCTCCCGTGTTGCTATCCTTGTTAGTACTTTACTTTTCAATTGTTGCGATATTCATTTTGTTTAAACTTATCAAGTGAAGAAAAAACTTAATAAATATCCTCAAAAAGTTTAGGATATGATCAAGGATCACATATCCTATAGTCGATAAGTTCCGAAAAGTAGTATATTTTAAGGATCATAAGTTCAGTTGTCAAAGCATAAGGGTTACTCAAATGAATAATGAATAAAATCAAAATAGTTAAGGATCATACCTGAGAATCCAAGTTTGGATCCTAACCTTTAACATTATAATCAGGATAACCATAAGACAAACCTTAGTAGAAGGTAAGGATCAAGGATCCTTGGTCGTTCGTCTCCAAGAACCTGAAATAGGATACAACTTGGGACTAAGCCAATATAAGATAAGAGTTAGCAATTGGGGACAAGCCCAACAATTCTGGGACAAGCCCAATATACTAGGGACAAGCCCAAAGGATAACTGGGGATAAGCCCAAAGGATCGTGTGTAAACTGGAGTGTGGCCCTCACTGGCGACTATCCAAACTTAGTGACATGAAAATGCCAAAACCTTAGCTAACGTGAAAATGTTAGAAACCTTAGGAACGGATGTATTGTACGTCTACCATTATACGTAGGATCTCGGATACAGCCAGTACAATGAAATTGTCAGCCCCTAAAGCGAGTACTGGTCCCATTGCCATGAACTGTACCAGGATCATCGTGCGCTACTGGCGATACTGGGGACAGGCCCAAACTAGGGACTAGCCCAAAACTGGGGACAAGCCCAAATAACTGGGGTCAAGCCCAAATAACTAGGGGTGCTAAACGAGTCGTGTTCGCGGGTTGGCGGGTTCAACCCGACCCGAACCCGAAAATTTTACACGAACCCGGACCCGACCGAACCCAAAAATCGTATCATACATATGAACCCGAACACGACCCGAAGTTTCATGGGTTGACCCGAACATGACCCGTTTAACCCGAATTTTTTAATTTTTCTTTCTGAAATTTACATATTAAAATTACAATTTACTTAAAAACACAAATGTATATAATAATATCATATTTAAATTATAAAATCTATGTTAATTTCTCTTTTTAAGTTATAATCATGGCATAAACTACATACCCCGTTTAATTTATAAAATAAAATATATTGTAAAAAATATAATATAGTATAAATGTGTTGAACGGGTCAACCCGCCAACCCGACCAGGTTGACCCGAACCCGACCCGTTAACCTAAACGGGTTTGCAGGTTCAACCTGAAACTGACCCGAACCCGTTTAGACTAAACCTAAACCCACGAATTTCGTGTTAGGTTCGTGTCAGGTTTTCGGGCCGTGTCAGAAATTCACACCCCTACAAATAACTGGATACTTCTGTGGATAATCAGTCCTTTGTTAAGGATATCTGAACCTTCAAAACTCAGAATCAAGTGAAAGGAGGATAAAGGATGCAGGATCCTTATCCTTATATAAGTGAATAAAAGAATGAAATAGTTTGAGATTAGAATGTTACCAAAATGAGGATCATATGTTTTGTAAGGATCCTTCAAGGATACTTGTCATGTGAGGATCACGGATCCTTGTCACATGAAGTATTTCTTCAAATGGACATCATTCCAGGCTCTTGGTAGTAAATCACCTTCCATTATTAGCAATCGATATGCCCCCTTTCCTGCCTTAGCTTCAATCAAATAAGGGCCTTCCCACTTTGGTGCCAACTTTCCATCAGCATGATTGGTGGTATTCTGAAATGCTTTCCTTAGTACCATATCACCAACTTGAAATTTCCTGATCCTGACATTCTTGTTGTAGGCTCCAGCCATCCTTTGTTGATAATTGGCCATCCTTATCCTTGCCAAATCCCTGAGTTCTTCTATAGTATCCAGGTCTTGAACCAGGTTTTCGGCATTTCTTTTAGGATCACGGATACTTGTTCTTGCAGTAGGAACCACCATTTCTGTAGGGATCGCCGATTCTGCTCCAAATACCAAAGAGAATGGAGTTTGACCAGTAGCATTCTTGGGAGTTGTCCTATCAGCCCATAATACATAAGGTAGCTCTTCTGCCCATTTCCCTTTCTTGGATCCAAGTTTCTTTTTCAAGTTGTTGATGATGATCTTGTTGGATGATTCTGCCTGACCATTAGCTTGTGGGTGAACTGGTGTTGATGTTATCATCTTAATCCCCCAGCTGTCACAAAAGTTAGTAGTTCTACTCCCAATAAATTGGGATCCATTATCACATATGTTTTGGTCAAAAATCACACAAGGATAATGTAACCAAACTTTATGTAAACGGGGTATGATGCTTGGTTAGCTATGAAAGTAAAGGATCACTTCCGTGATAAAGATACAAAGACACAGTGATTTATACGAGGAAAAAGCCCTTGATCAATGTATGATCTCCGGCATAAAAAACCTCGGGTGATGGCAACTACCGATCACCAACTTCAATATAATAAAAATGTAGTTACAACTTCGGATGATAATGAGCTGAGTACAAGGATCACTGAGTGTCTAAGTGTTGAGAGTTGTGTCGTATGTTGTGTGTGTTCTTCCGAATGAGGAAGATGGGTATTTATACATGTGTAGGTAACTTATTTTAGGTAGATAGACCACTAATCAGCTCATTACCCCTTTAGAAATAAAGATAATCTAGCCTAAATTGTTGCCCTTAGATCAAGCCATGTTTCCATATCCGGCACAACGTTCATCTTTAATTCAGCTCTTGCCATATTTGTGAAAGCGCGTCCCTGGATCATGATATGTAGGGCATATCCTGCTAGATGTTCCTGCAAAATAATATTATAGCAATCGAAAGTGACCGTTAGTATAAGGATCACCTCAATGTCCCATGATCCTGATCCTGAGGTCCGGCTGAGGATCACTGCCTGCCAAAGAAATAAGGATCACTGGTTAGGATCTCGTATAAGGATCATTCATAGTAAAAAATCCAGCCCTAACAATTGCCCCCAAAATATAAGGAGTTAATTGTAAATAGATGAGTTATATTTTGTTTTGAGCTTATCTCTAACGGACGATTCCGGTTTACTAGCCGTTGTACATGGACTAGCCGTTAGGATATTTACGTCACTGATGTGACAATCCCTGCGGATCATCATTATAAATAGGAGATAGGGTTAGGATCATTTTGCATTTAAATTCGAAGTATCTTCCTTTATAATCGTCACCGAAGGCTTGATCAGGTATCATCTTCTTCTTTTTCTTCTTTGCTCTGTTCTTTCTTGCTTTTACCCTGTTTTCATCTCGAATATGCTTCTTCGGAATTCACCGCACAAAGGCTCTAAGAAGGATAGTCCCTTGAAAAGCCAGGGGGTTATCAAAGATTCTCCTACGGAGAGATGCTGCTTTACCGATATCCAAATAGACAAGATTCGCCATTGTTTCCCAGCGAATGTTGTTTTCAAACCCTTTGATCCTACTGCTCTGAGTGATTTTGTCTCAGATGTCTGGGTGGCTTTTCCTGCTACTCCCTTCCTCATTGGGTATTCATATCCTTTTCCGATGTTCACCCAATCTTTCTTCTCTCTTACCGGCATCTCATATATCCAAGCTATGCCGATGATCTGGAGGGTTCTATATACCTTCGAGAGGATCATCGAGCAAGAAGGGATTGATTTGGGGATGTCAGAGTTAGCTGAACTTTATGATCTCACCACCTTTGGTTCTCACCGGTACTTGTTGAAACGGAAAGCTGGGGAGGATCATCCCATTTTCAAAGTGACCAAGAATGATGCCAACTGGAAACGTAGATTTTTCTTTGTTAAGAGGGATTCCATCCCGGATGGGAAGGATCTGCCCAAGGAATGGGCCACTCATGGTAGGATAGAGGATCCTTGAAGGATCACTATCAGTCCTGTCTCGTATGATGAGGATCACTGATATCTTTTCTTTTTTGTCTTTTTATGCAGCTATCTCCGTTGCTCACTTAAGGTTGACCCCTGCTGCCAAAGAAAGAGTGTTAGCTTTCAAGAAGCTTGATCCTGAAGTTCGAAGCTTTCAGATTATTATCCAAGATTCTCAAGAGATATCCTCTGCATCTGCCGCAATGTCAAGTAAGTATCCTCATAAAAAATAAGTCTTATGTGAAAGTATTCAATTTAATAAGGGAACTTATCTTGTTTTTGAATTGTGTAGGTGCCGGAAAGTCTGCCAGGTCTGTTAAATCTGCCTCCATGTTTGGGATAAGTGACCTTGCCAATGTCACGTCTTCTAAGAAAAAGAAGGCTCCTGCTGCCAGCCCTTCAGTCTCAGCTCCTAAAGCGTCCATTCGGGGTAAGGGAAAAAAGAGGAAAACCTCTGATGAACTCCAGGGATTCCCTCTCCTTCGTCAGCAATTTCTTGACTATGTGAACGAGGTGAGGATCACTGCCCCTGTTGGTTATCTAGTATCTTTCGAGGATCACCTGATTCCGAGCTTGTTTTTATTTCTTTTGTTTGCAGAAACTTGCTGAGATTGAAACTTATATTGGCAATGTTGAGGACCAGGAGAGCCAGATTGCCGATCTTCAGCAAATGGGTGTGTTGAAGGATCTCAAGATAGCGGATCTTGAGAAGGAACTCCAGGCCACCAAGGATGAAGCTGCTCAGAGGCTGATTGACATGGATAATGAGAAGCAGGAGATCATCCAGGATGCCAAGGTCTCTGCCGCAACTGCTATGTACAAGATACAACTACAAATGGCTGCGGAGGCTCAGGATCCTGCCTTTGACAAGAGCTCATGGGATGTTGAAGGTTGGAAGGCAAGGCTGGTAGACTTGGATGATGAGGAGGATGCTGAGGATATCCCAAGGCTGGAGGGAGGTGATGCTGGCAAGGATCATGGTGAAGCGAGTGGAGCTGGTGGTGATGGTGCAGCGAAGGTTTGAGCTGCAAGATTGGGCAATGATGGAAACTTCTAGACATAGCCGGAGCCCAATTTTTTTTTTTGTTTAGTGGTTGTGATGTTTTTAAAACAATGTTGGTCTGTATTTGAACAATAGTTTAGGGTTGAGGATCCTGGATCCTTTGAACAACAGGTAGGATTACAAAAGGTGGAGGGATCCTCTGTTTGGGGGATGAAGCCTTTGTGATCCTGCTGCTTTTACTTTCCTGCAAAGATGCTAAGACCGCATAGACAATGGACACCCTTTGCCAACCCATGTGGACGGGCCACGTTTTGCTGGTAGAAATGTGGGTTGGCAATTTTGACAACTTTTTTGAAAGGGTTAATGATCCTTTGGTTTAATAATATAACTTTAATCTTTCTGGCTTATCTTGTGTTGTTATCCTTTTTGATTTTCAATTGTTTTGACACATGTTTGTTTGAAAAGTTGAGCAAATTATGTTTAAGAAATTTAGGATATGATCCTGGATCAAATATCCTATAATCGAAAGTTTTCAAGATAGTTTATTTTAAGGATCATAGGTTCAGTTGTCAAGGTCTAAAGGTTATTCAAATGAATAATGAAATTAAAAGTAGTTAAGGATCATTCCTGAGGATCCAAGTTAGGATCCTAACCTTTAATCGAAATTACCATAGGTAAAACTTTAATGGATAATAAGGATTAAGGATCCTTAATCGTTTAACTTCGAAACCCTGAAAAAATGGAATATAACTTGGGACTAAGCCAATATAAAAGATAAGTTAGTAACTGGGGACAAGCCCAAAGGATAACTGATGATGATCCCGGAGGATCACTGGGGACAAGCCCAAAGGATAACTGGGGACAAGCCCAAAGGATAACTGGGGACAAGCCCAAAGGATCGTATGTAAACTGGAGTATGGCCCTTTCTGGCAACTATCCAAACTTAGTGACATGAAAATGTCAAAACCTTAGCTAACGTGAAAACGTTAGAAACCTTAGGAACGGATGTATGGTGCGTCCACCATTATACGTAGGATCCCAAGTATAGCCAGTACGATGAGGTCGCCAGCCCCGAAAATGGGTACTGATCCCAAAGACATGAACTATATCAGGATCATCGTGCGCTGCTGGCGGAAACTGGGGATAATCCCAAGGATAACTGGGGTTGGACCCGAGGATCTGTGATGCTTTTGAAGATCTTTGATGATATGCTGGAGATACCTGAACTATCATAACTCAAATGGTTTGTGAGTAGAGGATGAAGGATACATGATCCTTATCCTTAGGCAAAAGGTAAGAAAATGCAATAGTTTTAGGATAAGCATATTACCTGAGTAGGGATCAACGATATCTCCAGGATCCTTCAAGGATATTTCAATGTAAGGATCACATGCAGGAGGGATCATGTTCACATGAAATATTTCTTTAAGTGAACAGCATTCCAGGCTCTTGGTAACAAGTTTCCTTCCATGGTTAGCAACCTGTATGCCCCTTTTCCTGCTTTAGCTTCAATCAAGTAGGGACCTTCCCATTTTGGTGCTAGCTTCCCGTCAGCAGGATTGATGGTGTTTTGAAATGCTTTTCTCAACACCATATCTCCGACTTGGAACTTCCTTATCCTGACATTCTTGTTGTAGGCACCAGCCATCCTTTGTTGGTAGCTTGCCATCCTTATCCTAGCTAGATCCCTGTTTTCCTCAATAGTATCCAAATCCTGAGCTAGGATTGTAGCGTTTTCTTCAGGATCACGAGCACTTGTTCTAGCGGTTGGGATCACCATCTCTGTTGGGATCACTGCTTCTGCCCCAAATACTAAAGAGAAAGGTGTTTGGCCAGTGGCATTCTTGGGAGTTGTCCTATCAGCCCATAGCACATAAGGTAACTCCTCTGCCCATTTTCCTTTCCTGGATCCTAGCTTCTTCTTCAGATTGTTGATGATGATCTTGTTGGATGATTCTGCTTGACCATTGGCTTGTGGATGAACTGGTGTTGATGTTATCATCTTGATTCCCCAACTGTCACAAAAGTTAGTGGTTCTCCTTCCAATGAATTGAGAACCATTATCACATATAATTTCAGAGGGGATGCCAAATCTGGTTATAATGCTTCTTTTAATGAAGGATATGACTTCCTTTTCTCTGACTTGAGCGAAGGCTTCAGCTTCTATCCACTTGGAAAAATAGTCAGTCATGGCAAGCATAAATACTTTTCCACCAGGTGCTTTAGGGAGCTTGCCAACTATATCCATTCCCCATCTCATGAATGGCCAAGAGGATGGTATGGGGTGTAGTAATTCAGCTGGTTGGTGAAGGATATTGCTATGTCTTTGGCAAGGATCACATTTCTTAGCATACTCTACAGCATCCCTTTTCATGGTTGGCCAGTAGTATCCTGTTCTAAGGATCCTTGAGAATAATGCCCTGCCCCCAGTGTGGTTTCCACAATCTCCTTCATGGAAATCCTTCAACACCTCTTCAATTTCAGGATCCTCGATACATCTCAAATATGGTCCTGCAAGAGATCGCTTATATAATACATTATTCAGAATTGTGAATTGAGATACCTTAATCCTGAAAGCTCTAGGATTTTCTCCCATCGGGATCTCCCCGTGTTGCAAATATCCCATGATCGGTGAGATCCATGATCCTGAATTAGGTTGGGCTTCTTGACTAGGGATCATTGCAGTATCCTCTTCTATTTCCATGGCCACCTGTTTTTCAATAGCAGGAGCCAGGATACGGATGATAGGGATACTTATATCTTCTGGAATCTTCAAAGATGATCCTAGGTTGGCCAATGCGTCAGCTTCCGTGTTATCCTCCCTTGGTACCTGTGTTAAGCTAAAAGAAACAAAAGAGAGTGCCAATTCTTTGACTATCTCTAAATATTTGGTTAGTTTTTCACCTTTAACAGCATAGGATCCATTAAAGCGATTGGTGATCAATAATGAATCTACATATACTTCGAGATACTTTACCCCCATATCCTTAGCAATTTGTAAGCCAGCAATTAAGGCTTCATACTCAGCCTCATTGTTAGTTGCCTGGAACTCACAAGCTATAGAGTGGGGTATTATGTCCCCCTGTGGCGATTTTAGTAGGATCCCTAGCCCTGTGCCTTTGATGTTTGAGGATCCGTCAGTGTGTAGGATCCAAGGATCCTTGGTCTCATCCAGCTGCTGGACCTCCAATTCTGCTTCCTTTTGTAGATCACTACTGAAATCAGCCACAAAGTCAGCTAGTGCTCGAGATTTAATGGCTTGTTCTTGGTTCGTATCTTATATCATGGGCACTAAGCTTCACTGCCCACTTAGCCATTCTCCCTGACATATCCGGTTTCCTGAGGACATTCTTAATTGGAAAATTAGTTTTAACAATAATAGTATGAGTTTCAAAATAATGCCTTAACTTCGTGGATGCCATGATTAATGCAAGGATGAGTTTTTCGAGGTGTGAGTACCTGGATTCGGCATCAAGTAGACTTTTACTTACATAGTAGATAGGATATTGTGTACCTTCGTGATCCTTAACGAGGACAGCACTTACAGCGGTTGAGGATACCGCCAGATATAAGGATAACACATCTCCTTTTTCCGGTTTTGCTAATGCTGGTGCTGAGGACATATACTCTTTTAGGGCTTGTAAAGCATTTTCATGCTTCTCAGTCCATTCGAACTTCTTATTCTTCCTTAGGATATCGTAGAATTCTTTGCACTTTTCTGAGGATTTCGATATGAACCTGTTCAAAGCTGCTATCCTGCCTGTTAGTCTTTGAACATCCTTGGCATTGGTAGGAGACTTGATATTTATTAATGCTTTGATTTGTTCCGGGCTTGCTTCAATGCCCCTCTGGGTTACCATGTATCCTAAGAACTTTCCTGCCTTAACACCAAAATGGCATTTTGAAGGATTAAGTTTCATGTTGTAACTATCAAGGATATCGAATGCTTCTTCCATGTCCCTTAGGTGATCCTCAGCTTTCTTTGACTTGACCACCATATCATCTATGTACACCTCCATAGTTTTTCCAATTTGATCTTTGAACATCATATTTACCAGCCTTTGATATGTTGCACCTGCATTTCTTAGTCCAAAGGGCATGGCAATATAACAATATAAACCGGTTGGGGTCATAAAGGCTGTATCCTCTTGGTCAGATGGTTCCATCTGGATTTGTTGGAATCCAGATGATGCATCCATAAAAGTTAACAGTTCATGCCCCGCTGTTGCATCCACCATGGAGTCAATGTGGGGTAATGGGAAAGGATCCTTGGGACATGCCTTATTCAAATCGGTGAAATCGACACATACCCTCCACTTTCCGTTTTTCTTTTGGACAACAACCACATTGGCTAACCATTTAGGATACTTTACCTCTCTGATCATACCTGCTCGAAGTAGTCTCTCTACTTCTTCTTGGATAATGGCATTCCTTTCTGGTGCAAACTTCCTCCTTTTTTGATGGATTGGCTTGATAGACCTGTCAATGCCAAGTTTGTGAGTAATAATATCCTTAGATATACCTGTCATATCTTCATGTTTCCAAGCAAAGGTAGATTTTCTTCTTTTGAGGAAGGATATCATGTCTTCTTTCATCTTGCCAAGGATCCCTGATCCGATATAGATTTTTGATTCAGGATCACTAGGGTCCAAGAGGATTTCATCTACATCTTGTTCCCTTGCCTCCAAGACGTTCCTCGGAGGATACTGTAATTGCTATTGCTCCCTTGGCTTCGAGGTTGGCTTCATGGATGAGGTATAGCAATCCTTAGCTTCCTGCTGGTCACTGTCGATCTTGATTATCCCCCATGGGCTAGGGAGCTTCACACATTGATGGTAGGTAGATGGAACTGCTTTCATGTCATGTATCCAAGGCCTGCCAAGGATAACGTTGCAACAAGATAAACAGTCAATAACACAAAATTTTTGGTAATTATGTAATCCTTCCACGTAGATTGGGAGTTTGATGTCCCCCAGAGTTTTCTTCGTTTCTCCACTGAATCCTACAAGCACGGAGGATCTTGGTGTGATGTCTGATTCTGGGATTCCCATCTTCTTCAAGACATCAAGCTGGATTATGTTCACTGAGCTCCCTCCATCGATAAGGATCCTGCGGACAAAATGGTTAGAGATAAAGAGAGTGATAACTAAACTATCATGATGAGGATCCTGGATGTTGATGCGATCATCCTCATCAAATGTTATCATCTTTTCTTCTGAGACGCTTGAGGTTCTAATAGGCCTTTCTCCATTGTCCATTTTTGATTCCTTTGCATGTCTTTTGGCCGCTGAAAAGGATGTTCCACAAATGTCTGATCCTCCGGATATGAAGTTAATCACTTGTGCGTTTGCCGGAGGTGCTGGAGCCTTTTCAGGGATCCTTTCAGGATCCTGGGTCCTTTGCTTTTTTCTTCCCAACAATTCCTTTAGATGCCCCTTGCTTAGTAGGTATCCAATTTCTTTTCTTAAGGCTATGCAATCTTCAGTTAGATGGCCGAAATCCTCATGGTATGCACACCATTTGGACTTGTCTTTAGTCCCGGATGGTTTATCATTCTTCCTGGGCCACCTAGCCTTTTCACCTAGATTCTGCATTGCAAGGATTAGTTCGTGATTGTCAACGGAAAAACAATATTCTGAGATTGGAGGATATTCTTCATCATCCTCTTCTTGGTCGACAGCATGCACATTCTTGTTCTCGTTTCTATGGTAGGATTTGAGCTTGTTGTTTTTGAAGGAGGATCCTTGCTTATCTTGTTTTGAGGATCCTACTTGTCTCTCCTGGATCCTCTTGTCATCCTCTAGCCGGATAAACCTGAGTGCTCGAGTTCTTACTTCATCTAAATTCCTGCAAGGTGTCATAACAAGATCATCATAGAATAATGAATCCTTAAGAAGTCCCATTTTGAAGGCTTCAACAGCCGTAGCCATATCCAAGTTGGGAATATCCAAGGATTCTTTACTAAATTTAGTTATATAATCCCTTAATGATTCGTTATTATTTTGAGTTATCCTGTACAAATCACTAGTTAATTTTTCAAATTTTCTACTACAAGAGAATTGGTTATTGAATAAATTAACTAAATTAGCAAATGAAGTAATAGAGTAAGGGGGAAGACTTAGCAGCCACTTAAGAGCTGATCCAGTTAGAGTGGATCCAAATCCTTTACATAGGCATGCTTCCTTTAACTTTTCTGGGATAGGATTGATTTCCATCCTTTCCCTGTATTGTGCTATATGCTCCTCTGGATCCGTCGTGCCATCATACAGCTTCATGGTAGGGATATGGAACCTTTTGGGCACCTCTGCATCACAAATTGGTGGTGCAAAGCGTGATACCTTGTGGCTTCCATCTGCAATCTCTGGGATAGGCTTGACTACCCCTGGAACACTTGAGATCATGTCCTTTAGTTTCTGTAATTCCCTGGCCATAGCGTGATTGGTACCTGTATCCTGCATGAATCCATGGTTAGTGGTAGGATAATTATTTAAAGTGTTACCTCCCATTGGGTTCAAGTTAGGGAATCCGTATTGCTGGGATTCTGGAATAACGGAGGGACCAGTGGAAGCAATGGTCTGCATTGGAATGAAGTCCCCTTGATGGACATCTAGATTCCCTGCTTGCAAACTTTTTAGGGATCCTGGCATCTGTAAGGATCCTGGTATCTGGGATGATCCTGGAACGAAGGAGGATCCTTGAACCTGGGATGATCCTGGAACAAAGGAGGATCCTTGGCCCTGGAACGATCCTGGAATAAAGTAGGATCCTTGAAACTGCTGTGCCCCCGGATAGGCTCCCGGATTCATGAAGGATCCCATATATTGAGGATAGGATCCTGCTGGCTGATAATACGAGCCCGATGTCTGAGTCATTGCTGCTGACTTGAGATGTAATCCTCTCGTCTCCCCTGTGATCTGTACGTCTGGGATCCCTGATGGCTGAGAGGTGACCATTGGATTCTCAAAACTCAAGGATTTTGGCATCAGCGGGGAATGATCCTCTGCCGCTCTCTTTTGTCTTTTGAGATCTCCAATCTCCCTGAGGATCCTGTCATTAGTTTCATCCTGCCGCTGCATACGATCCTTCATCTGCAAAATTAAAGCAAACACATCACTAGTACTGGGAATAGAAGAATTCATAGCAGAAGAAGATGGAGTTTTAGAGAAAGAAGGGGTTGGTCTCTTCTCAGCATTTCTCTGGGATCCTGTCGGTGGAGGAGGTAGAGTGGTTTGTGCTGAGGTGACTGCAGACATCGCCGTGGAAGTGTTCTTCAATGATGAAGCCATGTAACTCTTTGAAATGATTTTGAACAAAAGATTTTCTTTATGAATGAAGCACCAATTGCCCCACGGTGGGCGCCAAACTGTTTTGGTCAAAAATCACACAAGGATAATGTAACCAAACTTTATGTAAACGGGGTATGATGCTTGGTTAGCTATGAAAGTAAAGGATCACTTCCGTGATAAAGATACAAAGACACAGTGATTTATACGAGGAAAAAGCCCTTGATCAATGTATGATCTCCGGCATAAAAAACCTCGGGTGATGGCAACTACCGATCACCAACTTCAATATAATAAAAATGTAGTTACAACTTCGGATGATAATGAGCTGAGTACAAGGATCACTGAGTGTCTAAGTGTTGAGAGTTGTGTCGTATGTTGTGTGTGTTCTTCCGAATGAGGAAGATGGGTATTTATACATGTGTAGGTAACTTATTTTAGGTAGATAGACCACTAATCAGCTCATTACCCCTTTAGAAATAAAGATAATCTAGCCTAAATTGTTGCCCTTAGATCAAGCCATGTTTCCATATCCGGCACAACGTTCATCTTTAATTCAGCTCTTGCCATATTTGTGAAAGCGCGTCCCTGGATCATGATATGTATGGCATATCCTGCTAGATGTTCCTGCAAAATAATATTATAGCAATCGAAAGTGACCGTTAGTATAAGGATCACCTCAATGTCCCATGATCCTGATCCTGAGGTCCGGCTGAGGATCACTGCCTGCCAAAGAAATAAGGATCACTGGTTAGGATCTCGTATAAGGATCATTCATAGTAAAAAATCCAGCCCTAACAACATACAATTTCAGAAGGAATACCAAATCTAGTAATAATGTTTCTTTTAATGAAGGATATAACTTTCTTTTCTCTGACTTGAGCAAAGGATTCAGCCTCTATTCACTTGGAGAAGTAATCAGTCATAGCAAGCATGAACACTTTTCCACCAGGTGCCTTAGGAAGCTTACCAACTATATCCATTCCCCCATCTCATAAATGGCCAAGAAGAGGATATAGGATGCAAAAGCTCTGCTGGTTGGTGAAGGACATTACTATGTCTCTGACAAGGATCACACTTCTTGGCATATTCCACAACATCCTTCTTCATAGTTGGCCAATAGTATCCCGTCCTCAGGATCCTTGAGAATAATGCCCTGCCCCAAGTGTGGTTTCCACAATCTCCTTCATGGAAACCCTTTAGGACTTCTTAGATTTCAGGATCCTCAATGCATCTTAGATATGGTCCTGCAAGAGATCGTTTGTATAGCATGTTATTCAATATTGTAAATTGAGATACCTTAATTTTGAAAGCTCTGGGGTTTTCTCCTGTAGGGATCTCTCTATGTTGTATGTATCTCATGATTGGGAGGATCCATGATCCTGAATGAGATTGAGTATCATCACTAGGGATGATTGCGGAATCCTCTCCTATCTCCATAGCCACATGATATTCAATAGCAGGATTCAGGATATGGATAATAGGGATTTTGATATCCTCTGGGATCTTCAAGGATGATCCTAGATTAGCCAGTGCATCAGCTTCTGCATTCTCTTCTCTTGGTACCTGTGTCAAACTAAAAGATACAAAAGAGAGTGCCAATTCTTTGACTATCTCTAAGTATTTGATTAGCTTTTCACCTTTAACAGCATAGGATCCATTAAAGTGATTAGTGATTAATAATGAATCTACATGTACCTCAAGATACCTGATCCTCATATGCTTAGCAATTTGCAAACCAGCTATCAAGGCTTCATATTCAGCCTCATTGTTAGTAGTTTGGAACTCACAAGCTATAGAGTGGGGTATTATGTCCCCCTGTGGCGATTTTAGTAGTATTCGAAGCCCTGTTCCTTTGACATTAGAGGCTCCATCAGTGTAGAGTATCCAATGATCCTTAGTTTCCTCTAGCTGTTAGACTTCTAATTCAGCTTCCCTTTGCAAGTCACTACTGAAATCTGCCACAAAGTCAGCTAAGGCTTGGGATTTAATGGCTGTTCTAGGCTCATATCTTATATCATAAGCACTGAGCTTCACTGCCCACTTAGCCATTCTTCCTGACATTTTAGGTTTCCTAAGAACATTCTTAATTGGAAAATTAGTCTTAACAACAATGGCATGAGTTTCAAAATAATGTCTTAATTTAGTGGATGCCATAATCAAAGCAAGGATAAGTTTTTCTAAATGTGAATACCTGGATTCAGCATCAAGCAAACTCTTACTTATGTTTTGGTCAAAAATCAGACAAGGATAATGCAACCAAACTCTCTGTTACGGGGTATGATGCTTGAATTGGTAAACGATAATGAGGATCACTCAGAAATGAATTGCACAAGTGACACAAAGATTTATACGAGGAAAAAGCCCTTGATCAATGAATGATCTCTGGCATAAAAAACCTCGGGTGATGGAAACTACCGATCACCAACTCAAATTAAACAATAATTCTTTACAACTTTGGATGATAGCGAGCTAGGTACAAGGATCACTATGGTGTATCGTGCAGAAATGTATGAAAATAACTAAGTGTTTTGCCGTGAGCTGATGTGTGCAGTTGTACGAGTGTGTGTAGCCAAAATTAGCCAAGTGTTCTAAAACTAGCTCGCTACCCCTTTAAAAATAGAAGTTAACTATGCTAACTAACATCCTGCAATTCATGCAAGCCTTCCCACGACTCTATAACGTCCATTTTCAGTCAATCACGTGCGGAATAACCGTGGAATATTCTTTAGGAACGTTGCCAAGACCAAGTCCAAGCTGTTACTTCTGCAAAACAATACCGAATTCAAAGTGAACAATCGTTAGTATAAGGATCCTTAGGATGATCCATGATCCTGATCCTGAAGCACTTCTGAGGATCACCATCTGTCACAGAAGTAAGAATCACTAAACAGGATAACACATGAGGATCACAGGTCATTAGGAAATCCTCCCCTAACAATTGCCCCCAAAATATAAGGAGTAATTATGTAAAATAAATGAGTTATATTTTGTTGATCTTATCCGCAACTAACTAACGGATATATAACCGTTTAAATCGAACTATCCGTTGCAATCCTGACGTCACAGAAGTGATTACCCTGCAAGATCATGATTATAAATAGGAGTTAGAGATAGGATCAATTTGCATTTAAATCTTAGAGAAACTCCCTTTATATTCTCATCCGAAGATCAATCAGGTATTCTCTTTTCCTCTTCTTCCTTCTCTTACTATGTTTTACTTCTTTTATCATCATCTTGCCGAAAATGTTGCTCCGGAACTCTCCCGCTAAGGATCACCAGAAAAACAGCCCTCTGAAAAGTCAAGGAATCATCAAAGATTCCGCGAAAGAACGCTGTTGTTTCACTGATCCACAGATCGATAGAATCCGCTATTGCTTCCCAGCGAACACCGTATTTAAATCCTTTGATCCCACTGCTCTGAGTGATCATATTTCTGAAACTTGGGTTGCCTTTCCTGTTACCCCGTTCACCATAGGCTATACCTATCCTTTTCCGGACTTTACCCAATCCTTCTTCTCTCTTACTGGCATTTCTTATATCCAAGCTATGCCAATGATCTGGAGGGTTTTACATACCCTTGAGAGGATCATTGAGCAGGAGGGGATTGACCTAGGAATGTCAGAGTTGGCCGAGATGTATGATCTCACTACCTTTGGATCCCACCGATACTTGTTCAAACGTAAACCTGGTGAAGAACATCCAATTTTTAAAGCCACCAAGAATGACACCAACTGGAAACGGCGTTTCTTCTTCGTCAAGAGAGATTCTATCCCCAATGGAAAGGATCTACCAAGGAAATGGGCCACCCATGGTAGGATAGAGGATCCTGAGAAGGATCACCAGACAGTCTTCTTTTTGTATAAGGATCACTGACACCCCTTTGGTTTTTGTTGTGCAACTGTTACTGTCTCACATCTCATAGCATCTCCTGTCACTGAGGAAAGACTTGCTGCTTTTAGAAGACTCGGTCCTGAAACAAGATCATTCAAGACAATCACCCAGGATTCACAAGAGGTATCCTCAGGCTCAGTCACCATGTCAAGTAAGTATTCTGTTTAAAAATTTAAACAAATAGTTAAATAGAAATAGGATAAGGATACTTATCTTGCTTTGATTGTGCAGGTGCTGGAAAAGCTTCCAAATCTGCCTCCAGGTTCAGTGTGACCGATCTGGATAACGTGCGATCCACCAAGAAAAAGCTTCCTGCTAGCCCAACTGCTTCAATCCCCAAGGCACCCTCCAAAGGAAGGGGAGGCAAGAAAAGAAAAGCCTCTGAAGCTGAGGATCTGTAAGGTCTGTCTCTGATCCGCCACCAATTCCTTGAGTACTTCAACGATGTAAGGATCACTGTCCCTACTTATATATCCTGCTTGTTTGAGGATCACCTGGTCTTGAACTGTTCTTTGTCTTCTTTGCAGAAATTTGCTCCAAAAAGACCTCCAGAATGCCAGAAATAAGACGGCTAAGGTGCTAATCAATGCTGATTACGAGAAGCATGAGATCACCCAGGATGCCAAAGTCTCTGCTGCCATAGCGATGTATAAGACCAAACTACAGATGGCCTTGGAAGCTCAGGATCCCGACTTCGATATGAGCACATGGGATGTGGAAGGCTGGAAGGCAAGGTTGGCTGAGCTGGATGACGAGGAGGAGGCTGAGGAGATCCTGACGATCAAGGCTGGAAGCAGTGGCAAGGATCATGGTGGTGAAGCTAGTGCAGCTGGAGGTGGTGATGCAGCGAAGGTGTAGGCTGTATGATTGGGCAATGATGGACACTTCTAGACATAGCCGGAGCCCAATTTTTTAGATTTGATGGTAGTTTTTGTTAAACAATTATTGGTTTGTACTTGAACAATAGCTTTAGGGTTAAGGATCCAGGATCCTTTGGATTACAAATGGTGGAGGGATCCTCTGTTTTGGGGATGAAACCATTGTGATCCTGCCGCCTTTTATTTCCTGTATGCTATGACCGCACAAACAATGGACACCCGTTGCCAACCCATGTGGACGGGCCACGTTTTGCTGGTAGAAACATGGGTTGGCAATTTTGACAACTTTTTTTAGGCTAATCCTTTGTTAATAAAATAACTTTAATCTTTTTTGGCTTATCTCGTGTTGTTATCCTTGTATATCCTTTTAATTTTCAATTGTTCTGATATACACTTGTCTAAATAAGAAAAGTTGAACAAATTAGATAAAAAAATATTCAGGATATGATCCAGGATCAAATATCCCATAGTTGAAAAATTCCAAAAAGTAGTATATTTTAAGGATTGTAAGTTCAGTTGTCAAAGTACAAGGGTTATTCAAATTATCAATGAATAAAATCAAAATAGTTAAGAATCATACCTGAGGATCCAAGTTAGGATCCTAGTCCTTAATGCCATAACCAGGATAACTATAAGGCAAACCTTAGTAAGAAGTAAGGATCAAGGATCCTTGGTTGTTTAACTTCAAATACCTGAAATAGAACATGACTTGGGACTAAGCCAATATAAGATAAAAGTTAGCGACTGGGGACAAGCCCAAGGATAACTGGGGACAAGCCCAAGGATCGTGTGTAAACTGGAGTATGGCCCTAACTGGCGACTATCCAAACTTAGTGGCATGAAAATGCCAAAACCTTAGCTAACGTGAAAACGTTAGAAACCTTAGGAACGGATGTATGGTACATCTACCATTATACGTAGGATCCTAGGTATAGCCAGTACAATGGAATTATCAGCCCCTAAAGCGAGTACTGGTCCCACTGCCATGAACTATACCAGGATCATCATGCGCCACTGGCGGAACTGGGGTCAAGCCCAAATAACTGGGGTCAAACCCAAGTAACTGGTTGCTTTTGTGGATAACCATTCTTTTGCTAAGGATACCTGAACTTTCAAAACTCAGAATCACGTGAGAGGTGGATAAAGGATGCAGGATCCTTATCCTTATGTGAGAAAGTAAGGAAATGAAATAGTTTGAGATTAGAATGTTACCGAAGTAAGGATCATCTGTGCTCTAAGGATCCTTCCAGGATACTTATGATGTGAGGATCACGAGTTTTGCTCACATGAAGTATTTCTTCAAATGGACAGCATTCCAGGCTCTTGGTAGCAAATCACCTTCCATTGTTAGCAATCGATATGCCCCCTTTCCTGCCTCAGCTTCAATCAAGTAGGGTCCCTCCCATTTTGGTGCCAACTTTCCATCAGCAGGATTGGTGGTATTTTAAAATGCTTTCCTTAACACCATATCACCAATTTGGAACTTTCTGATCCTGATATTTTTGTTGTAAGCACCAGTCATTCTTTGTTGATAACTGGCCATCCTTATCCTAGCCAGATCCCTTATTTCTTCTATAGTATCCAGGTCTTGAACCAAGTTCTCATCATTTTCCTCAAGATCACGAATACTTGTTCTAGCAGTTGGGACCACCATTTCTGTAGGGATCACTGATTCTGCCCCAAATACCAAAGAGAATGGAGTCTGGCCTATAGCATTCTTGGGGGTTGTCCTATCAGCCCAAAGCACATAAGGTAACTCTTCTGCCCATTTCCCTTTCTTGGATCCAAGCTTCTTCTTCAAATTGTTGATGATGATCTTATTGGATGATTCTGCCTGACCATTAGCTTGTGGGTGGACTGGTGTTGATGTTATCATCTTAATCCCCCAACTGTCACAAAAGTTAGTAGTTCTGCCCCCAATAAATTGGGAACCATTATCACATATAATTTCAGAAGGAATACTAAATCTAGTTATAATATTTCTTTTAATGAAGGATATAACTTCCTTTTCTCTGACTTGGGCAAAAGCTTCAGCCTCTATCCACTTGGAGAAGTAATCAGTCATAGCAAGCATGAACACTTTTCCACCAGGTGCCTTAGGGAGCTTACCAACTATATCCATACCCCATCTCATAAATGGCCAAGAGGAGGATATAGGATGTAAAAATTCAGCTGGTTGATGAAGGATATTGCGGTGTCTCTGACAACGATCACACTTCTTAGGATACTCCACAACATCTCTCTTCATAGTTGGCCAATAGTATCCTGTCCTCAGGATCCTTGAGAATAATGCCCTGCCCCCAGTGTGGTTTCCATAATCTCCTTCATGGAAGTCTTTTAAAACTTCTTGGATTTCAGGATCCTCAATGCATCTTAAATATGGTCCTGCAAGAGATCGTTTATACAACATATATTTAAGATTGTGAATTGAGATACCTTACTTTTGAAAGCCCTAGGGTTTTCTCCTGTGGGAATCTCTCCATGTTGTAAGTATCTAATAATTGGGAGGATCCATGATCCTGAATGAGATCGAGTATCCTCACTAGGGATAATTGCAGAATCCTCTCCTATTTCCATAGCCACATGATCCTCGATGGCAGGAGCCAGGATATGGATGATGGGGATACTTATATCCTCCGGGATCTTCAAAGATGATCCTAGATTAGCCAATGCATCAGCTTCTGTATTTTCTTCCCTTGGTACATGTGTCAAACTAAAAGAAACAAAAGAGAGTGCCAATTCTTTGACTATCTCCAAATATTTGGTTAGCTTTTCACCTTTAACAGCATAGGATCCATTAAAGTGATTAGTGATTAATAATGAATCTACGTGTACCTCAAGATACCTGATTCCCATATGCTTAGCAATTTGCAAACCAGCTATCAAGGCTTCATATTCAGCCTCATTGTTAGTGGTTTGGAACTCACAAGCTATAGAGTGGGGTATTATGTCCCCCTGTGGCGATTATAGTAGTATTCCAAGCCCTGTGCCTTTGACATTTGAGGATCCATCAGTATAGAGTATCCAAGGATCCTTGGTCTCTTCTAGCTGCTGGACTTCTAATTCAGCTTCCTTTTGCAAATCACTACTGAAATCTGCCACAAAGTCAGCTAATGCTTGGGATTTAATGGCTGTCTTGGGCTCATATCTTACATCATATGCACTGAGCTTCACTGCCCACTTAGCCATCCTTCCTGACATTTCAGGTTTCCTGAGTACATTCTTAATTGGAAAATTAGTTTTAACAATAATGGCATGAGTTTCAAAATAATGTCTTAATTTAGTAGATGCCATAATTAATGCAAGGATAAGTTTTTCTAGGTGTGAATACCTGGATTCAACATCAAGTAAACTCTTACTTACATAATAGACAGGATGTTGTGTACCTTCGTGATCCTTAACAAGGATGGCACTTACTGCTTTTGAGGATACCGCTAGATACAAGGATAACACATCCCCTTTTTCTGGTTTCATCATGGCCGGGGCCGAGGACAGGTAATCCTTAAGAGCTCTTAAGGCACTTTCATGCTTCTCTGTCCACTCGAATTTCTTGTTCTTCCTTAGAATATTCCATAGAATTCCTTGCACTTTTCTGAGGATTTTGATATGAATTTGTTCAAAGCTGCAATCCTGCCTGTTAGCCTCTGGACATCCTTAGCATTGGCAGGAGATTTGATGTTCACTATAGCTTTGATTTGTTCTGGACTGGCTTTAATGCCTCTCTTTGTCACCATATATCCAAAGAATTTACCTGGTTTAACACCAAAGTAACATTTTGAAGGATTAAGTTTCATGTTATATTTGTCAAGGATATCGAATGCTTCCTCCAAGTCCCTTAGGTGATCCTCAGCCTTTCTGGATTTTACCACCATATCATCTATGTAAACCTCCATAGTTTGTCCAATCTGATCCTTGAACATCATATTCACCAGCCTTTGATAAGTTGCACCTGCATTCCTTAGTCCAAATGGCATAGCAATATAACAGTATATACCAGTTGGAGTCATAAAGGCTGTATCCTGTTGATCAGATGGTTCCATCTGAATTTGTTGAAATCCAGATGAAGCATCCATAAAAGTTAACAGTTCATGACCCGCGGTTGCATCCACCATGGAGTCAATGTGGGGTAATGGGAAAGGATCCTTGGGACATGCCTTATTTAAATCAGTAAAATCGACACAAACCCTCCACTTTCCGTTTTTCTTTTGAACAACAACAACATTGGCCAACCATCTTGGATACTTGACTTCTCTAATCATACCTGCTCGGAGTAATTTCTCTACCTCTTCCTGGATAATGGCATTTCTTTCTGGTGCAAACTTCCTCCTCTTTTGATGGATTGGTTTGAATGACCTGTCAATGCCAAGTTTGTGAGTGATTATATCTTTGGATATACCTGTCATGTCCTCGTGTTTCCATGCAAAGGTAGTTTTCCTCCTTTTGAGGAAGGATATGAGGTCTTCTTTTACTTCGCCAAGGATCCCTTAGATTCAGGATCATCAGGATCCATAAGGATTTCTACTACATCCTGCTATCTTGCCTCCAAGACATCCCTTGGAGGATACTTTGATTGCTATTGCTCCCTTGACTTTGAGGTTGGTTTCATTGATGAAGTGTAGCAGTTCTTAGCCTCCTGCTGATCACTATCAATCTTCACTATTCCCTAGGGACTAGGGAGCTTCACACACTGATGATAGGTGGATGGGACTGCCTTCATGTCATGTATCCAAGGCCTGCCAAGGATAACATTACAACAAGATAAACAGTCAATAACACAAAATTTTTTGTAAGAATGTAGGCCTTCGATATAGATTGGGAGTTTTATGTCCCCCGGAGTATTTTTAGTTTCTCCACTGAATCCCACGAGCACAGAGGATCTTGGTATGATATCGGATTCAGGAATATTCATCTTTTTAAGAACATCAAGCTGGATAATGTTCACAGAGCTTCCTCCGTCTAAGAGGATCCTGCGGACAAAATGGTTAGATATAAAAAGAGTGATAACCAAACCATCGTGATGAGGATCCGGAATGTCAACACGATCATCCTCATCAAAAGTTATGACTTTTCCTTCGGAGACACTGGATGTTCGGATGGGTCTATCTCCATTATCCATCTTGGTTTCCTTTGCATGCCTTTTAGCTGCTGAGAAGGATGTTCCACAAATGTCTGATCCTCCAGAAATAAAGTTTATAACTTGTGCATCCGCTGGAGGGGCAGGAGCTTTCTCCGGGATCCTTTCAGGATCCTGAGTCCTTGACTTCTTTCTCCCCAATAATTCTTTCAAGTGCCCCTTGCTCAACAAGTATCCAATTTCTTTTCTCAGTGCAATGCATTCTTCTGTGAGATGCCCAAAGTCTTCATGGTATGCACACCACTTTGACTTATCTTTAGTTGCAGCTGGTCTGTCATTTTTCCTGGGCCATCTAGCTTTATCACCTAAATTCTGCATCGCAAGGATTAGTTCATTGTTATCAACAGAAAAACAATATTCAGAAATTGGAGGATAATCCTCATCATCCTCTTCTTGTTCAACAGCATGCACATTCTGGTTATCAGATTTGTTATAGGATCTGAACTTGTTGTTCTTGAACGAGGATCCTTGTTTCTCTTGCTTTGAGGATCCTGCTAATCTCTCCTGGATCCTCTTGTCATCCTCTAACCGGATGAACCTGAGTGCCCGGGTTCTTACCTCATCTAGGTTCCTGCATAGCGTCATAACAAGATAATCATAGAATAATGAATCCCTAAGCAATCCCATTTTAAAGGCTTCAACAGCCGTAGCTATATCCAGGTTAGGAACATCTAAGGATTCTTTACTAAATTTAGTGATATAGTCCCTTAATGATTCATTATGACCCTGGGTTATCCTATACAGATCACTAGTTAAACGCTCAATTTTTCTACTACAAGAAAACTGATTATTAAATAGGTTAACTAGATTAGCAAATGAGGTAATAGAGTAAGGGGGAAGACTTAGCAGCCATTTAAGAGCTGATCTAGTAAGAGTGGATCCAAATCCCTTGCACAGACATGCTTCCTTTAACCTTTCTGGGATGGGATTGATCTCCATCCTTTCCCTGTATTGTGCTATGTGTTCTTCAGGATCTGTTGAACCATCATACAACTTCATGGTTGGTGTTTTGGTCAAAAATCACACAAGGATAATGCAACCAAACTTTATGTAAACGGGGAATGATGCTTGGTTTGTTGAATAAAGTAAAGGATCACTTTAAAGTAAAATATGCAAGTGACACAAGGATTTATACGAGGAAAAAGCCCTTGATCAATGATCTCCGGCATAAAAAACCTCGGGTGATGGAAACTACCGATCACCAAACTTCAATATAACAAAAGATGTTTACAACTTCGGATGGTAACGAGCTAGGTACAAAGATTGCTATGGTGTGGTGTGCTAGAGTGTGTAAGAAACGTGTGTTTTCTTCCTAATGGCGAAGAGTGCCTTTTATATAAGTGTATGGGGTTGTATTTTAGGTAAATTAGCTAACTACTAGCTCGTTACCCCTTTAGAAATAGAAGTAATTTAGCCTAACTAATTGCCCTTGAATTGTGCTAAGTTTCCATATTCTCCACAGCGTCTATTTCTGGTAATACGTGTGCAAGATTAGCGTGGAGGATTCCTTGATTACGTTGCCAAGACCAGGTCCAACTCGTAATTCCTGCAAAACAACATTAAATATAAAGAGAACAATCGTTAGTATGAGGATCCTTAGGATGATCCGTGATCCTGATCCTGAAGCTCCTCTGAGGATCACTATCTGTCAAGGAAACAAGGATCACTTGTTAAGATAACATGTAAGGATCATAGGTCATAAAAATCCAGCCCTAACAATTGCCCCCAAAATATAAGGAGTTTTTATGTGATATAAACGAGTTATATTTTGCTGAATCTTATCTATAACTAACTCAACGAATACATAGCCGTTAAGATGGAACTATCCGTTGCGATCTGACGTCATGGAAGTGACAGCCCTGCACAAATCATCATTATAAATGGAAATAGGGATAGGATCGAATGTATTTAAATTCAAAGTAACTCCCTTTATAACCGTATTCAGAAGATCAACCAGGTATTCTCCTTTTCATCTTCTTCTCTCTTGTTCTGTTTTTCATATCTCGTTCAGTATGTTGCTCCGAAATTCTCCTGCCAAGGATCAACAGAAAGAAAGCCCCTTTAAGATCCAAGGGATCATCACAAACTCTGCTAAAGAACGTTGTATCTTTGCTGATCCTCAGATTGATAGGATTCGGTGCTGTTTTCCTGCAAATACGGTGTTCAAAGCTTATGATCCCTCTGCCCTGAGTGACCACACCTCCGATTCATGGGTTGCCTTTCCTGTGATCCCGTTTTCCATAGGTTATACGTATCCCTTTCCAGCCTTTACTCAAGCATTCTTCTCCTTGACCGGCATACCTTACGTCCAGGCCATGCCGATGATCTGGAGGGTTTTGTTTACCCTTGAAAGGATCATCGAGCAAGAGGGGATTGACTTAGGTATGGCCGAGTTGGGTGAGCTATACGATCTGACCACCTTTGGTTCCCATTGTTATCTGTTCAAACGTAGACCCGGGGAGGAGCATCCAATCTTCAAGGTTACCAAGAATGATACTAATTGGAAGCGGCGATTCTTTTTTGTTAGGAGAGATACCATCCCTAACGGGAAGGATTTGCCCAAGGAGTGGGCTACCCATGGTAGGATAGAGGATCCTGGAAGGATCACCATAGAACATATTCCTTGATAGAAGGATCACTGATATTCTGTTGTTTTCTTGTCGTGCAGCTATCTCCGTTTCACATCTGAAGTTGACTCCTGCTGCAAAAGAGAGACTCTTGGCCTTCAAGAAGCTTGATCCGGAGATAAGAACTTTCCAGGCTGCCACCCAAGATTCTCAAGAAGTATCCTCTGCCTCTGTCACAATGTCAAGTAAGTATCCTGATTTAAAAAGTAATTCTGTGTAGGATTTCAAATTCAGTTAGAATACTTATCTTATTTTGGTTGTATAGGCGCTGGAAAATCTGCTAAGTCTGCTTCAAAATTTGGCGTTGAAGATTTGTCCAACGTCAAACCTTCAAGGAGGAAGAATCCTGCCAGCCCGAGTACCTCTGTCCCCAAGTCACCTGTGAGAGGAAAGGGAAGAAAGGAGAGGAAAACCTCTGATGCTGAGGGTCTCCAAGGATTTCCCCTGCTCCGCCAACAGTTTCTTGATTACGTCAATGAGGTAAGGATCATTGCCCCTGCCTGCGTATCCTGATAGTTTTGAGGATTGTTTCTGATATCATGCCTCATTTTCCTTGCAGAAATTTGCTGAGATAGAGACGTATGTTGGCCACGTCGAGGATCAAGATCGCCAGATTGCTGATCTTCAACAAATGGGTGTGCTGAAGGATCTTAAGATAGCTGACCTTCAGATGGAGCTCCGGGCCACTAAGGACGATGCTGCCAAGATGGTGATTAACTTTGACTACGAGAAGCATGAGATCACCCAGGATGCCAAGGTCTCTGCTGCAATAGCCATGTACAAGATCCAGCTGCAGATGGCTATGGAGGCTCAGGATCCTGCCTTCGACAAAAGCACATGGGATGTGGAGGGCTGGAAGGCGAGGCTGGCAGAGTTGGAGGATGATGAGGAGGCTGAGGAGATCCCGATGCTTGAAGGTGCTGGCAAGGATCATGCTGGAGAGGCAAGTGGAGCTGGTGGTGATGGTGCAGCGAAGGATTGAGCTGCAGGATTGGGCAATGATGGAAATTTCGAGACTTAGCCGGAGCCCAATTTTTTTGTGGTTGTTGATATTTTCTAGAAACAATTATAGTCTGTAATTTGAACAATAGTTTTAGGATTAAGGATCCATGATCCTTCAGACAATAGGTAGGATTGCAAATGGTGGAGGGATCCTCTGTTTGGGGAATGAAGCCATTGTGATCCTGCCGCCTTTAAATTTCCTGCATGCACAAACAATGGACACCCTTTGCCAACCCATGTGGACGGGCCACGTTTTGCTGGTAGAAACATGGGTTGGCAATTTTGACAACTTTGAAGGGTTTTAAACCTTTGTTAATAAAATAACTCTAATCTCTTTTGGCTTATCTTGTGTTGTTTCCCTTGTTTATCCTTTTAATTTCCAATTGTTTTGATTTATGTTTGTCTGAGTAAGAAAAGTTAAGAAACTTAGGATATGATCCAGGACCAAATATCCTATAGTCGATAACTTCCAAAAAAGTAGTTAATTTTGAGGATCATAGGTTTAGTTGTCAAAGTGTAAGGGTTATTTAAAATAATGAGTGTAATCAAAACAGTTAAGGATCATACCTGAGAATCCAAGTTAGGATCCTAACCTTTAATCAGGATAACCATAAGAAAAATTTTCAATGGATAATTAGGATTGAGGATCCTTAATTGTTTGACTTTGAAAATCTGAAAACAGAATATAACTTGGGACTAAGCCAATATAAGAGATAAGTTAATAACTGGGGACAAGCCCAAAGGATAACTGGGGACAAGCCCAAGGATAACTGGGGACAAGCCCAAGGATAACTGGGGACAAGCCCAAGGATAACTGGGGACAAGCCCAAGGATCGTATGTAAACTGGAGTATGGCCCTTACTGGCGACTATCCAAACTTAGTGACATGAAAATGCCAAAACCTTAGCTAACGTGAAAACGTTAGAAACCTTAGGAACGGATGTATGGTACGTCTACCATTATACGTAGGATCCTAAATATAGCCAGTACGATGAGGTTGTCAGCCCCGAAAGTGGGTACTGGTCCCAAAGACGTGAACTATACCAGGATCATCGTGCGCTACCGGCGAAAACTGGGGACAAGCCCAAACTGGGGACAATCCCAAAACTTTGGAGGGTTGGCCAACCATGTTGATCTTCTGTAAAATGATAACAACTCTGCAAAAGCTTAAACTTTGTGAAAATAGATGTTAACTGATTAACATCTTTAACTTTTAATAAGTAATAAGTATAAGATGAGTGAAAATGAAAATGAAAGTAATGTGTTACCAAATGTAGAATCATATATCCTTTGAGGATCCTGGATCCTTAATCAGAATACCGGTATCGCTGAGGATCCCTGATCCTTCTTACTTGAAATGAACAGCATTCCAAGCTCTTGGTAGGAGATCACCATCCATTGTTATCAAATGATATGCCCCATTTCCTGATTCAGCTTCAATTAGATAGGGGTCTTCCCACTTTGGTGCTAGCTCGCCATCAGAAGGATTTGTAGTGTTCTGGAATGCTTTTCTTAGCACAAAATCACCAACTTGAAATCTTCTAATCCTGACATTCTTGTTGTACGCTCCAACCATTCTTTGTTGATAACTGGCGATTTCCTTTTTTCTGTCTTTGAGCGAAAGCTTCTTCTTAGGATGCAGATGTTATGTTGGTTGGTGTAGAATATTACTGTGTCTTTGACAAGCATCACACTTCTTTGTGTATTCCACAGCATGCGTGTTCATGGTAGGTCAATAGTATCCTGTTTTAAGGATCCTTGAGAATAGTGCTTTGCCCCCAGTGTGGTTTCCACAGTCTCCTTGAATTTGAAAGCTTTAGGATTTTGTCTTGTAGGGATCTCTCCATGTTGTATATATCTTAGGATTGGAAGAATCAGGACCCTGAATTCGACTGTACAAGATCACCAGGTATGATTGCAGAATCCTTCACTATCTCCATGGCTATGTGATCCTCAATTGCAGGAGTTAAAACATGGGTAATGAGTATTTTTCACATCTTCTGGCATCTTTAGGAATGATCCAAGGTTAGTTATTTTCTTCCCTGGGTACCTGTGGTAGACTGAAAAAGCAAAAGAATCTGCCAGTTTTCTGATTATTTCTAAGTACTTGATTAGCTTTTCACATTTGACAGTGTAAGAACTATTATAATGATTAGTAATTGATAGAGAATCTACATATACTTGAAGATACCTGATCCTCATATTATTACCTAATTGCAAACCTGCTATCAAGGCCTCATACTCTGCCTCATGATTAGTGGTTTGGAATTCACATGCAATGGATTGGGGTATAATGTCCCCCTGTGGCGATTTTAGTAGTGTGCTTTGTCCAGGTCCTTTAACATTTGAAGCTCCATCCATGAAGAGTGTCCAAGGATCCTTGGTCTTCTCAAGTTGTTGAACTTCTAATTCAGCTTCCCTTTGTAGATCACTACTGAAATCAGCCACAGAGTCAGCTAAAGCTTCGGACTTGATGACAGTCCTAGGTTCAAACTTAATGTCATATGCATTAAGCTTGACTATCCACTTTGCCATTCTACCTGCTATTTCAGTTTTCCTGAGAACATACTCGATAGAAATGTTACTTTTCACAATAATGGTGTGAGTCTCAAAATAATGTCCATGTTTAGCAGAAGCCATAATTAAATCAAGAATTAATTTCTTCAAACGAGAATACCTGGCCTCAGCATCAAGTAGAATTTTACTTACATAGTATACCGGATGTTGAGAACCTTCATGATCCTTAACTAGGATCACACTTACTACTTTAGCTGAAATAGCTAAGTATAAGGATAACGATTCTCCATTTTCTGGTTTCATTAGGGCTGGTGCTGAGGATAGATGATCCTTAAGAACGTTAAGTGCAACTTCATGCCTATCAGTCCACTCAAACTTGTCTTTGAGCAATTTGTCTACCTCTTCTTGGACAATGGCATTCCTTTCAATTGCAAACTTTCTCCTTTTTTTGGTGGATTGGTTTGAATGACCTGTCAATGCCAAGTTTATGAGTGATAATATCCTTAGATATACCTGTCATATCTTCATGTTTCCAAGCGAAGGTAGATTTTCTTCTTTCCAAGAAGGATACTAAATCCTGCTAAATACTGTCTAGGATCCAGATCCTATAAAAATTTTGGATTCAGGATCCTCTGAGTTCAACATAATATCCTTGACGTATTGCTCTCTTGCCTCCATGATGTCTTGCTCCTTGGAGGCTGGCTTCTTTGAAGAAGTGTAATAGTTTTTTGCCTCCTGCTGATCATATCTCATAGAGTTGGGACCTTGACACGTTGAAGATATGTTGAGGGATTGCCTTCATATCGTGTATCCATGGCCTGCCAAAGATAACATTACAGCAAGATAAGCAATCAATAACATAAAAAAAAATTTTTTTTAACATAATTTACTCCCTCTATGTAGATAGGAAGTTTGGTGTCCCCCAATGTAATCTTTGTCTCTCCAAGGATAGATGATCTTTGGACAATATCGGATTCAAGGATGTCCATTCTATCGAGGACATCCAACTGGATTATGTTCACTGAGCTCCTCCCATCAATGAGAATCCTGCGAACAAAATGGTTAGATATGAATAATGTAATAACTACACCGTCGTGATGAGTATCCTGAATGTCCGCACAGTTATCCTCATCATATGATATCACTTTCTCCTGGGTAAGGATGGAGGTCCGAACAGGTTTGCCCCCATTCTCCATCTTTGTTTCCTTTGCACGTCTCTTAGCTGCTGAGAACCTCCGGAGATGAAGTGGATGATTCAAGCATCGGATAGTGGAGGAGGAGCTTTTTCAGGAATTTTCTCAGGATACTTGATCCTTGACTTTTTCCTTCCAAGCAATTCCTTCAAGTATCCTTTGCTCTAAAGATAACTTATCTCCTTCCTAAATGCTATGCACTCATATATGAGATGACCAGAATACCCATGGTAAGTACACCATTTCGATTCGTCTTTGGTGGCAGACGGTTTGTCATTCTTCCTTGGCCACCTAACCTTGTCACCTAAACTCTGGAAGGAGGAACCTTGAACCTGCGAGGATCCTTGAGCCTGAGAGGATCCTTGAACCTTCGAGGATCCTTGAGCCTGAGAGGATCCTTGAACCTGCGAGGACCTTGAACCTGAGAGGATCCTTGAACCTGAGAGGATCCTTGAACCTGAGAGGATCCTTGAACCTGAGAGGATCCTTGAACCTGCGAGGATCCTTGAACCTGAGAGGATCCTTGAACTTGAGAGGATCCTTGAACCTGCGAGGATCCTCGAATCTGAGACATTGCCGATGATCCAGAACGTATTCCTGTTGATCCACCCTGGTATTGGAAATGTGGAGCTGCAAAGTTCTTAGGAAGTTACGACTGGAGTGTCGAAATTCAGCGACCACGACATCAAAGGGGAGCGATCCTCTGCTGATTTTATCAATTTCGCGAAGGATCCTGCCATTAGTTTTGACCTGCTGCATGTGATCCTTCATCTGAACAATCAAAGCATAAAAATTGTTGTTAGTAAGTGTAGAGGAAGAAACAACAGTTGGTTTTGTGAAAACGGGGGTTGTCTTTTTCGGAGAATTCTCAGCATCTTTCTGGAATGCAATGGGGAGATGATGCAAAGGCGGAATGCCCTGTGAAAAAGTGACTGCCGACATAGAGCTTGGAGTGTTCTTCGCTGGAGAAGCCATGTGGTTGAAGGTAATGAACCGAAATAAATGAAATGAACAAAATTTCTCAGAATTGAAGCACCAATTGCCCCACGGTGGGCGCCAAACTGTTTTGGTCAAAAATCACACAAGGATAATGCAACCAAACTTTATGTAAACGGGGAATGATGCTTGGTTTGTTGAATAAAGTAAAGGATCACTTTAAAGTAAAATATGCAAGTGACACAAGGATTTATACGAGGAAAAAGCCCTTGATCAATGATCTCCGGCATAAAAAACCTCGGGTGATGGAAACTACCGATCACCAAACTTCAATATAACAAAAGATGTTTACAACTTCGGATGGTAACGAGCTAGGTACAAAGATTGCTATGGTGTGGTGTGCTAGAGTGTGTAAGAAACGTGTGTTTTCTTCCTAATGGCGAAGAGTGCCTTTTATATAAGTGTATGGGGTTGTATTTTAGGTAAATTAGCTAACTACTAGCTCGTTACCCCTTTAGAAATAGAAGTAATTTAGCCTAACTAATTGCCCTTGAATTGTGCTAAGTTTCCATATTCTCCACAGCGTCTATTTCTGGTAATACGTGTGCAAGATTAGCGTGGAGGATTCCTTGATTACGTTGCCAAGACCAGGTCCAACTCGTAATTCCTGCAAAACAACATTAAATATAAAGAGAACAATCGTTAGTATGAGGATCCTTAGGATGATCCGTGATCCTGATCCTGAAGCTCCTCTGAGGATCACTATCTGTCAAGGAAACAAGGATCACTTGTTAGGATAACATGTAAGGATCATAGGTCATAAAAATCCAGCCCTAACAGTTGGCACGTGGAACCTCTTGGGTATCTCAGCATCACAGATTAGCGGTGCAAAATGAGATATCTTATGGCTCCCATCTGCAATCTCCGGGATAGGCTTGACCACTCCTGGGACACTTGATATCATATCCTTTAACTTTTGCAATTCTCTGGCCATGGCATGATTGATACCTGTATCCTGCATAAGGCCATGGTTAGTGGTATAAGAATTATTGAAAGTGTTACCTCCCACTGGGTTCAAATTAGGAAGAGTGGATGTGAATCCATATTGTTAAGACTCCGGAATGATCGAAGGACCAGTAGAAGCAATGGTCTGCATTGGAATAAACTCTCCCTGATGGATATCTGAACTCCCTGATTGCAAACTCCTTAAGGATCCCGGCATCTGGAAGGATCCATGAAACTGAGAGGATCCTTGAAGCTGGGAGGATCCTTGAACCTGCGAGGATCCTGGAACATAGGAGGATCCTTGAACCTGCGAGGATCCTTGAACCTGCGAGGATCCTGGGACATAGGAGGATCCTTGAACCTGGGAGGATCTTTGAACCTGCGAGGATCCTGGGACATAGGAGGATCCTTGAACCTGGGAGGATCCTTGGAATGGCCAGAACCCTTGAATCTGCTGCGCTCCTAGGTATCCTCCTGAGCTTGCGAAGGATCCTATATGCTGAGGATGGGATCCTGCTGGCTGGAAGTATGAACCTGATGCCTGAGTCATTGCTGATGATCCGTAGTGCACTCCTTTTGGTCCTCCCACATGTTGAACGTCTGGAACCACTGAAGGCTGGGAAGTTATCACCGGAGTATCGAAATTCAAAGATCTGGGCATTAGTGGGGAATGATCTTCTGCCGATCTCTTTTGTTTCTTGAGGTCTCCGATTTCTCTAAGAATCCTTTCGTTGGTCTTATCCTGCTGCTGTATATGCTCCTTCATCTGCAAAATTAGAGAAAACATGTCACTAGTAGTAGGAGTATAAGAGGCAGAAGAAGTTGGAGGTTTTGAGAAAATGGGAGTTGGTTTCTTCTCGGCATTCTTCTGAGATCCAGAAGGTGGTGGAGGCAAAGGTGGAATGCCCTGAGATGAATTGACTGCAGACATCGCAGTAGAAGTATTCTTTGATGATGAAGCCATCTGCTTGGATGCAATGAACCAAAATGATCACGAGAATGAGAATCTTTATGAATGAAGCACCAATTGCCCCACGGTGGGCGCCAAACTGTTTTGGTCAAAAATCAGACAAGGATAATGCAACCAAACTCTCTGTTACGGGGTATGATGCTTGAACTGGTAAACGACAATGAGGATCACTCATAAATGAATTGCTCAAGTGACACAAAGATTTATACGAGGAAAAAGCCCTTGATCAATGAATGATCTCCGGCATAAAAAACCTCGGGTGATAGAAACTACCGATCACCAACTCAAATTAAACAATAATTCTTTACAACTTTGGATGATAGGGAGCTAGGTACAAGGATCACTATGGTGTATCGTGCAGAAATGTATGAAAATAGCTAAGTGTTTCGCCGTGAGCTGATGAGTGCAGTTGTACGAGTGTGTGTAGCCAAAATTAGCCAAGTGTTCTAAAACTAGCTCGCTACCCCTTTAAAAATAGAAGTTAACTATGCTAACTAACATCCCGCAATTTATGCAAGCCTTCCCACGACTCCATAACGTCCATTTTCAGTCAAGCACGTGCGGAATAACCGTGGAAAATTCTTCAGGAACGTTGCCAAGACCAAGTCCAACCTGTTACTTCTGTAAAACAATACCGAATTCAAAGTGAAAAATCGTTAGTATAAGGATCCTTAGGATGATCCATGATCCTGATCCTAAAGCACTTCTGAGGATCACCATCTGTCACAGAAGTAAGGATCACTAAACAGGATAACACATGAGGATCACAAGTCATTTGGAAATCCTCCCCTAACAACTTACATATTAAGCAGGATGTTGTGTACCTTGGTGATCCTTGACAAGGACTGCACTTACTGCTTTTGAGGATACCGCTAAGTATAAGGATAATATATCCCCTTTTTCTGGTTTCATCAAGGCTGGGGCTGAGGATAGGTAATCCTTAAGAGCTTTAAGGGCACTTTCATGCTTCTCAGTCCATTCAAATTTCTTGTTCTTCCTCAGGATGTCATAGAATTCCTTGCACTTTTCTGAGGATTTGGATATGAACCTGTTCAAGGCTGCGATCCTGCCTGTCAATCTTTGCACATCCTTAGCATTGGCAGGAGATTTGACATTCACAATAGCCTTGATTTGCTCTGGACTTGCTTCAATGCCCCTCTTTGTCACCATATAGCCTAGGAATTTACCTGCTTTAAGACCAAAATGACACTTGGAAGGATTTAGTTTCATATTAAATTTATCAAGGATATTAAATGCTTCCTCCAGGTCTTTAAGGTGATCCTCAGCTTTTTTAGACTTAACCACCATGTCATCTATATAGACTTCCATAGTGTATCCAAATTCATCCTTGAACATCATGTTGACAAGCCTTTGATAAGTAGCACCTGCATTTCTTAGTCCAAATGGCATAGCAATATAACAATATATACCAGTTGGGGTCATAAAGGCTGTATCCTCTTGATCAGATGGTTCCATCTGAATTTGCTGAAATCCAGATGAAGCATCCATAAAAGCTAACAGTTCATGACCCGCGGTAGCATCCACCATGGAGTCAATGTGGGGTAATGAGAAAGGATCCTTGGGACATTCCTTGTTTAAATCAGTAAAATCGACACATACCCTCCACTTTCCATTTTTATTTTGAACAACAACCACTCTGGCTAACCATCTTGGATACTTAACCTCCCTTATCATACCTGCTCGGAGTAATTTTTCTACCTCCTCCTGGATAATGGCATTTCTTTCTGGTGCAAACTTCCTCCTTTTCTGATGGATTGGTTTGAATGACCTGTCAATGCCAAGTTTATGAGTAATTATATCGTTAGATATACCTGTCATATCCTTATGTTTCAAGGCAAAGGTACTTTTTCTTCTTTGGAGGAAGGATATTAGCTCCTGTTCAATGTCGCTAAGGATCCCTGATCCTATGAAGATCTTGGATTCAGGATCATCAGGATCCATGAGGATTTCTTTCAAATCCTGTTCTTTTGCCTCCAAGACATCTCTTGAAGGATACTTTAATTGCTATTGCTCCCTTGGTCTTGAGGCTGGCTTCATTGATGATGTATAACAATTCTTAGCCTCTTGCTGATCACTCTCAATTTTCACCACTCCCCATGGACTTGGAAGCTTTACACACTGATGATAGGTAGATGGGACTGCCTTCATGTCATGTATCCACGGCCTGCCAAGGATAACGTTACAATAAGATAAGCAATCTATAACACAAATTTTTTGATAAGAATGTAATCTTTCAATATAGATTGGGAGTTTGATGTCCCCCAGAGTATTCTTGGTCTCCCCACTGAATCCCACAAGCACTGAGGATCTTGGTATGATATCGGATTCAGGAATATTCATCTTCTTAAGGACATCAAGCTGGATGATGTTCACAGAGCTTCCTCCATCTATAAGGATCCTGCGAACAAAATGGTTAGAAATAAAAAGAGTGATAACAAGACCGTCATGATGAGGATCCTGAATGTCAACACGATCATCCTCATCAAAAGTTATGACTTTATCCTTGGTAACACTGGATGTTCGAATGGGTCTGTCTCCATTGTCCATCTTGGTTTCTTTGGCATGTCTTTTGGCTGCTGAAAAGGAAGTACCACAAATGTCTGATCCTCCAGATATGAAGTTTATAACCTGTGCATCTGCTAGAGGTGCCGGAGCTTTTTCTGGGATCCTTTCAGAATCCTGGGTTCTCGACTTCTTTCGTCCCAAAAGTTCCTTTAAATGCCCCTTGCTTAATAAGTAACCAATTTCTTTTGTTAGTGCAATACACTCTTCAGTGAGATGACCAAAATCCTCGTGATAAGCACACCATTTTGATTTGTCTTTTGTAGCAGCTGGTTTATCACTTTTTCTTGGCCACCTAGCTTTCTCACCTAAATTCTGCATTGCAATAATCAGTTCATTGTTATCAACAGAAAAACAGTATTCAGAGATTGGAGGATAATCCTCATCATCCTCTTCCTGTTCCACTGCATGCACATTCTAGTTATTAGACTTGTTGTAGGATTTGAACTTGTTGTTCTTGAAAGTGGATCCTTGCTTTTCCTATTTTGAGGATCCTGCTAGTCTTTCCTAGATCCTTTTGTCATCCTCTAACCGGATGAACCTAAGGGCCTTGGTTCTTACTTCATCTAGATTCCTGCATGGGATCATAACAAGATCATCGTAGAATAATGAATCCCTAAGAAAACCCATTTTAAAGGCTTCTACAGCCGTAGCTATATCCAAGTTAGGGATATCTAAGGATTCCTTACTAAACTTAGTGATATAATCTCTAAGTGATTCATTTTGACCTTGTGTTATCCTATACAAATCACTAGTTAATCGTTCAAACTTTCTACTACAAGAAAACTGGTTATTAAACAAGTTAACTAGATTAGCAAACGAAGTAATAGAGTAGGGAGGAAGACTTAGCAGCCATTTAAGAGTTGATCCTGTGAGGGTGGATCCAAATCCCTTGCATAGACATGCTTCCTTTAACCTTTCTGGGATGGGGTTGATCTCCATCCTTTCTCTGTATTGAGCTATGTGTTCTTCAGGAACTGTGGAGCCATCATATAACTTCATGGTTGGTATCTGGAACCTCTTGGGTATCTCAGCATCACAAATAGGTGGTGCAAAACGAGATATCTTATGGCTCCCATCTGCAATTTCAGGAATAGGCTTAACTACCCCTGGAACACTGGATATCATATCCTTGAGCTTTTGTAATTCTCTAGCCATAGCTTGATTGATACATGTATCCTGTATAAGGCCATGGTTAGTGGTATAAGAATTATTGAAAGTGTTACCTCCCAGTGGATTCAAGGTTGGAATCCCGGACGTGAATCCATATCGTCGGGGCTCTGGTATGATCGAAGGACCAGAAGAAGCAATGGTTTCATTGGAATGAAGTCTCCTTGATGGACATCAGAATTTCCAGGTTGCAAACTTCTTAAGGATCCTAGATCCTACGGAGCATTGGATCCTTGATACACTGTGAATGGGGGTCTTGGAGGATAATCCATGGATCCGAAAACCTGAGAGGATCCTTGAACGTGAGAGGATCCTTAAACCTGAGAGGATCCTTGAACCTGCTGCGTCCCCATGTATCCTCCTGAGCTGACGAAGGATCCTTGATGCTAAGAGAAGGATCCTGCTGGTTGAAAATAGGATCCTAAGGCCTGAGACGTTGCTGAGGATCCGTAGTGCATTCCTCTTGTTCCACCCAAGTATTGGACATCTGGAGCTGCAGAATGCTGAGAGGTTATGACCGGAGTGTCGAAATTCAGAGATCTGGGCATCAATGGAGAATGATCCTCTGTCGATCTCTTCTGTTTCTTGATATCTCCAATTTCTCTGAGAATCCTTTCATTAGTCTTATCCTGCTGCTGTATGTGATCCTTCATCTGCAAAATTAGAGTAAAAAGGTCACTAGTAGTAGGAGTATAAGATGCAGAAGAAGTTGGAGGTTTTTAAGAAAATAGGAGTCGGTTTCTTTTCAGCATTCTTCTGGGATCCAGAAGGTGGAGGAGGCAAAGGTGGAACGCCCTGGGATGAATTGACCGCAGACATTGCACTTGAAGTGTTCTTCGCTGAAGAAGCCATCTTCTTGGTTGTAACGAACCGAAATGATCACAAAAACAAGGATTCCTTAGGAATGAAGCACCAATTTCCCCACGGTGGGCGCCAAACTGTTTTGGTCAAAAATCAAGCAATGATAATGCAACCAAACTTTCTGTTGTGAGGTATGATGCTTGAATCAATGAACAATATTAAGGATCACTCTGAAATGTAATGAACACGTGACACAGAGATTTATACGAGGAAAAAGCCCTTGATCAATGAATGATCTCCGGCATAAAAAACCTCGGGTGATGGAAACTACTGATCACCAACTCAGATTAAACAAGAAATGTATTATAACTTCGGATGATAGCGAGCTAATTACAAGGATCACAATAGTGTAATGTGCAAAAAAGTGTGTAATCGCCAAGTGAATTGTCGAGAGCTGGTGAGAGCAGTTACGAGTGTGTGTGTTAAGCTAAAAATAGCCAAGTGTTTCTATTTAGCTCGCTATCCCCTTTAAAAATGGAAAAATATCTAAGCTAACAAACATTCCGCATTTGGTGCAAGTCCTCCACGAACTCCATAACGTCCACTTCAGCCATGTACGTGCGGAATAAATATGGAATATGCTCCAGGAATATCGCCAAGACCAAGTCTGTCACACCCCCAAAATCCACACGCGGAGTATCACCGCTTGGAGGCATGACTGACCAGGATCCTAACCACCAATCATATTGAACATGTAATATAGTTAAGTATAGCGGAAGCATTTAAGTATAAACCCAAACATAAGTGTTAATGTATGAAATATCATAAGTGTTGAAATAGCATTCACGATCCTTTGCCCACAACGACCTGCTCCTCCCCGTGCAAGCTCCATAATGTACCTAAGGTCCTGCAAGGCATGTAACAGAGGATCAACAACTAGTTGAGCGAGTTCACAGTTAACAGTTCAGTAATAGTATAGTGTGAGTAGTAGTATGTTCGTTCGTTATGTCATGTATCGTATTAGTTTTTCCATCGCGGCCTCCCAGGCAGGTATGCGAAGATATTAGGGGATGTTCATCCCGAGTATTCTAGACTAGGTTTACCTGTATCGCGGCCTACCAGGCAGGTGTGCGAAGATATGTAAATTACAGTTCGCGGCCTTCCAAAGGCAGGTGTGCGAGGTCAGTCATAATATCGCGGCCAACCCTTGGCAGGTGTGCGAAGATCAGTTCAATAAGTGTTACTAGTCTAGTCGTAGTTCAATCAGCGGAGTATGTACCATAGTTCATCAAATCACATCACTACATTCCAGTATAGATAAGCACCAGTAAATAATCAAATCCCATTCCCACCCTGGGAACCCCATGCCTTGGCTGTGTGAACTCACCTTGGTTTGCTCGGTATGCTAAAGGAATACACACGCTCACAGTTAATCAATCACGACCTATAGTACGCACGTATGTATAATCAGTTAACTCGTAAAGATTCACATGCCATTTATGTCACGAAGTGTGTCTAAGCAATTATCCTGTATTACATAAGCAATTAATCAAAACCACGCAAATCCATGCATCACACGAGGGCTGTCTCAGTTTATTCGAATGATATTAACCATTAGCATAGAGAACACGCGCAACAGAATCACTCAGAATTAATTAGCGTTATCACACATACATAACATAATTACATTGTTTAATAGTGTTAGCAAATTAACATATTTGTCAAGTTAACAGAGTTACTAAATTTTCACAAAGTTACTCGGCCATAAAACAAAACTAAACTACATGTGCCGAATACCCATGTTAATAAGGTTCAGTCATTATATCACATGTCGGGCAACATCACCAAAAGTCGGACCAAGGGTCCTTTTCTACGTCCTAACACAGAAAATAATATGAGTTCTTTAATAAAATTCTTGGCTTACACTATTTACCATTTGGCTGATGAACCAGCCAATGGTCATCAGGTGACCGCCAATCACCACCAATCATACAAGTTCTGAATTTTCCATGAAATCTTATATGATTCAAAGTAAAGTGGCCGACAAATGCATATCACCTCACAAGACTATTGGACCTTTTATTCTAATCATATTTCCCAAGAAAATCCCTTTTTGTATCACATGCCCACCTTGACTATTATAAGAAGTTTAATGCATCAATCTATTTAATTGGACCACAATTTTGAAACAATGAACCTTTACTCAACTTATTGGCTGACAAGAATTTATGAGAATACTGAACAATCTTATATGATACTCATTTCATGCACATGGGCCAAAAAACAATATTCACAATACTAACCTATTTGCGACAGTTTCATGAATATTACATACATCACAAGATTCCTTTGACATTATACAGATCGTACAGCTCATTCACATCACACGGTTCATGCAATACATTTTATTTCATGCACATCATAAGGAAGCAGCCATTAAACCATTCGATTTCCATACTCTTCGACTTGCAGCTACCCTACAATCCTCAACATCCGAACATTCGAATCAAGTCACACCACGTCATTAGTTTATCATTATCACATAGAGTTTTGGTTAATAGTCATCGTCTTATGAAGTCATAGAGATGTAATCACGAAAGTACAATCAACAATCAACAAGATTCAAATCATTAAAATTATATCACCACTTCTACTTATCATTCATGACAGTTACCCACTAACAGTTAATATTCAATTTTCATTCATCATGTCAACCGACCAATCTGTCATCGAACTAACCAATTATTATATAATACTGTCCCATGTTTCATTAAGTTATAAATTCAGTATGCATTGAAACCCTAGTCATTGACTAATGATAGCACCTAGCATCTTATATCTAATTTAAAAACACATATAGCAAACACATAACTACTGACAATCACATGCAGTTATGAGTACATCCTTATCCGATTGACAGCCCTTTTCAAGACATACACATGCATGACTAAGGGATATTGACTAACATAATAAGACAAGTAACGGTTTCTTTACTGACCGAGATGTGTGGTGACTGGAACAAAGGATCCGAGTAATTCAATGATAAATGTTAATTGCCGTCGGTTTTCAAGGGGTAGCGAGAGAGAATGTGAGAGATAGTTAGGGTTTTGCCGAAAGAACTAATACGTAAAAGTGGAGAACATAACCTTAAACGAGCTGCTGCTGGGCCAAAGGCCCATATGTTGATTTCGTTGGCCCATAGTGAACGAAAACACTTATGTGTTTTCATCCGGAAGCGTTTTCGTGGATTGAGGTGTTTTCGGCTAAGGGGTGATTTTGGTCATGGCTCCATTTTTGTTGTTCTTAATTACCCAAACACATCATCAATACAAAGTATGTTATTTACACATCAACATATATGTGGACACCCTATGATGCACACCAAATATAGCATAACAATCACAATGCGATTTAACATATTACAACGTGTACGGTTGTGAAACAAACAAGTCGTGCTAACAAACAATTAACGCGCAATTAATGCGAAGATGGAAATCTTGGAAACTCGAGTTGTCACAAAGTCCAAGCTCGTACTCCTGCAAAACAACATCATATTCAAAGCAGACAATCGTTAGTATAAGGATCCTTATGATGATCCATGATCCTGATCCTTCAATACTTCTGAAGATCACTAATAGAAACAGAAGTGAGGATCACTAAACCCAACAGTAATTGAGGATCACTGATCATTGGAAAATCCTCCCCTAACAATCTATATAGGGTAACACAAGGTCAAAATGAATCACTTAGAGATTATATCACTAAGTTTAGTAAAGAATCCTTGGATATTCCTAATTTAGATATTGTGCCAAGATCCTGGAGGATCCTGGACATCAACTCAATGTCCTCAAGAGGGTGGAAGCTCTGTAAATATCATTCAGCTTGACGTCCTCAAGAAAATGAACATTTCTGAATCGGATATTGTGTCAAGATCCTCAGTTCTTGTGGGATTCAGTGGAGAAACCAAGAACACATTGGGGGACATTAAACTTCCCATTTACATAGAGGGGCTTCATTCTTATCAGAAATTTTGTGTTATAGATTGCTTATCTTGTTGCAATGTTATCCTTGGCAGGCCATGGATACATGACATGAAGGCAGTCCCATCTACATATCATCAGTGTGTAAAGCTTCCTAGTCCATGGGGGGTGGTGAAGATTGAGAGTGATCAACAAGAAGCGAAGAATTGCTACACCTCATCGATGAAGCCAGCCTCAAGACCAAGGGAGCAATAGCAATTAAAGCATCCTCCAAGAGATGTCCTGGAGGCAAGGGAATAGGATGTGAAAGATATCCTTATGGATCCTCAGGATCCTGAATCCAAGATCTTCATAGGATCAGGGATCCTCAACAACATTGAACAGGATCTAGTATCCTTACTAAGGAAGAGAAAAACTACATTTGCCTGGAAGTATGAAGACATGACAGGTATCTCTAAAGATATAATTACTCATAAACTTGGCATTGACAGGTCATTTAAACCCATACATCAAAAGAGGAGGAAATTCGCACCTGAAAGGAATGCCATTATCCAGGAGGAGGTAGATAAACTGCTCAGAGCAGGTATGAAAAGAGAGGTCAAGTATCCAAGGTGCCAATGTGGTTGTTGTTCAAAAGAAAAATGAAAAGTGGAGGGTATGTGTCGATTTTACTGATCTAAACAAGGCATGTCCCAATGATCCTTTCCCATTACCCCACATTGACTCCATGGTGGATGCTACCGCGGGTCATGAGTTGTTGACTTTTATGGAGATCTGGATTTCAGCAAATTCAGATGGAACCATCTGATCAAGAGGATACAGCCTTCATGACCCCAACTGGTATATATTGTTATATTGCTATGCCGTTTGGACTAAGAAATGCAGGTGCTACTTATCAAAGGCTAGTCAATATGATGTTTAAGGAACAAATTGGACACACTATGGAAGTCTATATAGATGACATGGTAGTTAAGTCCAAGAAAGCTGAGGATCACCTTAGAGACTTGGAGGAAGCATTCGATATCCTTGATAAATTCAACATGAAATTGAATCCTTCAAAGTGTCAGTTTGGTGTTAAAGTAGGGAAGTTCCTAGGCTACATGGTAACAAAAAGAGGCATTTAAGCAAGTCCAGAGCAAATCAAGGCAATTGTGAATATAAAATCTCCTGCCAATGCCAAGGATGTGCAAAGGTTAACAGGAGGATCACGGCCTTGAACAGATTCATATCAAAGTCATCAGAAAAGTGCAAGGAGTTCTATGACATTTTGAGAAAGAATAAGAAATTTGAGTGGACTGATAAGCATGAGAATGCTCTCAAAGCCCTTAAGGATTACCTATCCTCAGCTCCTGCCTTAATGAAACCAGAAAAAAGGGGATATATTATCCTTATATTTGGCAGTCTCTCCTAAAGCAGTAAGTGCAGTCCTTGTTAAGGATCATGAAGGTACACAACACCCTGTCTATTATGTAAGTAAGAGTTTTGTCACACCCCGATTTCCACGTGTATCACCGGTGGGCCCGGTGGGGGACTACCGTGACGTAGTTGGAAACAATATAGTCAAACCACACAATATATAAATGCAGAGCGGAAGCATAAAGATAAATATATTTCAACCTTTGAATGTAATATCAAAGTATCATAATTGTCGAAATATAATCCACAGAGGATCAAAATAAAATATAAGTATTGTTCAACAGACGTAGGCATCTTAAGCTTGCGAGACTCTTTATTGATGCTAAGGAGAAATATCCAGCCAATTTCGCTTAGAACCTGCATTTAATCTTTTTGGGAAAATACGTCAGTTTACACTGGTAAATACATTCAACCGACACTTTTTGTAAAAGGTTTAATAAAAATTGATTTGAATGCACAAGGCACAAACTCTTTGTAACTTGGGATAATTTATAATTAAATCTTGTAAAAGAATTACATGTTTACTATGCGTTCGGTCGCCCGGGTCCTGCCGGGTTAAAGGTTAATAGACACGCCACAAAGCATAAAGCCGTGGTGGGAAAACCAACGGTTATACCTTTAATAATATAGACACATTACGGGTGTACGCCTACACCCGTGTGTCGGGGTCGTGGCCATTTCGTAAAATGATGCCAACGATATCCGGGACATGGTCCTTAAGCTCCCAAAGGCGTAAAGCCAACAAAACCAATTTTTAAACGGGTCACATTGATAATACCCAACTACTAATGAATTGGGGTCAATTGCCCGACCAAGCGGTATTTTAAATACCGTAACCCAAGCCCGTATAACGGAAAATAAGTTAAAAGTATTTACCTTTGCAAGTAATAATCCTTAATAAACAAATGCAAGTCTCTTTTACTGGTCTCCTATTCTGGAACGAAGGTTTAAACAACCTATTAGAATCCTAACGGGTCTTTAATTTAGCCTTAGCTTAGACCGGTGAGTTTCAAATGATATATTCGGTTTAGTCGCGTGAAAGGTGAAAACCGGGAACGGAATGTGATTCGGACCCAACAAGTTTGAAGACTTGTTTTATATGGGTAATATAATCACACTCTGGATTTTGAGGTCAAAACAATAAGGTTTGACCCGTTTCGGCTAGTTTATGTAAACTAGTTACATAAGCCGAACCGTGCGCGCAAAAGGCGTAACGGGTAACCGTAAGAGTCCTACACAAGTTTCCTAAGTCAATATACTTTAAAGAGGTTGTGGTATCAATAGGATACCTTCCATAATGCCCGTAACGAGTTTGAATCCATTATATGCCCCGTAGGGGTATTTCGGTCATTTTAAAGATTATAAAAGAGGTTTCTGAGTTCTAAAGGAAATCTAAGTTTCCCATTCAGTTTATAAAGTCCAAAATACTCTATTTATTATTTAAAATCAGTAGCAACTGGAATCGGGTCAAAATACCTTGTAGAACTCAAGTTATGCTCGAAAAGGGTATATTCGGTATTTACCGAACCGATGCCATAACCGCAGGTTATGAGCAGGTTAAAAATGATTAAAAATCTTAAAATCTCAAAATATTATTTTACATCAGTGTGTAAAAGGTTTGGTGTCGAAATTTGGGTTTAGATAGGCTTTACGCTAAATGCGCCGTTTAATTACTAAAGTTTCCGTAATTGCGCTATTTAGCATAACTCCTATTCTAGACCTCGGATTGACATGAAATTTTAGGGACATGCTTAGAAATCAGTGACTAAGGTTATTGTCCTTTCACATGTCAAAAATTCTCGTTTTAAATTGAAAAGGGGCGTTACGGTCAACTTTTAAGCATTTAACGGAAATGTGCTAAAGACTCGGACAAACAACGAACCGGTCACAGAGGGTTATACCATCATGTAACCTGGTCCTAAGAGAGTCCTAAGGCATATCTAAATCATACCATAACGGGTCAGAACTGAAGTCAAAGCAAAAGTCAAAGTTTTGCGACTTTCGGTTCCAAACCGGGTCAAAACAGTAAATGGTCGGATCAAACAAGCTTAGACTAGTTAATATACTTATTATCATGTTATGTGAGTGTTAAAACAGATTACACGCCATCTACATTACTGATTATGCTTAAAATCGCAAAATAGCATTCTGTTAACTTTTTCTAAGCAAGTTTGACTCGACATTCGGACTGGTTAGAGTGGGAATCAGAGGGTGCCCTTTTAGGTGTTTAATGCCCACATGATTACCAACATATAACTACTTTTGATTCGACAAACCACTGGACCATTTGTGATTTATCGCTAAGTCAATCGTTAATTACGATAGATTGACTTTTAAGCTAAAACTATGCAAAAACTAAACCACAAAGGGTTAGGCAAACTTACAGAAGCTTGGTGCACGACCAGAGATGTTAGAAGAATGCTCTTGAGCTCCAGAAGTGATCAAGAAAGCAGGTTTGAGGTGTGTTTCAAATGTGTGCACTACATGGCCTTTTATAGTGAAAAATTGTGCATAAGATCATCACAACTAAGTCTATAATTTCTCATGGATGATCAGCAGCTGTCCCTGAGTGCTAGGGGACGTGTAGGGGGCGCCCATGCTGCCATAATTGCACCCAAGGTCGGTTAAAACATCAAACAGTGAATCTGTGCATGTTTTCTGCATCTGGTGGTCTGACGCGACCCGCATTAAGGATCAGGCTACGCTTACGCGGGCCGCCTGAATCCTTATGTTAGACACCGGATCTTTACATGGCTCGCGGCCCGCATGAGCTTCCTTGTTTCTCTAATGCGGCCCGTCTGAGGCCTGTAATTCAAGATTTTCAAATCTTTTGCCATTATTAGCCTCACCTTTCGGTTTCGAAGGGGTAACTTTGCGATTTGGGCCTCGATTATTTACGAATAAGGGCCTCGTGACTTTTATCCGCGCCGTTAAGTCCCCGGTTAGTTTAATTACTATCCGAAAAGCCTTATCTTTTATTGTTGACGCTTCTAACCCCTTGCATACGAAATTGATCATAACTTTCTCGTTTTAAAACGGAACTTCGCGAAATTTATATCGTATATTCTAGTGAGCGTAATTTACTGTTACAAAGCCTCGGGTATGTTAAAGGGTCACTCAGAGGTATCACTTAAACATGTTGACACAATTAACCCCTGTAGTTTGTAATCTCTCACTTTCTTCTGTATTTCGTTCCGTACGATCCATGATTTATCCGTTTGAAGGTACCAGCATCATTTAGGGTTACTGTACAGTGTATTTATCCCTCGTTTGACATCTTTAACCCTTGAATTTACATACTTTCCATGTTTGTCAACTTTAGTCCTTTATTATGTATTTAATACCACGTGTAAACTCAAGACACGTGTCAATACATTATTGGACGCAAAATTTCGAGGTGTTACATCCTCACCCCCTTAAAAGAAATCTCGACCTCGAGATTTATTGGAATAGATGAGGGTACTTCTCCTTCATCATGGACTCTACCTCCCACGTGTACTCGGGACCTCTATGGGCATCCCATTTTACCTTCACTATTGGTATATACTTCCTGCGAAGTTTCTTGACCTGTCGATCCTCGATCGACACAGGTTTCTCAACGAATTTTAAGCTCTCGTCAATGTGTACATCTGTATGCGGTATAACCAGTGATTCGTCAGCGAAACACTTCTTCAGGTTACAGATGTGGAACACATTGTGTATACCACTGAGCTCTTCCGGTAAGTTTAATTTGTAGGCAACCGATCCGACACGTTCGATTACCTCGAAAGGTCCAATATATCTCGGGCTTAGTTTGCCTTTCTTACCGAATCGCATCACCCCCTTCCAGGGTAATACCTTAAGTAATACCTTGTCGCCTACTTTGAAATTGAAAGGCTTACGCTTCAAGTCTGCGTAGCTCTTCTGCCTGTCTCGGGCAGCTTTCAACCGATCGCGAATTTGGACAATCTTGTCCGTTGTTTCAAAGATAATATCAGGTCCTGTCAATTGGACATCTCCAACCTCTGCCCAACAAACGGGCGTTCTACATTTTCTACAATATAGAGCTTCAAAAGGTGCAGCCTTAATGCTCGTATGGTAACTGTTCTTATAGGAGAATTCGACTAATGGTAGGTGGTTATCCCAACTGCCACCTAAGTCGATCGCACATGCACGAAGCATGTCTTCCAACGTTTGGATCATACGCTCACTCTGTCCATCTGTCTGAGGGTGGTAAGCCGTACTAAAATTCAAACGCGAACCCAATGATTGTTGGAAGCTTCTCCAGAAGTGTGATGTGTATCTGGTATCTCTATCAGAGATGATAGACACAGGCACTCCATGAAGGGCTACAATCTTGTCTACAAACAACTGAGCCAATATATCGGAGCTATGAGTCTCCTTTATGGGTAAGAAATGTGCTGACTTGGTCAGTCTATCAACTATTACCCATATTGTATCGTTTCCCTTCTTTGTCTTTGGTAATTTGGTGATGAAGTCCATCGTCACCATTTCCCATTTCCACTCGGGAAGTTCAGGCTGTTGTAGCAAGCCTGACGGCTTTTGATGCTCGGCTTTTACTTGTGCACAAGTCAAGCACTTTGCTACATAGGTGGCTATAGACTTCTTCAAGCCTATCCACCAGAAATTTGCCTTTAAGTCCTGGTACATCTTATCCGCACCAGGATGAACGGAATATCGGGAACTATGGGCTTCCTGAAGAATAACGTCACGAAGACCTCCATAAACAGGAACCCATATCCTTCCATTCAATCTCAAAATTCCGTCTTTGCCATAGGATAACTGCTCCTCAGTTACCCCTAGCTTCTCGTTTGGATAGTTAGCTTCCAACACAGCTTCTTTCTGTGCAGCTAACAATCGTTCATTCAGACTGTTCTTTATTTCAATGCTCTTGGCATTGATCCTTATCAGCTTCACTCTTTCTTTCCTGCTCAAGGCATCTGCGACTACATTGGCCTTGCCTGGATGGTATCTTATTTCACAGTCATAGTCGTTCAGAGTTTCCATCCGACGTCGCTGCCTCATATTCAGGTCTTTCTGATTGAACAGATGCTGAAGGCTTTTGTGATCAGAATAGATCACAAATTTAATGCCATAAAGGTAATGCCTCCAAAGCTTTAGTGCAAATACAACGGCACCCAACTCCAAGTCATGGGTGGTGTAGTTCTTTTCATGCACTTTCAATTGTCGTGATGCATAGGCAATCACCTTGCCCCTCTGCATAAGCACACAACCCATACAGGTGTGCGATGCATCACAATATACGACGAATTCTTCCATTCCGTCTGGCAATGTCAACACTGGAGCATTGCTCAGCTTTTGTTTGAGGATATCAAAAGCTTCTTGCTGCTTAGGGCCCCAATCGAACTTTATTTTCTTTCTAGTTAAAGAAGTTAGGGGTGCAGCAATTCTTGAAAAGTTTTCGATGAAGCGTCTGTAGTATCCTGCTAGACCTAGGAAACTGCGAATTTTCGTAGGTGTCTTCAGCTCCTGCCAATTCATGACGGCTTCAACTTTGGCGGGATCCACCTGGATACCACGCTCGTTGACTACATGTCCAAGGAACTAGACTTCTCGTAGCCAAAAGTCACATTTAGAGAACTTGGCATAAAGCTTTTCTTGATGAAGCAATTTGAGAATACATCGAAGATGCTTTTCGTGGTCAGCTTGACTCTTCGAGTAGAAAAGGATGTCATCGATGAAGACAATGACAAACTTATCCAAATAAGGTTTGCAAACGCGATTCATGAGATCCATGAATGCGGCAAGTGCATTGGTGAGCCCAAAAGGCATCACTAGGAACTCGAAATGACCATATCCTGGCCAGATCCCTGATTTCTTCAATAGTATCCAAGTCTTGAGCCAGGTTTGCATCATTTTCCTCAGGATCACGGGTACTTGTTCTAGCAGTTGGAACCACCATTTCTGTTGGGATCACTGATTCTGCCCCAAACACCAAAGAGAAGGGTGTTTGACCAGTAGCATTCTTGGGGGTTGTCCTATCAGCCCAAAGCACATAAGGCAATTCCTCTGCCCATTTCCCCTTCTTGGATCCAAGTTTCTTCTTCAGATTGTTGATGATGATCTTGTTGGATGATTCTGCTTGACCATTGGCTTGTGGGTGGACTGGTGTTGATGTTATCATCTTAATCCCCCAACTGTCACAAAAGTTAGTAGTCCTGCTCCCAATAAATTGGGAACCATTATCACATACGATTTCAGAAGGAATGCCAAATCCAGTTATAATGTTTCTCTTAATAAAGGATATAACTTCTTCTCTCTGAGTTGGGCAAAAGCTTCAGCCTCTATCCACTTGGAGAAGTAGTCAGTCATAGCAAGCATGAATACTTTTCCACCAGGTGCCTTAGGGAGCTTGCCAACTATATCCATCCCCCATCTCATAAATGGCCAAGAGGATGGTATAGGATGTAGAAATTCAGCCGGCTGATGAAGGATATTGCTGTGTCTTTGACAAGGATCACACTTCTAAGCATACTCCACAGCATCCCTTTTCATAGTTGGCCAGTAGTATCCTGTCCTTAAGATCCTTGAGAACAATGCCCTGCCCCCAGTGTGGTTTCCACAATCGCCTTCATGGAAGTCTTTTAACACTTCTTGAACTTCAGGATCCTCGATACATCTTAAATATGGTCCTGCAAGAGATCGCTTATATAGCATATTATTTAAGATTGTGAATTGAGATACCTTAATTCTGAAAGCCCTAGGATTTTCTCCCATAGGAATCTCCCCGTGTTGTAAGTATCTCATGATTGGTGAGATCCATGATCCTGAACAAGATTGAGTATCCTCACTAGGGATCATTGCAGTATCTTCTTCTATTTCCATGGCGACCTGATTTTCAATAGCAGGAGCCAGGATATGGATGATGGGGATACTTATATCCTCTGGGATCTTCAAAGATGATCCTAGATTGGCCAATGCATCAGCTTCTGTATTTTCCTCCCTTGGTACCTGTGTCAAACTGAAAGAAACAAAGGAGAGTGCCAATTCTTTGACTATCTCTCAAGATACCTGATCCCCATATGCTTAGCAATTTGCAAACCAGCGATTAAGGCTTCATATTCAGCCTCATTATTAGTGGCTTGGAACTCACAAGCTATGGAATGGGGTATTATGTCCCCCTGTGGCGATTTTAGTAGTATACCAAGCCCCGTGCCTTTAACATTTGAGGATCCCTCAGTATGTAGTATCCAAGGATCCTTAGTTTCATCCAGCTGCTGGACTTCCAATTCGGCTTCCTTTTGTAAATCACTACTGAAATCGGCCACAAAGTCTGCTAATGCTTGGGATTTGATGGCTGTTCTGGGCTCATATCTTATATCATGGGCACTAATCTTTACTGCCCACTTAGCCATTCTTCCGGACATCTCTGGTTTCCTTCATGATCCTTAACAAGGACTGCACTTACTGCTTTTGAGGATACCGCAAGGTATAAGGATAACACATCTCCTTTTTCTGGTTTCATCAATGCTGGGGCTGAGGACATGTATTCTTTTAGGGCTTGTAAAGCATTCTCATGCTTTTCAGTCCATTCGAATTTCTTGTTCTTTCTTAGGATATCATAGAATTCTTTACACTTTTCTGAGGATTTGGATATGAATCTGTTTAGAGCTGCTATCCTGCCTGTTAGCCTTTGCACATCCTTAGCGTTGGCAGGGGATTTGATATTCACCAACGCTTTGATTTGTTCCGGGCTTGCATCAATGCCCCTTTGGGTTACCATATATCCTAAGAATTTACCTGCTTTGACACCAAAGTGACATTTTGAAGGATTAAGCTTCATGTTAAAATTATCAAGGATATCAAATGCTTCCTCCAAGTCCCTTAGGTGATCCTCAGCTTTTTTGGATTTCACCACCATATCGTCTATGTACACTTCCATAGTTTGTCCAATTTGATCTTTGAACATCATATTCACCAGCCTTTGATATGTTGCACCTGCATTTCTTAATCCAAAAGGCATAGCAATATAACAATATAAACCGGTTGGGTTCATAAAAGCCGTATCCTCTTGGTCAGATGGTTCCATCTGAATTTGTTGGAATCCAGACGATGCATCCATAAAGGTTAACAGTTCATGACCCGCCGTTGCATCCACCATGGAGTCAATGTGGGGTAATGGGAAAGGATCCTTGGGACATGCCTTATTCAAATCAGTGAAATCGACACATACCCTCCACTTTCCATTTTTCTTTTGAACAACAACCACATTGGCCAGCCATTTTGGATACTTCACTTCTCTAATCATACCTGCTCGTAGTAATCTTTCTACCTCTTCCTGGATAATGGCATTTCTTTCTGGTGCAAACTTCCTCCTTTTTTGATGGATTGGTTTAACTGACCTGTCAATGCCAAGTTTATGAGTGATAATATCCTTAGATATACCTGTCATATCCTCATGTTTCCATGCAAAGGTAGATTTTCTTCTTTTGAGGAAGGATACTATGTCTTCTTTCATTTTATCAAGGATCCCTGATCCGATGTAGATTTTGGATTCAGGATCATCAGGATCCAAGAGGATTTCGTCCACATCCTTCTCTCTTGCCTCCAAGGATACTTTAATTGCTATTGCTCCCTTGATTTCGAGGCTGGTTTCATTGATGAGGTGTAACAGTCCTTAGCCTCCTGTTGATCACTATCGATCTTGATTATTCCCCATGGGCTAGGGAGCTTCACACACCGATGGTAGGTGGATGGGACTGCCTTCATATCGTGTATCCAGGGCCTGCCAAGGATAACATTGCAGCAAGACAAACAGTCAATAACACAAAACTTTTGATAATTATGTAATCCTTCCACATAAATTGGGAGTTTGATGTCCCGCAGGGTTTTCTTAGTTTCGCCACTAAATCCTACAAGCACGGAGGATCTTGGTGTGATATCTGATTCAGGGATACCCATTTTCTTCAGAACATCAAGCTGGATAATGTTTACTGAGCTTCCTCCGTCAATAAGGATCCTGCGGACAAAATGGTTAGAAATAAAAAGAGTAATAACTAAACTATCATGATGAGGATCCTGGATGTTAATTCTATCATCCTCATCAAAGGTTATGATTTTTCCTTCCGAGACACTCGATGTTCGAATAGGTCTTTCTCCGTTATCCATGTTAGCTTCCTTTGCATGCCTTTTAGCTGCTGAGAAGGATGTACCACAGATGTCTGATCCTCCAGAAATAAATTTGATCACTTGTGCATCTACCGGAGGAGCTGGAGCTTTCTCAGGGATCCTTTCAGGATCCTGAGTCCTTTGCTTTTTTCTTCCCAACAATTCTTTCAAATGCCCCTTGCTCAGCAGATATCCAATTTCCTTTCGTAATGCGATGCATTCCTCTGTCAAATGCCCAAAATCTTCATGGTATGCACACCACTTTGATTTATCTTTAGTTGCGGCTGGTTTGTCATTTTTTCTGGGCCATCTGGCCTTTTCTCCTAGATTCTGCATTGCAAGGATTAGTTCATGACTATCAACGGAAAAACAGTATTCAGAAATTGGAGGATAATCTTCATCATCCTCTTCTTGGTCAACAGCATGCACATTCTGATTGTTAGTTCTGTTATAGGATTTGAATTTGTTGCTTTTGAAAGAGGATCCTTGCTTTTCTTGTTTTGAGGATCCTACTTGTCTCTCCTGGATCCTCTTGTCATCCTCTAGTCGGATGAACCTGAGTGCCCGAGTTCTTACTTCGTCTAGGTTCCTGCATGGTGTCATAACAAGATCATCATAGAACAATGAATCCTTAAGCAGTCCCATCTTGAAGGCCTCAACAGCTGTGGCCACATCCAAGTTAGGAATATCAAAGGATTTTTTACTAAATTTGGTTATATAATCCCTTAATGATTCATTATGACCCTGAGTTATCCTATATAAATCACTAGTCAATCGTTCAAATTTTCTGCTACAAGAAAATTGATTATTGAATAAGTTAACTAAGTTAGCAAACGAAGTAATAGAGTAAGGGGGAAGACTTAGCAGCCACTTAAGAGCTGATCCAGTAAAAGTGGATCCAAATCCCTTGCACAAGCATGCTTCCTTTAATCTTTCTAGAATTGGATTGATCTCCATCCTCTCCCTGTATTGTGCTATGTGTTCCTCAGGATCCGTTGTACCATCATACAGCTTCATAGTAGGGATATGGAATCTTTTGGGTATCTCAGCATCACAAATTGGTGGTGCAAAACGAGATACCTTATGGCTTCCATCTGCAATCTCCGGGATAGGTTTGACTACCCCTGGAACACTTGATATCATATCCTTTAGTTTTTGTAGTTCTCTGGCCATAGCATGATTCATACCTGTATCCTGCATGAATCCGTGGTTAGTGGTAGGAGAATTATTAAAAGTGTTACCTCCCATCGAGTTCAAGTTAGGAACATTGGATGTGAATCCATATTGCTGGGATTCTGGGATGATGGAGGACCATTGGAAGCAATGGTCTGCATCGGAATAAAATCTCCTTGATGGACATCTGGACTTCCTGTTTGCAAATTCTTCAAGGATCCTGGTATCTGAAGGAATCCCTGAACATGGGATGATCCTGGAACTAAGGAGGATCCTTGAACCTGGGATGATCCTGGAACGAAGGAGGATCCTTGAACCTGGGATAATCCTGGAACGGAGGAGGATCCTTGAACCTGGGATGATCCTGGAACGAAGGAGGATCCTTGAACCTGGGATAATCCTGGAACGAAGGAGGATCCTGAGTTCATGAAGGATCCCATATGCTGAGTATAGGATCCTGCCGGTTGGAAATATGATCCTGATGCCTGAGTCACTACTGCTGGGCCGATATGCGCTCCTCTTAATCCACCCATATGTTGACCGTCTGGGGCCTCTGATGGCTGTGAAGTAATCATCGGAGTATCAAAATTCAAAGATTTGGGCATCAGTGGGGAATGATCCTCTGCCGTTTTCTTTTGCCTTTTGAGATCTCCGATTTCTCTGAGGATCCTGTCATTAGTTTCATCCTGCTGCTGCATACGATCCCTCATCTGCAAAATCAAAGTAAAAATATCACTAGTACTGGGAACAGAAGAAGTTAGAGCAGAAGAAGATGAAGGTTTAGAGAAGATAGGAGTTGGTCTCTTCTCAGCATTTTTCTGAGATCCAGTTGGTAGTGGAGGCAAAGGTGGAATGCCATTAGATGAATTGACTGTTAGGGCTGGATTTTTATGACCTATGATCCTTACATGTGATCCTAACAAGTGATCCTTACTTCTTTGGCAGATAGTGATCCTCAGAGGAGCTCCAGGATCAGGATCACGGATCATCCTAAGGATCCTCACACTAACGATTGTTCTCTTTGGATTAAATGTTGTTTTGCATGAATTACTAGTTGGACTTGGTCTTAACAACGTAAACAAGGAATCTATCACGCTAATTTTGCACATGCATAATCAAAGATGGACGTTATGAAGAATATGGAACCTCAGCACAATTCAAGGGCGATTATTTAGGCTAAATTTACTTCTATTCTTGAAGGGGCAACGAGCTAATAGTTAGGTTATTTACCTAAAATACGACCACACACACTTGTATAAGTAGCACTCTTCAACATTCGGAAGACACAACACATTTCTTACACACCTTAGCATACGATACTATAGTGATCCTTGTACCTAGCTCGTTACCATCCGAAGTTGTAACCATTATTTGTTATATTGAAGTTTGGTGATCGGTAGTTTCCATCACCCGAGGTTTTTTATGCCGGAGATCATTGATCAAGGGCTTTTTCCTCGTATAAATCCTTGTGTCACTTGTGCATTTTACATTTGAGTGATCCTTCACTTTGTTCATCATACCAAGCATCATTCCCCGTTTACATAAAGTTTGGTTGCATTATCCTTAAGTGATTTTTGACCAAAACAGTTTGGCGCCCACCGTGGGGCAATTGGTGCTTCATTCATAAGAAAATTTTTCTGTTGGTGATCATTCCGGAAGTGTAGCATGGCTTCATCGTTGAAGAATACTTCCACAGAGATGTCTGCAGTCAATTCATCTAATGGCATTCCACCTTTGCCTCCACCACCAGCTGGATCTCAGAAAAATGCTGAGAAGAGACCAACTCCTATCTCCTCTAAACCATCATCTCCTGCTCTAACTTCTTCTGTTCCCAGTACTAGTGATATATTTATTTTGATTTTGCAGATGAGGGATCGTATGCGACAGCAGGATGAAACTAATGACATGATCCTCAGAGAAATCGGAGATCTCAAAAGGCAAAAGAAAACGGCAGAGGATCATTCCCCACTGATGCCCAAATCTTTGAATTTTGATACTCCGATGATTACTTCTCAGCCATCAGAGGTCCCAGACATTCAACATATGGGTGGATCAAGAGGAGTACATTTCGGCCCAGCAGCAATGACTCAGGCATCAGGATCATATTTCCAACCGGAAGGATCCTACACTCAGCATATGGGATCCTTCATGAGCTCAGGATCCTCCTTTGTTCCAGGATCATCCCAGGTTCAAGGATCCTCCTTTCTTCCAGGATCATCCCAGGTTCAAGGATCCTCCTTTGCTCCAGGATCATCCCAGGTTCAAGGATCCTCCTTTGTTCTAGGATCATTCCATGTTCAGGGATCCCTTCAGATACCAGGATCCTTGAAGAATTTGCAAACAGGAAGTCCAGATGTCCATCAAGGAGATTTTATTCCAATGCAAACCATTGCTTCCACTGGTCCCTCCATCATCCCAGAATCCCAGCAACATGGATTCACATCCAATGTTCCTAACTTGAACCCGATGGGAGGTAACACTTTTAATAATTCTTATACCACTAACCATAGATTCATGCAGGATACAGGTATCAATCATGCTATGGCCAGAGAACTACAAAAACTGAAGGATATGATATCAAGTGTTCCAGGGGTAGTCAAACCTATCCCGGAGATTGCAGATGGAAGCCATAAGGTATCTCGTTTTGCACCACCAATCTGTGATGCTGAGATACCCAAAAGATTCCATATCCCTACTATGAAGCTGTATGATGGTACAACGGATCCTGAGGAACACATAGCACAATACAGGGAGAGGATGGAGATCAATCCTATTCCAGAAAAGTTAAAGGAAGCATGCCTATGCAAGGGATTTGGATCCAATCTTACTGGATCAGCTCTTAAATGGCTGCTAAGTCTTCCCCCTTACTCTATTACTTCGTTTGCTAGTTTAGTTAATTTATTCAATAATCAATTCTCTTGTAGTAGAAAATTTGAAAGATTGACTAGTGATTTATATAGGATAACTCAGGGTCATAATGAATCATTAAGGGATTATATAACCAAGTTTAGTAAAGAATCCTTGGATATTCCTAACTTGGACGTGGCCACAGCTGTTGAGGCCTTCAAGATGGGATTACTTAAGGATTCATTGTTCTATGATGATCTTGTTATGACACCATGCAGGAACCTAGACGAAGTAAGAACTCGGGCACTCAGGTTCATCCGGTTAGAGGATGACAAGAGGATCCAGGAGAGACAAGTAGGATCCTCAAAACAAGAAAAGCAAGGATCCTCTTTCAAAAGCAACAGATTCAAATCCTATAACAGAACTGACAACCAGAACGTGCACGCTATTGACCAAGAAGAGGATGATGAAGATTATCCTCCAATTTCTGAATACTGTTTTTCCATTGATAACCATGAACTAATCCTTGCAATGCAGAATCTAGGAGAAAAAGCCAGATGGCCTAGAAAAAATGACAAATCAGCCGGAACTAAAGACAAATCGAAGTGGTGTGCATACCACGAGGATTTTGGGCATTTAACCGAAGAATGCATCGCGTTAAGAAAGGAAATTGGATATCTGCTAAGCAAGGGGCATCTAAAAGAGTTGTTGGGAAGAAAAAAACAAAGGACTCAGGATCCTGAGAGGATCCCTGAGAAAGCTCCAGCTTCTTCGGCAGATGCACAAGTGATTAGCTTTATATCTGGAGGATCAGACATCTGTGGTACATCCTTCTCAGCAGCTAAAAGGCATGCAAAGGAAGCTAAAATGGATAACGGAGAAAGACCTATTCAAACATCAAGTGTCTCGGAAGGAAAAATCATAACCTTTGATGAGGATGATAGAATTAACATCCAGGATCCTCATCATGATAGTTTAGTTATTACTCTTTTTATTTCTAACCATTTTGTCCGCAAGATCCTTATTGACGGAGGAAGCTCAGTAAACATTATCCAGCTTGATGTTCTGAAGAAAATGGGTATCCCTGAATTAGATATCACACCAAGATCCTCCGTGCTTGTAGGATTTAGTGGCGAAACTAAGAAAACCCTGGGGGACATTAAACTCCCAATTTATGTGGAAGGATTACATAATTATCAAAAATTTTGTTTTATTGACTGTTTGTCTTGTTGTAATGTTATCCTTGGCAGGCCCTGGATACACGATATGAAGGCAGTCCCATCCACCTATCATCAATGTGTGAAGCTCCCTAGCCCATGGGGAATAATAAAGATCGACAATGATCAGCAGGAGGCTAAGGATTGTTACACCTCGTCAATGAAACCAGCCTCGAAGCCAAGGGAGCAATAGCAATTATAGTATCCTCCAAGGAATGTCTTGGAGGCGAGAAAACAGGATGTGGATGAAATCCTTTTGGATCCTAATGATCCTGAATCAAAAATCTATATCGGATCAGGGATCCTTGGCAAGATGAAAGAAGACATAGTATCCTTCCTCAAAAGAAGAAAATCTACCTTTGCATGGAAACATGAGGATATGACAGGTATATCTAAGGATATTATCACTCATAAACTTGGCATTGACAGGTCAATCAAACCAATCCATCAAAAAAGGAGGAAGTTTGCACCGGAAAGAAATGCCATTATCCAGGAAGAAGTAGAAAGATTACTTCGAGCAGGTATGATTAGAGAGGTAAAGTATCCAAAATGGCTGGCCAATGTGGTTGTTGTTCAAAAGAAAAATGGAAAGTGGAGGGTATGTGTCGATTTCACTGATTTGAATAAGGCATGTCCCAAGGATCCTTTCCCATTACCCCACATTGACTCCATGGTGGATGCAACGGCGGGTCATGAACTGTTAACCTTTATGGATGCATCATCTGGATTCCAACAAATTCAGATGGAACCATCTGACCAAGAGGATACGGCTTTTATGACCCCAACCGGTTTATATTGTTATATTGCTATGCCTTTTGGATTAAGAAATGCAGGTGCAACATATCAAAGGCTGGTGAATATGATGTTCAAAGATCAAATTGGACAAACCATGGAAGTGTACATAGACGATATGGTGGTGAAATCCAAAAAAGCTGAGGATCACCTAAGGGACTTGGAGGAAGCATTTGATATCCTTGATAATTATAACATGAAGCTTAATCCTTCAAAATGTCACTTTGGTGTTAAAGCTGGTAAATTTCTAGGATATATGGTGACCCAGAGGGGCATTGAAGTAAGCCCGGAACAAATCAAAGCATTGATGAATATCAAATCCCCTGCCAATGCTAAGGATGTGCAAAGGCTAACAGGCAGGATAGCAGCTCTAAACAGATTCATATCCAAATCCTCAGAAAGGTGTAAGGAATTCTATGACATCCTAAGAAAGAACAAGAAATTTGAGTGGACTGAAAAGCATGAGAATGCTTTACAAGCCCTCAAAGAATACATGTCCTCGGCTCCAGCGTTGATGAAACCAGAAAAAGGAGATGTGTTATCCTTATATCTGGCGGTATCCTCAAAAGCAGTAAGTGCAATCCTTGTTAAGGATCATGAAGGTACCCAATATCCTGTCTATTATGTAAGTAAGAGTTTACTTGATGCCGAATCCAGGTATTCACACCTTGAAAAACTTATTCTTGCACTGATTATGGCATCTACTAAACTAAGACATTATTTTGAAACCCATGTTATTGTTGTTAGAACTAATTTCCCAATTAAGAATGTCCTCAGGAAACCAGAGATGTCCGGAAGAATGGCTAAGTGTGCAGTAAAGCTTAGTGCCCATGATGTAAGATATGAGCCTAGAACAGCCATCAAATCTCAAGCATTAGCAGACTTTGTGGCTGATTTCAGTAGTGATTTACAAAAGGAAGCCGAATTGGAAGTCCAGCAGCTGGATGAGACCAAGGATCCTTGGATACTACATACTAACGGATCCTCAAATGTCAAAGGCACAGGGCTTGGCATACTACTAAAATCGCCACAGGGGGACATAATACCCCACTCCATAGCCTGTGAGTTCCAAGCCACTAACAATGAGGCTGAATATGAGGCCTTGATTGCTGGTTTGCAAATTGCTAAGCATATGGGAATCAGGTATCTTGAGGTATACGTGGATTCATTGTTAATCACTAATCACTTTAATGGATCCTATGATGTTTAAGGTGAAAAACTAACCAAATATTTAGAGATAGTCAAAGAATTGGCACTCTCCTTTGTTTCTTTCAGTTTAACACAGGTACCAAGGGAGGAAAATACAGAAGCTGATGCATTGGCCAACCTAGGATCATCTTTGAAGATCCCAGAGGATATAAGTATCCCCATCATCCATATCCTGGCTCCTGCTATTGAAAATCAGGTGGCCATGGAAATAGAAGAGGATACTGCAATGATCCCTAGTGAGGATACTCAATCTTATTCAGGATCATGGATCTCACCAATCATAAGATACTTACAACATGGGGAAATTCCTATGGGAGAAAATCCTAGGGCTTTCAGGATTAAGGTATCTCAATTCACAATCTTAAATAATGTGCTATATACGCGATCTCTTGCAGGACCATATTTAAGATGTATCGAGGATCCTGAAGCTCAAGAAGTGTTAAAAGACTTCCATGAAAGAGATTGCGGAAACCACACTGGGGGCAGGGCATTGTTCTCAAGGATCTTAAGGACAGGATACTACTGGCCAACTATGAAAAGGGATGCTGTGGAGTATGCTAAGAAGTGTGATCCTTGTCAAAGACACAGCAATATCCTTCATCAGCCGACTGAATTTCTACATCCTATACCATCCTCTTGGCCATTCATGAGATGGGGGATGGATATAGTTGGCAAGCTCCCTAAGGCACCTGGTGGAAAAGTATTCATGCTTGCTATGACTGACTACTTCTCCAAGTGGATAGAGGCTGAAGCTTTTGCCCAAGTCAGAGAGAAAGAAGTTATATCCTATATTAAGAGAAACATTATAACTAGATTTGGCATTCCTTCTGAAATTGTATGTGACAATGGTTCCCAATTTATTGGGAGCAGGGCTACTAACTTTTGTGACAGTTGAGGGATTAAGATGATAACATCAACACCAGTCCACCCACAAGCCAATGGTCAAGCAGAATCATCCAACAAGATCATCATCAACAATCTGAAGAAGAAACTTGGATCCAAGAAAGGGAAATGGGCATAGGAATTGCCTTATGTGCTTTGGGCTGATAGGACAACTCCCAAGAATGCTACTGGTCAAACACCCTTCTCTTTGGTATTTGGGGCAGAATCAGTGATCCCAACAGAAATGGTGGTTCCAACTGCTAGAACAAGTACCCGTGATCCTGAGGAGAATGATGCAAACCTGGCTCAAGACTTGGATACTATTGAAGAAATCAGAGATCTGGCTAGGATAAGGATGGCTAGCTACCAACAAAGAATGGCTGGTGCTTACAACAAAAATGTCAGGATAAGGAAATTCCAAGTTGGGGATATAGTATTGAGAAAAGCATTCCAAAATACCACCAATCCTACTGATGGGAAATTGGCACCAAAATGGGAAGGCCCTTATTTGATCGAAGCCGAAGCTGGAAAGGGGGCATATAGATTGCTTACCATGGAAGGTAATCTGTTACCAAGAGCCTGGAATGCTGTCCACTTGAAAAAATATTTCATGTAAGCAGGATCCTTCTGGCATGAGTGATCCTTACATTGGATAGGATCCTTCAAGGATCCCTGAAGCATCAATGATCCTTACTATGGTAATGTCCTAAGCTTGAACTCTTATTTACATATCTTCTTATTTAAGGATAAGGATCATGTATCCTTCATCCTGATCTCACGAGAATTTGAGTTCTGATAGTCCAGGTATCCTCAGCATGTTATTGATAGTCTTGAAAAGCATCTCAGATCCTTGGGTTCAAGCTTGTCCCCAGTTTTCGCCTGTAGCGCACGATGATCCTGGTATAGTTCACGTCTTTGGGACCAGTACTCGCTTTAGGGGCTGATAACCTCATCGCACTGGCTATACCTAGGATCCTACGTATAATGGTAGACGTACCATACATCCGTTCCTAAGGTTTCTAACGTCTTCACGTTAGCTAAGGTTTTGGCATTTTCATGTCACTAAGTTTGGATAGTCGCCAGTGAGGGCCATACTCCAGTTCACATACGATCCTTGGGCTTGTCCCCAGTTATCCTTTGGGCTTGTCCCCAGTTATCCTTGGGCTTGTCCCCAGTTATCCTTTGGGCTTGTCCCCAGTTACTAACTTATCTTTTATATTGGCTTAGTCCAAAGTTATATTCCATTTTTCAGGTTTTCGAAGTTAAACAATTAAGGATCCTTAATCCTTAGCTTCCATTAAAGTTTTACTTATGGTTATCCTGATTAAAGGTTAGGATCCTAACTTGGATCCTCAGGTATGATCCTTAACTATTTTTAATTTCATTCATTATTCATTTGAATAACCCTTAGACCTTGACAACTGAACCTATGATCCTTAAAATAAACTACTTTGAAAATTTTCGATTATAGGATATTTGATCCAGGATCATATCCTAAATTTCTTAAACATAGTTTGCTTAACTTTTCTTACTCAAACAAACATATATCAAAACAATTGGAAATTAAAAGGATAACAATACGAGATAAGCCAAAAAGATTAGAGTTATTTTATTAACAAAGGTTTAAAACCCTTCAAAGTTGTCAAAATTGCCAACCCACGTTTCTACCAGCAAAACGTGGCCCGTCCACATGGGTTGGCAAAGGGTGTCCATTGTTTGTGCAGTCATAGCATGCAGGTAAATAAAAGGCGGCAGGATCACAATGGCTTCATCCCCCAAACAGAGGATCCCTCCACCATTTGTAATCCTACCTATTGTCTGAAGGATCCTGGATCCTCAACCCTAAACCTATTGTTCGAAGTTACAGACCATAATTGTTTAAAAAACATCAACAAACACAAAAAAATTGGGCTCCGGCTATGTCTAGAAGTTTCCTTCATCGCCCAATCCTACAGCTCAAGCCTTCGCTGCACCATCACCACCAGCTCCACTTGCCTCTCCACCCTGATCCTTGCCAACATCACCACCCTCAAGCATCGGGACCTCCTCAGCCTCTTCATCATCCTCCAACTCTGCCAGCCTCGCCTTCCAGCCCTCAACGTCCCATGTGCTCTTGTCGAAGGCAAGATCCTGAGCTTCCGCAGCCATCTGCAGCTGGATCTTATACATGGTTATCGCAGCAGAGACCTTGGCATCCTGGGTGATCTCATGCTTCTCATAATCAAAATTGATCAGCATCCTGGCAGCTTTATCCTTGGTGGCCCGGAGCTCCTTCTCAAGATCAGCTATCTTAAGATCCTTCAGCACACCCATCTGTTGGAGGGCAGCAATTTGGCGGTCTTGATCCTCGACGTGGCCAACATAAGTCTCTATCTCAGCAAATTTCTGCAAGGAAAACAAGGCATAACGTCAGAAACAAGTGATCCTCAAAACTATCAGGATAACAAACAGGGGCAGTGATCCTTACCTCATTGAAGTAGTCCAGAAACTGTTGGCGGAGCAGGGGCAGACCTTGTAAATCCTCAGAGGCCTTTCTCTTCTTTCCTTTACCCCTAATAGGTGCTTTAGGGGCTGAAGCAGTTGGGCTAGCAGCAGGAGTCTTCTTCCTTGCAGACTTGACATTAGCAAGATCATCAATACCGAACTTTGAAGCAGACTTAGAGGATTTTCCAGCACCTACACAACCAAAATAAGATAAATATTCTAATTAAACTTGAAAATCCTACATAGAATTACTTTTTAAATGAGGATACTTACTTGACATTGTGACAGAGGCAGAGGATACTTCTTGAGAATCCTGGGTAGCAACCTGGAAAGTTCTTGTCTCCGGATCAAGCTTCTTAAAGGCCAAAAGTCTCTCTTTTGCAGCAGGTGTCAACTTCAGATGAGAGACGGAGATAGCTGCACAAAAAATAACAGAACATCAGTAATCCTTATGCTAAAAGATAGGTCCTACGGTGATCCTTCCAGGATCCTCTATCCTACCATGAGTAGCCCACTCCTTGGGCAAATCCTTCCCATCAGGGATGGTATCTCTCCTAACAAAAAAGCACCGTCGCTTCCAGTTCGTGTCGTTCTTGGTAACTTTGAAGACAGGATGATCCTCTCCAGCTTTTCGCTTAAACAAGTATCGGTGGGATCCGAAAGTGGTAAGATCATACATCTCAGCCAACTCCGCCATGCCAAGGTCAATACCCTCTTGCCCAATGATCCTTTCAAGGGTGTATAACACCCTCCAGATCATCGGCATAGCCTGGATATAGCTGATGCCGGTAAGGGAGAAGAAAGATTGGGTGAATTGGGGAAAAGGATACGAATATCCTATCAAGAAAGGAGTGACCGGGAAAGCTACCCAAGTCTCAGAAATATAATCGCTCAGAGCGGTAGGGTCAAAAGATTTAAAGAGGGTGTTCGCCGGAAAACAATGACGGATTTTGTCAATGTAAGGATCAGTAAAACAACACCTCTCAGTGGGAGAATCCTTGATGATCCCTTGACTCTTCAAGGGACTGTTCTTCTTAGGATCCTTGTGTGGGGAGTTCCGGAGCAACATTTTTTCAAGACGATGGAAAGAAAAAGAAAAACAGAGCAAGCAAGATAGAAGGAGAAGGGGAATACCTGTTCAATCCTCTGATCACGGTTATAAAGGGAAGAGTTCTCGAATTTAAATGCAAAAGATCCTATACCTATTTCTATTTATAATGATGATTTGTGCAGGGCTGTCATCTCCATGACGTCAGATCGCAACGGATAGTTCATTCTTAACGGCTATATATCCGTTGAGTTAATTAGAGATAAGATTCAGCAAAATATAACTCGTTTATATTACATAAATACTCCTTATATTTTGGGGGCAGTTGTTAGGGCTGGATTTTTATGACCTAAGATCCTTACATGTGATCCTAACAAGTGATCCTTACTTCTTTGGCAGATAGTGATCCTCAGAGGAGCTCTAGGATCAGGATCACGGATCATCCTAAGGATTCTCACACTAACGATTGTTCTCTTTGGATTAAATGTTCTTTTGCAGGAATTACTAGTTGGACTTGGTCTTAACAACGTAAACAAGGAATCTATCACGCTAATTTTGCACATGCATAATCAAAGATGGACGTTATGAAGAATATGGAAACTCAGCACAATTCAAGGGCGGTTATTTAGGCTAAATTTACTTCTATTTTTGAAGGGGTAACGAGCTAATAGTTAGGTTATTTACCTAAAATACGACCACACACACTTGTATAAGTAGCACTCTTCAACATTCGGAAGACACAACACATTTCTTACACACCTTAGCATACGATACTATAGTGATCCTTGTACCTAGCTCGTTACCATCCGAAGTTGTAACCATTATTTGTTATATTGAAGTTTGGTGATCGGTAGTTTCCATCACCCGAGGTTTTTTATGCCAGAGATCATTGATCAAGGGCTTTTTCCTCGTATAAATCCTTGTGTCACTTGTGCATTTTACATTTGAGTGATCCTTCACTTTGTTCATCATACCAAGCATCATTCCCCGTTTACATAAAGTTTGGTTGCATTATCCTTAAGTGATTTTTGACCAAAACATTGACTGCAGACATCGCTGTGGAGGTATTCTTCAACGATGACGCCATGCAACACTCCGGAATGATCACCAACAGAAAAACTTTCTTATGAATGAAGCACCAATTGCCCCACGGTGGGCGCCAAACTGTTTTGGTCAAAAATCACACAAGGATAATGCAACCAAACTCTTTGTAAACGGGGAATGATGCTTGGTATGATGAGCAAAGTAAAGGATCACTATAATGAAATTTGCACAAGTGACACAAGGATTTATACGAGGAAAAAGCCCTTGATCAATGAATGATCTCCGGCATAAAAAACCTCGGGTGATGGAAACTACCGATCACCAAACTTCAATATAACAAACAATGTTTACAACTTCGGATGGTAACGAGCTAGGTACAAGGATCACTATAGTATCGTATGCTAGAGCGTGTGAGAAATGTGTTCTGTCTTCCGAATGTTCAAGAGTGCCATTTATACAAGTGTGTGTGGTTCTATTTTAGGCAAATCACCTAACTACTAGCTCGTTACCCCTTTAGAAATTGAAGTAAATTTAGCCTAAATAATCGCCCTTGAATTGTGCTGAGTTTCCATATTCTTTATAACGTCCATCTTTGATTATGCATGTGCGAGATTAGCGTGACAGATTCCTTGTTTACGTTGCTAAGACCGGATCCAACTCGTAATTCCTGCAAGATAACATTAAGTCCAAAGAGAACAGTCGTTAGTATGAGGTTCCTTAGGATGATCCGTGATCCTGATCCTGGAGCTCCTCTAAGGATCATTATCTGCCAAAGAAACAAGGATCACTTGTTAGGATATCATGTAAGGATCATAGGTCATAAAAATCCTGTCCTAACACTATCCCCAATGGAAAAGATCTACCAAGAAAATGGGCTACCCATGGTAGGATAGAGGATCCTGAGAAGGATCACTAGACAGTCTTCTTTCGTATGAGGATCACTAACACCCTTTTGTTCTTTGTTGTGCAGCTGTTACCGTTTCACACCTCAAACTGTCTCCTGCTGCCAAAGAGAGGCTTGCTGCCTTTAGAAGACTCAATCCTGAAATAAGATCATTCAAGACAACCACCCATGATTCACAAGAGGTATCCTCAGGTTCTGTCACGATGTCGAGTAAGTACCCTGTTTAAAAATTCAGATAAACAGTTAAATATAAGTAGGATAAGGATACTTATCTTGTTTTGTTTGTGCAGGGGCTGGAAAATCCTCAAAGTCTGCCTCCAAATTCAGTGTCACTGATCTCGCCAATGTCAGATCCTCCAAGAAGAAGACTCCTGCTAGCCCAACTGCTTCAATCCCCAAGGCAACTTCCAAGGGAAGGGGAGGCAAGAAAAGAAAGGCCTCTGAAGCTGAAGATCTGCAAGGTCTGCCTTGATCCGCCAACAATTCCTTGAGTACTTCAATGAGGTAAGGATCACCGTCCCTGCTTGTATATCCTGCTTGTTTAAGGATCACCTGGTCTTGAACTTTCCTTTATCCTCTTTGCAGAAATTTGCTGAGATTGAGGATTACGTGGGCAACGTTGAGGATCAGGATAGGAAGATTGCTGACCTCCAACAGGTTGCACTGCTTAAGGATCTCAAGATTGCCGACCTCTAGAAGGATCTCCAGAATGCCAAGAACGAGACGGCTAAGGTGTTGATCAATGCTGACTATGAAAAGCATGAGATCACCGAGGATGCCAAAGTCTCTGCCGCCATAGCGATGTACAAGACCAAACTGCAGATGGCCTTGGAAGCTCAGGATCCTGATTTTGACAGGAGCACCTGGGATGTGGAAGGCTGGAAGGCAAGGTTGGCTGAGCTGGACGATGAGGAGGAAGCTGAGGAGATCTTGACGATTGAGGCTGGAAGCAGTGGCAAGGATCATGGGGGTGAAGCAAGTGGAGCTGGTGGTGGTGATGCAGCGAAGGTTTAGGCTGCGTGATTGGGCAATGATGGACACTTCTAGACATAGCCGAAGCCCAATTTTTTTTGTTTTGTTGGTAGTTTGTTGAACAATTGTTGGTTTGTACTTGAACAATAGTTTTAGGGTTAAGGATCCAGGATCCTTTAGACAATAGGTAGGATTGCAAATGGTGGAGGGATCCTCTGTTTGGGGGATGAAACCATTGTGATCCTGCCGCGTTTTAATTACCTGCACGCTAAGACCGCACAAACAATGGACACCCGTTGCCAACCCATGTGGAGGGGCCACGTTTTGCTGGTAGAAACGTGGGTTGGCAATCTTGACAACTTTTGGTGGTTTAATCTTTTGTTAATAAAATAACTTTAATCTTTTTTTTTTTGGCTTATCTTGTGTTGTTATCCTTGTTTGTCTTTTTAATTTTCAATTGTTTTGATGTATACTTATCTAAATATGAAATCTTGAATAAGTTAGATTGAAAATATTTAAGATATGATCCAGGATCAAATATCCTATAGTTGAAAAATCCCAAAAAGTAGTATATTTGAAGGATCACAAGTTTAGTTGTCAAATTACAAGGGTTATTCAAATAAACAATGAACAAAATTAAAATAGTTAAGGATCATACCTGAGGATCCAGGTTAGGATCCTAACCCTTAATACCATAACCGGGATAACTATAAGACAAACCTTAGAGAGAAGTAAGGATCAAGGATCCTTGGTTGTTTAACTTCAAAGACCTGAAATAGAACATAACTTGGGACTAAGCCAATATAAGATAAAAGTTAGCAACTGGGGACAAGCCCAAGGATAACTGGGGACAAGCCCAAGGATCATTTGTAAACTGGAGTATGGCCCTAACTGGCGACTATCCAAACTTAGTGACATGAAGATGTCAAAACCTTAGCTGACGTGAAAACGTTAGAAACCTTAGGAAAGGATGTATGGTACGTCTACCATTATACGTAGGATCCTAGGTATAGCCAGTACAATAGAATTATCAGCCCCTAAAGCGAGTACTGGTCCCACTGCCATGAACTATACCAGGATCATCATGCGCTACAGGCGAAACTGGGGTCAAGCCCAAATAACTGGGGTCAAACCCAATTGACTGGTTGCTTCTATGGATAACCAACATTTTGCTAAGGATACCTGAAATTTCAAAACTCAGAATCACGTGAGAAGCGGATAAAGGATGCAGGATCCTTATCCATAGGTGAGAAAGTAAGGGAATGAAATATTTCAAAATTAGGATGTTTACCACAGTAAGGATCATCGGTGCTTTAAGGATCCTTCAAGGATACCCATAATGTAAGGATCATCTGTTCTATGAGGATCCTGTTCACATGAAATATTTCTTCAAGTGGACAGCATTCCAAGCTCTTGGTAGCAAATCACCTTCCATGGTCAGCAATTTATATGCCCCCTTTCCTGCCTCAGCTTCAATCAAATAAGGGCCTTTCCATTTTGGTGCCAATTTTCCATCAGCAGGATTGGTGGTATTCTGAAATGCTTTTCTTAACACCATATCACCAATTTGAAACTTCCTGATCCTGACATTTTTGTTGTAAACACCAGCCATTCTTTGTTGATAACTGGCCATCCTTACCCTAGCCATATCCCTGATTTCTTCAATAGTATCCAGGTCTTGAACCAAGCTCTCATCATTTTCCTCAGGATCACGGATACTTGTTCTAGCAGCTGGAACCACCATTTCTGTAGGGATCACTGATTCTGCCCCAAATACCAAAGAGAATGGAGTCTGGCCTGTAGCATTCTTAGGGGTTGTCCTATCAGCCCAAAGCACATAAGGTAGTTCTTCTGCCCATTTCCCTTTTTTGGATCCAAGCTTCTTCTTCAAATTGTTGATGATAATCTTGTTGGATGATTCTGCCTGACCATTAGCTTGTGGGTGGACTGGTGTTGATGTTATCATCTTAATCCCCCAGCTGTCACAAAAGTTAGTAGTTCTGCCCCCAATAAATTGGGAACCATTATCACATATAATTTCAGAAGGGATACCAAATCTAGTAATAATATTTCTTTTGATGAAGGATATCACTTCCTTTTCTCTGACTTGGGCAAAAGCTTCAGCCTCAATCCACTTGGAGAAGTAATCAGTCATAGCAAGCATGAACACTTTTCCACCAGGTGCCTTAGGGAGCTTACCAACTATATCCATACCCCATCTCATAAATGGCCAAGAGGAGGATATAGGATGCAAAAATTCAGCTGGTTGGTGAAGGATATTGCTGTGTCTCTGACAAGGATCACACTTCTTAGCATACTCCATAGCATCTTTCTTCATAGTTGGCCAGTAGTATCCTGTCCTCAGGATTCTTGAGAATAATGCCCTGCCCCCGGTGGGGTTTCCACAATCTCCTTCATGGAAGTCTTTTAAAACTTCTTGGATTTCAGGATCCTCAATGCATCTTAAATATGGTCCTGCAAGAGATCGCTTATACAACATATTATTTAAAATTGTGAATTGAGATACCTTAACTTTGAAAGCTCTAGGGTTTTCTCCTGTAGGAATCTCTCCATGTTGTAAGTATCTCATGATTGGCAGGATCCATGATCCTGATCCTGAATGAGATCGAGTATCCTCACTAGGGATAATTGCAGAATCCTCTCCTATTTCCATGGCCACATGATCCTCGATGGCAGGAGCCAGGATATGGATAATGGGGATACTTATGTCCTTCGGGATCTTCAAAGATGATCCTAGATTAGCCAATGCATCAGCTTCTGTATTTTCCTCCCTTGGTACCTGTGTCAAACTAAAGGAAACAAAAGAGAGTGCCAATTCTTTGACTATCTCTAAATATTTGGTTAGTTTTTCACCTTTAACAGCATAGGATCCATTAAAGTGATTAGTGATTAACAACAAATCTACATGTACCTCAAGATACCTGATCCCCATATGCTTAGCAATTTGCAAACCAACTATTAAGGCTTCATATTCAGCCTCATTGTTAGTGGTTTGGAACTCACAAGCTATAGAGTGGGGTATTATGTCCCCCTGTGGCGATTTTAGTAGTATTCCAAGCCCTGTGCCTTTGACATTTGAGGATCCATCAGTATAGAGTATCCAAGGATCCTTGGTCTCTTCTAGGTGCTGGACTTCCAATTCAGCTTCCTTTTGCAAATCACTACTGAAATCTGCCACAAAGTCAGCTAATGCTTGGGATTTAATGGCTGTCCTAGGCTCATATCTTATATCATATGCACTAAGCTTCACTGCCCACTTAGCCATCCTTCCTGACATTTCAGGTTTCCTGAGGACATTCTTAATTGGAAAATTAGTTTTAACAATAATAGCATGAGTTTCAAAATAATGTCTTAATTTAGTAGATGCCATAATTAAAGCAAGGATAAGCTTTTCTAGGTGTGAATACCTGGATTCGGCATCAAGTAAACTCTTACTTACATAATAGACAGGATGTTGTGTACCTTCGTGATCCTTAACAAGGACTGCACTTACTGCTTTTAAGGATACTGCAAGATATAAGGATAGCACATCTCTTTTTTCTGGTTTCATCAAGGCCGGGGCTGAGGATAGGTAATCCTTGAGAGCTTTTAAGGCACTTTCATGCTTCTTAGTCCACTCAAATTTCTTGTTCTTCCTTAGGATATCATAGAATTCCTTGCATTTCTCTGAGGATTTGGATATGAATCTGTTCAAAGCTGCGATCCTGCCTGTTAGCCTTTGGACATCCTTAGCATTTGCAGGAGATTTGATATTCACTAAAGCTTTGATTTGTTCCGGGCTGGCTTCAATACCTCTCTTTGTCACCATATATCCTAAGAATTTACCTGCTTTAACACCAAAGTGACATTTTGAAGGATTAAGTTTCATATTATATTTGTCAAGGATATCGAATGCTTCCTCCAAGTCCCTTAGGTGATCCTCAGCCTTTCTGGATTTTACCACCATATCATCTATGTAAACCTCCATAGTTTGTCCAATCTGATCCTTGAACATCATATTTACCAGCCTTTGATAAGTTGCACCTGCATTCCTCAGTCCAAATGGCATAGCAATATAACAATATATATCGGTTGGAGTCATAAAGGCTGTATCCTCTTGATCAGATGGTTCCATATGAATTTGTTGAAATCCAGATGAAGCATCCATAAAAGTCAACAGTTCATGACCCGCCGTTGCATCCACCATGGAGTCAATGTGGGGTAATGGGAAAGGATCCTTGGGACATGCCTTATTTAAATCTGTGAAATCGACACATACCCTCCACTTTCCATTTTTCTTTTGAACAACAACCATGTTTTGGTCAAAAATCACACAAGGATAATGCAACCAAACTCTTTGTAAACGGGGAATGATGCTTGGTATGATGAGCAAAGTAAAGGATCACTATAATGAAATTTGCACAAGTGACACAAGGATTTAAGAAAAAGCCCTTGATCAATGAATGATCTCCGGCATAAAAAACCTCGGGTAACGGAAACTACCGATCACCAAACTTCAATATAACAAACAATGTTTACAACTTCGGATGGTAACGAGCTAGGTACAAGGATCACTATAGTATCGTATGCTAGAGCGTGTGAGAAATGTGTTGTGTCTTCCGAATGTTCAAGAGTGCCATTTATACAAGTGTGTGTGGTTTTATTTTAGGCAAATCACCTAACTACTAGCTCGTTACCCCTTTAGAAATAGAAGTAAATTTAGCCTAAATAATCGCCCTTGAATTGTGCTGAGTTTCCATATTCTTTATAACGTCCATCTTTGATTATGCATGTGCGAGATTAGCGTGACAGATTCCTTGTTTACGTTGCTAAGACCGGATCCAACTCGTAATTCCTGCAAGATAACATTAAGTCCAAAGAGAACAGTCGTTAGTATGAGGATCCTTAGGATGATCCGTGATCCTGATCCTGGAGCTCCTCTGAGGATCATTATCTGCCAAAGAAACAAGGATCACTTGTTAGGATATCATGTAAGGATCATAGGTCATAAAAATCATGTCCTAACAATTGCCCCCAAAATATAAGGAGTATTTATCTAATATAAACGAGTTATATTTTGCCGAATCTTATCTATAACTAACTCAACGGATATATAGCCGTTAAGAATGAACTATCCGTTGTGATCTGACGTCATGGAGATGACAGCCCTGCACAAATCATCATTATAAATAGAAATAGGGATAGGATCGTTTGAATTTAAATTCGAGAACTCTTCCCTTTATAACCGCGATCAGAGGATTGAACAGGTATTCCCCTTCTCCTTCTCTCTTGTTTACTCTGTTTTTCTTTCTTTTTCCATTGTCTTGCAAAAAATGTTGCTCCGGAACTCTCCCTGTAAGGATCCTAAGAAGAGCAGCCCCTTGAAGGGTCAAGGGATCATCAAGGATTCCCCCACCGAGAGGTGTTGTTTTACTGATTCTCAGATTGACAAAATCCGTCATTGTTTTCCGGCAGACACCTTCTTTAAATCTTTTGACTCTACCGTTCTGAGCGATCACATTTCAGAGACTTGGGTAGCTTTTCCGGTCACTCCTTTCATGATAGGATACTCATACCCTTTTCCTCAGTTTACCCAATCCTTTTTCTCCCTTACCGGCATCTGTTACATCCAGGCTATGCCGATGATCTGGAGGGTGTTATACACCCTTGAAAGGATCATTGAACAAGAAGGGATTGACCTTGGCATGGCGGAGTTGGCTGAGATGTATGATCTCACCACTTTTGGATCCCACCGATATTTGTTCAAGCGGAAAGCTGGAGAGGATCACCCTGTTTTCAAATTTACCAAAAATGACCTGAACTGGAAGCGGCGGTTCTTTTTTGTAAGGAGAGATACCATCCCTAATGGGAAGGATTTGCCCAAGAAGTGGGCCACCCATGGTAGGATATAGGATCCTGGAAGGATCACCGTAGAACTTATTCCTTAGGATAAGGACCACTGATATTCTCTTGTTTATTGTGCAGCTATATCTGTTTCACATCTGAAGTTGACTCCTGCTGCAAAAGAGAGGCTCCTGGCCTTTAAGAAGCTTGATCCTGAAACAAGAACTTTTCAGGTTGCCACCCAGGATTCTCAAGAAGTATCCTCTGCCTCTGTCACAATGTCAAGTAAGTATCCTCATTTAAAAAGTAATTCTATGTAGGATTTTCAAGTTTAATTAGAATACTTATCTTATTTTGGTTGTGTAGGTGCTGGAAAATCCTCTAAGTCTGCTTCAAAGTTTGGCATCGATGATCTTACAAATGTCAAATCCTCAAGGAAGAAGACTCCTGCTGCTAGCCCAACTGCTTCAGCCCCTAAAGCACCTATCAGGGTTAAAGGAAAGAAGAGGAAGGCCTCTGAGGATTTACAAGGTCTGCCCCTGCTCCGCCAACAGTTTCTGGATTACTTCAACGAGGTAAGGATCACTGCCCCTGTTTGTGTATCCTGACAGTTTTGAGGATCACTCGTTTCTGATGTTATGCCTTGTCTTCCTTGCAGAAATTTGCTGAGATAGAGACGTATGTTGGCCACATCGAGGCTCAGGATCCTGCCTTTGATAAGAGCACATGGGACGTAGAGGGCTGGAAGGCGAGGCTGGCAGAGCTTGATGATGATGAAGAGGCTGAGGAGATCCCGATGCTTGAGGGTGGTGATGCTGGCAAGGATCAGGGTGGAGAGGCAAGTGGAGTCGGTGGTGATGGTGCAGCGAAGGATTGAGCTGCAGGATTGGGCGATGAAGGAAACTTCTAGACATAGCCGGAGCCCAATTTTTTTGTTTGGTGGTTGTTGATGTTTTAAAACAGTTATGGTCTGTAACCCGAACAATAGGTTTAGGGTTGAGGATCCAGGATCCTTCAGACAATAGGTAGGATTACAAATGGTGGAGGGATCCTCTGTTTGGGGGATGAAGCCATTGTGATTCTGCCGCCTTTTAATTTCCTGCATGCTATGACCGCACAAACAATGGACACCCTTTGCCAACCCATGTGGACGGGCCACGTTTTGCTGGTAGAAACGTGGGTTGGCAATTTTGACAACTTATGAAGGGTTTTAAACCTTTGTTAATAAAATAACTCTAATCTCTTTGGCTTATCTTGTGTTGTTATCCCTTTAATTTCCAATTGTTTTGATACATATTTGTTTGAGTAAGAAAAGTTAAGCAAATTATGTTTAAGAAGTTTAGGATATGATCCTGGATCAAATATCCTATAATCGAAAATTTTTAAAGTAGTTTATTTTAAGGATCATAGGTTCAGTTGTCAAAGTCTAAGGGTTATTCAAACAAATAATGAATGAAATTGAAAATAGTTAAGGATCATACCTGAGGATCCAAGTTAGGATCCTAACCTTTAATCAGGACAACCATAAGTGAAACTTTAATGGATAATAAGGATTAAGGATCCTTAATTGTTTAACTTCGAAAACCTGAAAAATAGAACATAACTTGGGACTAAGCCAATATAAAAGATAAGTTAGTAACTGGGGACATGCCCAAAGGATAACTGGGGACGAGCCCAAAGGATCACTGGGGACAAGTGTGACAATTTGTAATTCGGACCTACCTTGGGTAACGTTTTAATGTAACGTGATATTATTTAATGTGATGTGAATGTGTCTTGTGATTGTTAAATGTTTTGTATGCTTATGAATGATCCGATCGCACAACACACAACCGCACAAGCCGATTGGGCTTTACACTTGTAATCGGACAAGGGGCAGCCCAAGTGAGGGCCGGCCCACTTCTCTTGCACGTACAAACACCCACCTCTAGGGTTGTTCTCCCATTTCTTGTTACAACACTCTTTCACACAAAACCCTAGTGCTTATTCTCTCTCTCAACATCCGACGGCAACAACTCTTGGGGATCGAAGATCTTGCCTTTCCTTCGGCTCACCATCCCTTGTTTGATTTCAATCGGTTAGTGTTATATCCTTACTTGATTCTAGTATGATTGATACTTGGTGTATGATAGATTGAATGATGTTTATGTGTTGATATTGATGTGAATCGGACACCATAATATCCATCTAAGAACCGAAGGAATGCATGTAACTATGTTGTGTGTAATTTACATGATGAATTGATACTTGATTGCTAAATTAATCAACTGATCGATTATGTTACACGTGAACTTGAGTGGGTTGTTGAATGGGTATCGTTGAATTGGGTTGGTGAATAGAATGATTAGGATGATTGTTCTTGACTAAGCCGGTTAGGGTTCATAAGAAACACATAACAAAAACCTTGTTTGATCGAAAGAATGTTAATCAAATAGATGGAAATTATGTTAATCGATTGAGATAAAACAGGAAACTTGTTGCATGATGTAACCGATTGAACATAATTTCCGGAACTTAAAAACAGTCGCACAAGGGGACCCTAATCGCACAAGGTCACATAAGTGTTACGGTTGGGCCGGACAGCCCAAGTGTCAAGTCGCACAAGAGCCCAAACGTATAAGCTAGTCGACCGCACAAGCTCCCCCTCGCACAAGGCCTCCTGTCGCACAAAAGGTCCATACGCACAAGACCGGTCGCACAATATGTCTAATTATGCGTGATCGCACAACATCTTGTGGATCGCACAAGGTGCAGCCGATCGCACAAGATGTTGGGCCACACCCTCACGCGTACATGTTATTAAGCTGTTGGGCCTTAAAGCCCAAGACTCCAACCGCACAACCCAAGTCGGATCGCACAAAATACTTGTGCGTTATCTGATTGGGCCGAGAATGTTATTGGAATGACTTATGTTATTGAGCCCAATTGTTAAATCGCACAAATTGAATGCACTACTTGAATGCTAAGTGTTGCCATGATCTACGTGCTTGTAACGTGTTAACTTGTGTGAAACATACGTGCATTACTTGAACCAAACCTGACGTGTATGATAACCCTGTTAGGACGTGATTGACCATTCTTAATTCAAGTAACTTTGGTATAACCTGCCGAGCAATCCCAGGTGAGTTCATTGCATTTTCTCAAGCATGCGTCCCGGTGGTTTGGGACAACTGGTAAACATTTGGAAGGGAAACATTGGGTAAACAACTTAATCGGTTTTGGTTATTGCCTGGAGGGCAATGGGGGTAATTAGTTGATAGCGCTATTAGGTGGGAAACCTCACACCGGGCCGTAAGGATGGGCGTGAACTAATTATCTGAGTATGGCTATGGTTGTTAGAGGCACACTCCTCGGATACATATGGGCACACTCCCTAGGGTATCTAACAATGGCAATATAGCAATCGGTCGTTAAGGGGTACCCACTCCCCGGATACACATGGGCACACTCCCTAGGGTATCTAACATGAGCAACAATGTAACGCAACATTGAATCGCATTAACATACAACTGGTAACTCAACACGTTAACAAAACCTTGAACTCACCAGCGTAGTCTGACACACCATGCTTGTAGGTCGTTAACCTTGGATCATGGACTTGCTATCTGGGAGTGCTGGAGTGGTCATGGATCGAAGCTATTGAACTACTTATAATTGATACATTGGTTTTGGAGTTTATTATGAAACAATTGCTAAACGACTTATCATATGCTTCCGCTATATAACTCTTTATGAATTGATATTATGTGTTAACATTTAATCTTGGCAATTAATGACATGTCTTATTTAAATATTTATCATTGGTTCAATGTGATTAGTGGCTTAGACTCTGATGTGTGACACGCCTCGCGGGGTTTCCGCAGGTGGTATTTTGGGGGTGTTACAGTTTGGTATCAGAGCCACTGGTTATAGTGAACTAGGTTTTAAAACGTTTTGTAAAACCAGACTATAACCGAACAACTTCGAAAATCGATCATGACACTCAGCTCCAGATTGCAAGGTTCGTCTCTCTTACTTTATACATTACTTGCTTAGCAGTCACACACTCACAACGTATATGAACTGAAACATTTAACACTATAGTAACTTGATAGAGTGACACTACCCTTCGACTCATGTGAACCATAGACCTGTGACACCATCTGTTGTGTTGTTTGAACGGGGGAAACCTTGAGCGCAAGCTAGGAGGCACTGAGATAAGCATGCAAATTTTCTTATTATTATGGGTGCACACTTAATAATAACGCGGGGTGCATGCAAGTCCCAGTGAGGCTTGTCGAGCGTGAGAAGGGTTCTGCCTTATTATGTGTGAACTTGGTAGTACGTAGATATCAACCTGATACTTGATATCCATCTCGTTTCGATTTCCTGAGTTGGTTCATCTCTATATATAGAATCATGAGTGGACGAGGACACGGACGTGGCAACATCAACATGACTCAGGCTGAGTTAACTGACCTAATCAATACCCGTGTGGCTGAGGCTCTAGCAGCCTATCAAGCTGGTACGGAATGTACCAAGTACTGTTTACTCTTATACCACGTACACGTCTTTTCATTCCTATAATGTGTTTCCTTCCGTCATTTAGGTCAGCAAGCGCAACCTCAACCTAACCAGCCTGCGTGTACGTTCAAAATGTTTATGGACTGTAAGCCACAGACCTTCACCGGGACTGAAGGGGCTGTGGGACTCCTAAGATGGTTCGAGAAAGCAGAGTCTGTGTTTGCTATCTGTAACTGTCCCGCTGGGGACAGGGTGAAATATGCTGCGGGTACCTTGGCGGATGGTGCCCTAACGTGGTGGAACGCCCAGGTACAGTTGTTGGGCATCGAGGCAGCGAATGCCACAACCTGGGAAGACTTTAAAGAACTGATCAGGGAGGAGTACTGTCCTCGGGATGAAGTCCAGAAGTTGGAAAACGAGTACTACGACTTGAAGATGGTTGGATCTGAAGTCGAAGCGTATGTGAAGCGATCGTATGAACTGGCCGACATGTGCCCGAACTTGTCCCGGCCTATGTCTCGGAGGATCGAGTTGTTCATCAAGGGATTGCCTCCTCGTGTAAAGAGTCTGGTTACTGCAGCACATCTCAATGATTTGACACAGATTGTCCGTTTGACCCACAAGATTGTGGATCAAGAAGTAGAAAGTAACTCGTTACCACCGCGCATTTCAGCCACTGCTGCTGCGGCACCCACTGCTACTACATCTGCTAATGATAACAAACGGAATTGGAACGACTACGACAAAGCATCCAGTGTTGGTCATACTCAGAAAAGGCCAGACAACAACAACAACCGCAGCATTAGCCAGTCGTCTTCCGTCAATCAAGGCCAGGGAAGTGGCCACAGCCAGGGTTCGTATGCAGGGAAGAAGCCACGATGTAACAAGTGTGGCTATCATCATTTCAGGGCGTGTAGTCGGATGTGTAACAGGTGTGGTAAGGCGGGCCATGAGGCCAGGGATTGTAGGGCCCCACAGCCCAAACACCAGCAGCAACAAAACCAGCAGAATCAGAGACAACAGGGACAACCACCCCAGCAGAACCAGGGTTTCAGGAAGGGGTGCTATCAGTGTGGTGATGAGGGTCACTTTAAGCGGGATTGCCCTCAGTTAAACCAGAACGCTAACGACAACAACCGCCCGAATAACAACAATGCTGGAAACAACAACGGCAACAACGGGGGTAATGGTGCTCGGGGCCGAGTGTTTCAGCTTGGAGCAGGGGATGCCAGGAATGACGGCAACGTTGTAACTGGTACGTTTCCTGTTAACAATCGTATTGCTTCTGTATTATTTGATTCGGGTGCCGATTGGAGTTATGTGTCCCTAGAGTTTAGTCAACGATTAGGGATAACCCCAACACCTTTAGAAGTTAAACAAGTAGTAGAACTAGCAGATGGTAAAACGATAGAAGCCTCGAATGTTCTTTTTGGATGTAAACTAGATCTCGTGGGTCAGGTGTTTGATATTGACCTCCTACCCGTTACGCTCGGTAGTTTTGACTTAGTGGTAGGCATGGATTGGTTGTCTAAGCACCAAGCAGAAATTTTGTGTAAGGAGAAGATCGTGCGTATTCCTCTCCCTGATGGGGAGTCACTGTTAGTTCAAGGGCATCGTAGTGGGACGATGGTTGGGATTATCACGGCCATGCGTGCACAGCAGTATCTACAAAGGGGGTATCCTGCACTGTTAGCGTTAGTTACCAACGCTCAGTCTGAAGAGAGTCGGATCGAGGATCTACCAGTGGTGCGAGAATTCGCTGATGTGTTCCCAGAGGAGCTACCAGGGTTACCTCCCCACCGTCAAGTAGAATTTCAGATTGATCTTGCGCCGGGAGCGGCTCCAATTGCTCGAGCTCCTTACCGGCTAGCACCTGGAGAGTTACAGGAGTTGTCCAATCAACTACAGGAGTTGTTGGATAGGGGTTTCATTCGACCCAATTCGTCGCCTTGGGGAGCCCCAGTTTTGTTCGTAAAGAAGAAAGACGGGTCATTCCGTATGTGTATCGACTATCGAGAGCTCAACAAAGTGACCATTAAGAACCGCTATCCGTTACCACGCATCGACGACTTGTTTGACCAGTTGCAAGGGTCAAGCTTCTATTCCAAGATCGACTTAAGATCGGGGTATCACCAGGTAAGGGTTAGGGAAGAGGATGTTCCCAAGACGGCTTTTCGAACGCGCTACGGACACTATGAGTTTTTGGTCATGCCGTTTGGATTGACTAATGCACCAGCGATTTTCATGGATCTCATGAACCGCGTATGTAAGCCATATCTCGACGAGTTTGTTATAGTGTTTATTGACGACATCTTAGTCTATTCCAAGAACAAGGAAGATCACGAGCGCCACCTACGTCTCATCTTGGAACTTTTGAGAAGGGAACAGTTGTATGCGAAATTTTCTAAGTGCGACTTTTGGATTCGAGAAGTGCATTTCCTTGGACACGTTGTTAACGAGAAATGGATACATGTGGATCCTGCGAAGGTGGATGCAGTTAAGAATTGGGCGGCACCAAAGACTCCGTCTGAGGTGCGGCAATTTCTTGGTCTTGCTGGATATTACCGAAGGTTTATTAGAGATTTCTCGAAAATCGCACAACCTCTCACCTCGTTGACACAGAAGAACACGGTATACTCTTGGGGAACGAAGCAGGAAGAGGCCTTCCAGTTGTTAAAACAGAAACTTTGCAGTGCACCGATTTTGTCGTTACCAGAGGGAACCGAAGATTTTGTGGTTTATTGTGATGCTTCGATTCAGGGTCTCGGTTGCGTGTTGATGCAACGCGAGAAGGTGATAGCTTATGCTTCTCGTCAGCTGAAGGTGCACGAGAAGAACTACACGACACACGACTTGGAGTTAGGAGCGGTGGTATTTGCGTTGAAGATTTAGAGGCACTATCTGTACGGTACCAAATGCACCATCTACACCGACCATAGGAGTCTCCAGCACATCTTCGACCAGAAGGAGTTGAATATGCGACAGCGACGATGGGTGGAGTTATTGAACGATTATGAATGTGCCATCAAGTATCATCCGGGCAAGGCAAACGTCGTAGCCGACGCCCTCAGCAGAAAGGATAATGCACCTAGGCGTGTGCGAGCATTGCAACTCACGATCCAGTCCAATCTTCCTTCCCAGATACGAGACGCTCAGTTAGAAGCGTTGAAACCAGAGAACGTTCGAGCTGAAGCGTTACGTGGCTCGAGACAACGACTAGAACAAAAGGGAGACGGTGCTTACTACGTAACTGGACGCATTTGGGTCCCATTCTTTGGCAACTTACGAGAACTTGTAATGGAAGAGGCACATAAATCACGCTACTCTGTACATCCTGGATCAGATAAGATGTACCACGACTTGAAAACTACCTACTGGTGGCCCAGCATGAAAGCTCATATAGCAACCTACGTCAGCAAATGTTTGACTTGTGCTAAAGTCAAAGCAGAACATCAAAAGCCCTCAGGTCTACTGCAGCAACCAGAGATACCCACCTGGAAGTGGGAACAGATCGCCATGGATTTCGTGACAGGACTACCAAGAACTCAGGCTGGGAATGACACCATTTGGGTGATTGTTGATCGCCTCACGAAATCAGCACACTTCCTAGCAATCAAGGAAACAGACAAATTTTCTCAGCTGGCAGCAGTATATCTTAAGGAGGTGGTTTCTAGGCATGGGGTGCCAACTTCTATCATTTCAGACCGAGATCCGCGTTTCACTTCAGAGTTATGGCAGTCAATGCATAAATCGTTTGGTTCCCAACTCGACATGAGTACCGCTTATCACCCGCAGACGGATGGTCAAAGCGAGCGCACCATCCAAACACTTGAAGATATGCTTCGGGCATGCGTACTCGACTTTGGAAAAGGATGGGAGAAGCACCTACCGTTGATAGAATTCTCCTACAACAACAGCTATCATACGAGTATTAAGACAGCTCCATTCGAAGCACTATACGGACGAAAATGCCGTTCACCTCTCTGTTGGCATGAGGTGGGTGATAGTCAGATCACAGGGCCTGAGTTTGTTCTTGAGGCATCAGAAAGCATCATGATGAAACACTAGTCGTACCATTTCAAGAGCTGAAGATAGACGACAAATTGCAGTTTGTCGAAGAACCAATTGAGATTATGGATCGGGAAGTTAAAGTTCGGAAACACAGCCGTATACCGATTGTGAGAGTTCGTTGGAACTCAAGACTTGGTCCAGAGTTCACGTGGGAACGCGAGGACCAGATGAAACTTAAGTATCCACATTTGTTCCCCAATGACCAGTCAAAACCTAGCAAACCTACTGTTGATGCAACTAGTGAATTTCGGGACGAAATTCCCATTCAAGTTGGGGAGGATGTGACACCCCAGGAAAACCAGCAGACGATATGACTTACCTAACTTTAGCCTATCTAGCTTTTCAGTGAGTGCGTACCAAATTTCGGGACGAAATTTCTTTTTAGTTGGGGATACTGTGACAATTCGTAATTCGGACCTACCTTGGGTAACGTTTTAATGTAACGTGATATTATTTAATGTGATGTGAATGTGTCTTGTGATCGTTAAATGTTTTCTATGCTTATGAATGATCCGATCGCACAACACACAACCGCACAAGCCGGTTGGGCTTTACACTTGTAATCGGACAAGGGGCAGCCCAAGTGAGGGCCGGCCCACTTCTCTTGCACGTACAAACACCCACCTCTAGGGTTGTTCTCCCATTTCTTGTTACAACACTCTTTCACACAAAACCCTAGTGCTTATTCTCTCTCTCAACATCCGACGGCAACAACTCTTGGTGATCGAAGATCTTGCCTTTCATTCGGCTCACCTTCCCTTGTTTGATTTCAATCGGTTAGTGTTATATCCTTACTTGATTCTAGTATGATTGATACTTGGTGTATGATACATTGAATGATGTTTATGTGTTGATATTGATGTGAATCGGACACCATAATATCCATCTAAGAACCGAAGGAATGCATGTAACTATGTTGTGTGTAATTTACATGATGAATTGATACTTGATTGCTAAATTAATCAACTGATCGATTATGTACACGTGAACTTGAGTGGGTTGTTGAATGGGTATCGTTGAATTGGGTTGGTGAATAGAATGATTAGGATGATTGTTCTTGACTAAGCCGGTTAGGGTTCATAAGAAACACATAACAAAAACCTTGTTTGATCGAAAGAATGTTAATCAAATAGATGGAAATTATGTTAATTGATTAAGATAAAACAGGAAACTTGTTGCATGATGTAACCGATTGAACATAATTTCCGGAACTTAAAAACAGTCGCACAAGGGGACCCTAATCGCACAAGGTCACATAAGTGTTACGGTTGGGCCGGACAGCCCAAGTGTCAAGTCGCACAAGAGCCCAAACGTATAAGCTAGTCGACCGCATAAGCTCCCACTCGCACAAGGCCTCCTGTCGCACAAAAGGTCCATACGCACAAGACCGGTCGGCACATTATGTCTAATTATGCCTGATCGCACAACATCTTGTGGATCGCACAAGGTGCAGCCGATCGCACAAGATGTTGGGCCACACCCTCACGCGTACATGTTATTAAGCTGTTGGGCCTTAAAGCCCAAGACTCCAACCGCACAACCCAAGTCGGATCGCACAAAATACTTGTGCGTTATCTGATTGGGCCGAGAATGTTATTGGAATGACTTATGTTATTGAGCCCAATTGTTAAATCGCACAAATTGAATGCACTACTTGAATGCTAAGTGTTGCCATGATCTACGTGCTTGTAACGTGTTAACTTGTGTGAAACATACGTGCATTACTTGAACCAAACCTGACGTGTATGATAACCCTGTTAGGATGTGATTGACCATTCTTAATTCAAGTAACTTTGGTATAACCTGCCGAGCAATCCCAGGTGAGTTCATTGCATTTTCTCAAGCATGCGTCCCGGTGGTTTGGGACAACTGGTAAACATTTGGAAGGGAAACATTGGGTAAACAACTTAATTGGTTTTGGTTATTGCCTGGAGGGCAATGGGGGTAATTAGTTGATAGCGCTATTAGGTGGGAAACCTCACACCGGGCCGTAAGGACGGGCGTGAACTAATTATCTGAGTATGGCTATGGTTGTTAGAGGCACACTCCTCGGATACATATGGGCACACTCCCTAGGGTATCTAACAATGGCAACATAGCAATCGGTCGTTAAGGGGTACCCACTCCCCGGATACACATGGGCACACTCCCTAGGGTATCTAACATGAGCAACAACGTAACGCAACATTGAATCGCATTAACATACAACTGGTAACTCAACACGTTAACAAAACCTTGAACTCACCAGCGTAGTCTGACACACTTGTTTGCATGCTTGTAGGTCGTTAACCTTGGATCATGGACTTGCTATCTGGGAGTGCTGGAGTGGTCATGGATCGAAGCTATTGAACTACTTATAATTGATACATTGGTTTTGGAGTTTATTATGAAACAATTGCTAAACGACTTATCATATGCTTCCGCTATATAACTCTTTATGAATTGATATTATGTGTTGACATTTAATCTTGGCAATTAATGACATGTCTTATTTAAATATTTATCATTGCTTCAATGTGATTGGTGGCTCAGACTCTGATGTGTGACACGCCTCGCGGGGTTTCCGCAGGTGGTATTTTGGGGGTGTTACAACAAGCCCGAAGGATAACTGAGGACAAGCCCAAGGATCGTATGTAAACTGGAGTATGGCCCTCACTGGCGACTATCCAAACTTAGTGACATGAAAATGCCAAAACCTTAGCTAACGTGAAAACGTTAGAAACCTTAGGAACGGATGTATGGTATGTGACGGGTGGTCCGTTGGACAAACCTTAAATGGGTTAAAAATATTAAAATTCCATGCTTTACTTGGTTATCTGCTTGAACTTAGTAACTATGAGTGTTCGTGTGTTTTGCAGGTAAATTGCTTAATTCGGTTAAATTGGAATGTTTGGTGATGAAGCGGAACTACCAGGGATAATAGTCGAGATACACTATATTATTCGGGAGCCGTTACGAGTCGAAGTGTAGCTTGAAATTTCAAAGGACGCAAAATAATGAAGTCTAGGGGCTTGTTGGTCAATTATATAAAGTTGAATTGGATGCAAAGTGGAATATACAAACATGGACACGTTTGCTTGTATTGGATGGAATTAAAAGGGTAATACCCTAAGGTTTTAGTCTACATTATCATCAATGCAATATACACACACGGCAACATTAGAGAATTGTTTTTTTTTTGAGATTCACGATTTTCGAGGAGAGCCATCAGACTTTTTGGACTTTGTGGGACACTTGTTTTGACGGCAAATCCTTTGGGGCATAGTCAACATCATCAACAATTCTAAAAAGAACCTCATGATTACACATTTGGAGCACTTGTGCCGCACATGGGCTTGGAGACATGAGCTGCACATGTGAAGATGGAAGGGGGCTGCACATGGACTCCTTTTGTTGGGCCGATTTGGAGAAACAAACAAGCACAACATCATCGGATTGGGTCATTGGGGCGGCACATGTAGACGAATTAAGAGCCACTCACGTGAATTAAAAAGGCAGACACATTGGAGGATTTGGATTGGGCCAACACTCAACGCACATGTTGGAACATTGGGGGGCACGTGAAGGTTGTAGAAAATATCACATCCAACATTAATCTTTTAACGATAAAGGTTTGGGGGCTTTCAATTCAGAAGATAATTATCATCACATAGACGGCAGGGTGCACATGGCTTGGCTTAGAGGAGGCACATAACATCCATCACATTGGTTCTTTGGGAGGCAGCAAAAGAAAGTCAAAAACATGCAGGTTGTCACCGTAAATTACGGTTCCACCATAATTTACGGTGGACCTGAATTTGGCCACTTTTTCACCGTAAATCAGTCTTCATGTACCGTAACACTTATATGTGTACCGTAATTTACGGTATGGCCGTAAATTACGGTGGAAGCTGCATCTGAAACGTAACTGCCTCATTAAAGTTAGTTTTATTGTGTCTTTTCATCATTCTTCATCATTGAACGGTTAGAGAGAGGCTTGGGGGCGAATTTTGGCTGTATTTTGCTGGTTTGTGACAATTCCTATCATCCGGTTTGTGATTTTGATTCGTATGAACAATATTATCTTTGTCAGGATGTTGATTCGAGCCATGTGTGGCTAAACACTTTATGATTGTCCTAGATTGAAGGTTTGTTTGAGATAATTTGTATTTGATTTCCTAATTTCTAGAATAGCACTCCTAATCTTTATGGTTGGTTTGTTATGGTGTGTAATTGCTTGTTAGTAACTTGTTAATTCTTATGATTTTCTAGTTTGAAACCATACGTTCTTGGTGCCGTTGGCAATCGATATATCATGGGTAGAATTAGGATTGGGTAAGGGTTGATTGATCATCGGGTAACAACCTCACGTTCTAGGAATCTGAGTACTTAGTTCCCTTTCATCACTGCAAGTAATCACACATGAGCTATGTCTATGTAGTTCTTTCTAGTGGAATGATAATATGAATGTCGATGCAAACCGGAAATCTAGGATGGTCATTTGTCTCTAATTTGTTTACAACCAAATCTTTTCTCTTTCAATTTAATTAGTTTAATTTAGTTCTAAAAACCAAGTCACTTAATCAATCTTTGAATTTATTTTTATTGTCATTAGTTTAATTTTAGTCAAGTTAGATAATCTTTGAAATAACACATATTCCACAAACTCCCTGTGTTCGATACCCACTTGCCACTATCTATATAGTTGTTATTGGGATTAAATTTGCGTGACCACGACAATCACGTCAAATTTTGGCGCCGTTGCCGGGGAGTAGTGCGCAACGTGTGTTATTTTTGTTCTTGCCTTGAGTTTGTTATTTTTCTGGTTTACGCGAGGTGTGTTTAGTGTGCAGGTATTTACAGGTGCATGCGTACTAGAAGCTCTCACAAGCTTTCACCACTAGTGTTTGATCCGGAAATCGAGCGAACTTTGCGAGCAAACAGAATTTTATTAAGGGAAAATACAATCAGTAGTTCACCAACAACACCAATTACACCGATTACACCACTTCGATACATGGATCCACCACCACCACCACCCACTACGGGTGAATCCACTTCATCATTCATACCAACATCCACCCAACCTTCACCAAATACCACCATTCCACCAAATACTACCGAACCCACCATACTTCAAAATGTCACATCAACCAACACCACACGGCCCATTACTACACAAGAAGAACCAACCATCACATTTAACCCTTCCACTACTATACCACCATTATCTCATTTCTTTCCGGGTGCGGGTCCGTCATATTCGAGCCATACCATAGCACCAATTTCGTCTATTGTCCATGCTACACCGTTTCGACCATCAAATCAGTCGGGGTTCCAATACTCGACTCATCCATTTGGGCAATCGTCAGGAATTCAAGGAGATGGGTACGATGAAGGTTATGAGGAATTTGAAGGTTATGATGAAGATGGGTATGCTATTGGGGGTGATGGAGAGCAAGGGGAGTACGGTTATATGCAAGGCCAAGTGCAAGTTATTCCAAATGTTGGTGGGGTACAACAACAACAACTCATACCTCAACATATTAGGCCAAGGCCACAAGGGCCGCAATTGCAACGTCCGATTCCTTTGCAACAAGTTCGACCACAACATGTGCAACCGCCATTCCAAAGGCCAATTCAACACCCACCGGTGCCACAACAACAATTTCAATAACCAATTGCACCACAAGGGCCTATGCAAAGACCAATGGGTCAAGTTCGTCCACGGGGTCGATTTGGTGTGCCAAGGAGACACCTTAGAGAAAATGTGAGGGGCATTGAAGCACATTTTCGGCCGGTAATCACGCAAAACCCTTCACCGGTAGTCATTCCTCATAATGATCAAGGGCGAACATTTGAAGTAAGAACCAACTCTTTGCAAAGTTTACCAAAGTACAAGGGGTTGGCAACGGAGGAGCCTTATTTCCATTTAGAGGCTTATGACTCGATTTGCAACACTCTTGGGAGTCAAGGGTTTTCGGCTGATGATATTAAATTGGTTTTGTTCCAATTTTCCTTGGAAGATAAGGCAAAGAAGTGGTTTTACACGTTACCTTCGGCATCTATATATACATGGGGGGAGATGCAACAAACTTTCTTAGATGAGTTTTACACCGCCCAAAAGACCAATGATGCAAGGAAGGGGTTGAGAAGCTTTCAACAACAACATGGTGAGATGTTTCATGAGGCGTTCGAGCGCTTCAATATGATGATTAAAAATTGCCCTCACCATGGAATTGAATTGTGGGAGTTGATGAATGCCTTCCACGAAGGGTTGAGTGCCGAAGATGCACGTGATTTGATGTCTATCACCGGTGGGACGTTTGGAACAAACTATGAGAACAATGATTGGGAGTTCTTGGAAAGCATGGCAACTACATCAAAAAGGAAAGCTCAAGCTTCAAGAAGAGCCCGACCGACCACTACCCGACCGCAAGTGCACGCCATAGATGATGGTAATGTTCAAACCACTAACCAAATATATGATGTTTGTGCTTTATGTAATGAAATAGGTCATGCGGCTGAAAATTGCCAAGGGATGTTGGAAGGGCAATACGAAGAAGTCCATGCGGTTCAAGGCCAAGGTCAAGGAGGGGGTGGTAGAAATTACTACAACATGAATTCTAATACCTACCACCCCGGGTTGAGGAACCATCCAAATTTTCGGTATGGGAATCCATCAAATCAAGCCAACCCGAATTTCCAAGGAAACCAAGGATTTCAAAGGCAATATCAAACGGGTCAAAGCTCTTCGGGTGGAAATGAGATGATGGAGATGTTGAAGGCGATGCAAATGGAGATGCAATGAATGAACCGACGTGATGAGGTTCGGATGCAAAAGGACGAGGTTCGTGACAAAAGCATCCAGTCGTTGACCACTCAAATGGGTCAACTTGCAAGTGACGTGGCGATATTAAAGAAAGCAAAAGGCCAGCTACCGAGTGATACGGTGCCAAATCCCAAGAACATAAAAAGCATTAACATCAATGTGGTAAGCACCGTTCCAAATACTAAATTTAATGAAACATTGCTAACTTCTTCGTGTCAAGTGAATGCAGGTTTGGAAAAAGATGTCGAAGTCGAGAATGATAGAGAGTGTGAAGCGCCAATCGTGCCTATCCGTGTGGGAAAATTAAAAATCCCTCACGCATTGTTGGACTACGGGGCAAGCGTGAGTGTGCTACCAAGCGATCTATACGATGTGTACGACTTTGGTCCACTCGAAGGTATAGACAACATGGTGAGCTTAGCGGATGGAAGTTGGAGGCGTCCACGGGGAATGGTTAGGAATGTTAAGATTCAGTTGGGAGAATTTGAATACCCGGTGGATTTCCTAGTTTTGGACTATGCTTCTACCAATATGGCATCACAACAAAGGGTAATTTTAGGTCGACCGTTTCTATACGCAGCAAATGCTCAAATTAATTGTAGAGACGAGATTATTACCATGACCGAAAAGAACTGTTGGTTGTACTTCGATGTTCAAACTGGAGGGATTAGTTATGAGTCCATTGAGAGGAAGGGTGGTGAGTCTAGTGACTGTATGAAAAATGTGTTACCACGAATGAGAAAAAAACACCCACCGGACCGTGAAGAAACATATATGGGTGCGAGCAAGAGTGTATTTGATTACCCACCGAGTCAAAATGAGACGGATGCATTTTGCCCAATGACAAGCTACAGTGGGGGAGGTGATAGGAACCGATTCTTTGAGCCACCATAAATGGGGGTGGCACAGTCTGGCTGAAGACTCGAAACTTAGCGCTGCTCGGGAGGCAACCCGGGGTTTTATATTGATTTTGTTGTTTTTATCTTTCTATGTTTCAGGGCCATGGCGACATTCAAGTGTGGGGAAGATGTACGGATATTTGGGTGAGGGTGGTGATAGGAAGTCAGATTATCTACAACATCTGTTGTGGCAAACTTCACCAGGTCAATGTACTCTTTCCTTAGTCTTGTTATGTTCTTTAGCTTTGAAATATTGTTAGTTTATTAGTTTGCTTTTGTTTATTAAAAAATATAAAAAAAATATAAAAAAAATACCAAAAAGAAATTTGGGGTTTGAGAATTAAAGCTTTTGTTGATGTTGAATGAATTTTAGTGATCAAAGCCCTCAAAGCCATACATTGGGACAATGTATCCCAAGTGTGGGGATGGGGAAAAAATATCAAAAAGAAATTTGGGGTTTGAGAATTAAAGCTTTTGTTGATGTTGAATGAATTTTAGTGATCAAAGCCCGTTGGACAAACCTTAAATGGGTTAAAAATATTAAAATTCCATGCTTTACTTGGTTATCTGCAAAACACACGAACACTCATAGTTACTAAGTTCAAGCAGATAACCAAGTAAAGCATGGAATTTTAATATTTTTAACCCATTTAAGGTTTGTCCAACGGACCACCGTCACATCCCCACACTTACCCGTTGCTTGTCCCAAGCAACCCATTCAAAAACTATTCCAACACCAAAGTGATCAAACATGCAAACCAAGCTAAATGTGCCGTCCTTTTACTAACCTTCAACCATATCATAAGACACACCCCTCGCCAAACTCTCGGTGACAAAAATTACTAGCATGTAATGCAAAACCACTCAATGCGTGTGTGTGTGTGTGCGACAATAAGCTTGTATACAAATCAAGTTTCCTCCTAACAAATATCTAACATGCTTTAGAATCAAAGGGACTTGCGGGTTGTAACGGGGCTAGGTGTAAAGGTAGGAAACTGGTGGAATACATATGAAAGAGCTAATTGATTTGACCCGGTTTTTATTTCTACCACTAAACAAAGCAACCATCAAATATATACATAACTTCTTCAACATTCTCAACTACTATTGCAACTAAATACAATTTTTTTTCTTTTCTCTTTTCTTTTTTTTTTCTTTTTTTCTTTTTCATTTCATTTCATTTTTTTATAACATCGAACATCAATACTACAAACTAAATCTCCTAAACCGGGTCATCTCAAAAGGTAAAATTTTTTGTAGGAAGTAGGCTCGGGTCACAATCGAATGGTCTAAGGCTCAACATGGCTTTCTAAGGACCAAACCCCCACCCCTCACAATACCAAGCTCATATATGTAAAGTATGAGGTCCAACCCACCAATCCCGCACTTTCACACATCTAGACGAGGCTTCCTAAAAGTCCCCCTATCATTTTCAAAAGCATGCTAATTCTAGGATTTAGCAAGTATTCACACACAAGTTCTATTAACACAACAAGACACACCGCCACTCAAACAATGAAATATCAATAACAATCATGTGTGGCTCAAATCCTCACCAAGAAAAGACTAGGAATGGGTGTCGGTGTGTCACATGGTACAATATCAAGCTTTCAAATTTTAACAATTTTCGCTTGGATTTACAAATTTTATTTTTTTTTTTTGAAACTCCCAAAAATTTTCCCCATCCCCACACTTGGGATACATTGTCCCAATGTATGGCTTTGAGGACTTTGATCACTAAAATTCATTCAACATCAACAAAAGCTTTAATTCTCAAACCCCAAATTTCTTTTTGGTATTTTTTTTATATTTTTTTTATAACTATGAGTGTTCGTGGAAGATGTTACGGTGGTTGTTAAAATATTTTGGGCATTACGGTAAAACTCTACTGAATTACGGTGAGATTTCAGGTTCAGTTTTTACCGTAAATTACGGTCATACCGTAATTTACGGTGGAGTTAAGAAATTTTGAAGTTTTATGGTAGAAGTCTACTGACTTACGGCGAAGAACACATGTCCAGGTCTCACCGTAACTTACGGTGAGACCGTAATTTACGGTGCGGAGTTTTTTTTGTGTCCGACGTTTGGGGTCCGCTTGTATATAAAAAAAAACATAAAAACACAACTTCACGTGAGTTAATCCCAGCCACACACATTCTTGTCATTCTACATTCTTCCATCACCATCATCTTCTTCTTCTCAAGACCCACCACAACCTCCATAGCTCTTCTACCTTCAATCTTTCATAATTCCTTCAATTTTTGTCCAAATCAAGTGAAATTTTAGTCTAACTTGGCTAATTTTTCACAAGCTTGTTGATTTTGACGAGAGATTTAGGGGAAAACACGGTTTTTGGGTCCGAATCCCAAACCCTAGTTCGAGATTATTTGGGGGTTTTTGGAGTTTTAGTTTCACAAGCACTTGTGCATCTTCAAACAAAGGTGTGAAAGCTGATTTTGTTATGTTGTTCCCTGGTTGATCGGGATCTTCCTGTTAATGAGAATGTCACACTATGATTGCTGTGCGGAATCCAGCAAATCATATACAGATACAGAAAGACATATGATTTCCATGTTCAACAGTCTGCAATTCAATTAAAATATATGACAAGATACAAGTTCCAGTTGATCACAGACTTCAGCTCTCTAGGTTACAGACAGATTCAAAAGTCCTAAATGAGCTGACAGAACTTCTATTTATAGGCAGGTCAGAATAAGCTAAGTGCTGTCCGATCGGTTAGGCTAACCGATCGGTTGGGCCACCCGATCGAACAGCTGTTCGATCGGTTAGGCTGTTCGATCGGCTAGGCCAGCCGATCGGCTTACAAAGCAGCACTTTTACAAAACAAACCCTGTATTCTGACGCCTTATACATTAAACTATACAACTTTAACAAAATAAAGACTTTAAGCTGACGGAAGCTACAGACGTTTATGTACTAACAGACTCCCCCTCGGATGAAGCTGTAGTCCCTTCCAGCAAAGTCTTGATTACCTCCTGTTGCGTCTTCTATCTCGTGCCTTTTGTTTTCTCTTCTCTTCTCGTTCAGCTAACATTTGTCTTCTCTTATGTCTTCCCTCTGTTATCCACCAATTTCTGTACACTGGATCTCCATCTCTTTTTCTGTCCCACTTAGGGATCTTGTTCTCTTCAGATTCTATGGGTGTCTGATCAGTAGGAGGTACAAATCCAAGATTTCGTCTTCCTCTTTCAACAGCTTTTCTCTGAATTTCCTTGGATCTTAAACTTCTCTTGTACACCTTTAGAAACTCATCAACCTCTATTTCTCTCCATGAAGTTTTCCAGTTCTTACCAGAGTTGATTTCTTTAGCAAAACAAACATCAACTACACTCTGGTACTGCTGAGCAATGGCTTTGTCTTTCTTGTCATAGATTATCTTGTTGACAAACAAGCAATCTATGTCTTTCTTTGAGCAATTTACCAGCCACATCGGGTCTAGAATACAAATTTTCCTAGCTTCACCAGTGTCTTTATCGTACAAAGAGATCACAGCTTCAGCAGTAGAAGGATTATAGAGCCATGCTTGAAATAAATCATAGAAATCCTGCTCAATAGCCCTTAAAGGCATGCTCTTCAAACACTTTGGCGGTTTGACATCAAGAGTAACGTCCTTCTCACCTTTAGCTGTATACTTCACAATTCTTTTAGGAAACTGTGGTTTCCAATCTGGATAATTGATCGTTGCTTGATACTTGATGTAATTCCACAGCTTCTGGTCTCTCTGTTTTACTTCAGGACCGTAGTAGAATTGTTTAATATTCTTTGTAACCACCAATTCATCTACGTCCCACCAGGGTAAGGTAGCAAGATCAGAAATGCACCTGAAGTATTGAACACCTTGCTCTCTTCGAATTGCATAAACATTCAAGTCTTCCAGATACCCCCAAGAAAGAATATCACCCCAAGATAAGTCTTTATCATGAGTAAAATACTGTAGAGCTCTAAGAGGCTTTCTTTCCTTTGGCATTGATCTGAACCATTTCTTTCTCTCTTCAGCAGAAATTTCTCTTGGAACTGGTTCAGGCATATCAGCAGATGCAACTCTTTCTTTAATTTTTCTCTTCAATAATTCTGCATTCATGTCTTCAAATAACTCTGTGAATGTAGGAAATGCCATGTCTTCACCTTCATAGTGAAAATCTATTCTTTCTTCTTCCGAATCTGAATCAGTCTCTATGGTCACATTATCATAAAATTCTGCTTCAAGTGGAAATTGTGGTTCAAAGTTTTTAATCGGAGACTCTGGGATTTCATCTTCAATATCAAATTTAAACTTCCCATCTTCTAACCCCAACTCCTCAAGCATTTCAGCTCTTGTTCTAATAATATCTACTTCTCCTTGATGATATTCAGAGAGAGAAATAAAAGTAGATGTGAGTTGATGTACCTGATCACCGGATTGGTTTCCAGAAAATGACCCTTCACACTCTGCATCATCATTCTGTTCATTCACTTCATCATTCATGAGTTCATTTACTTTATCTTGAACGGATGGATCATTGATTAGCAAACCCGATGTGCCTTGATCATCATCATCATCATCAGGCTTATCATCATCATCGGATTTATCGTCTGCTTTATCATCTTTATCATCATCTTCATCTTCTTCCTCCCAAAAATCACTATCAGATTCTTCTTCCACTTCTCCTCTAGCTATCTTCCCTTGATACTTTAATTCAAAAAATCTTAACAGCTTGGCAGATTCTTCTTCACTATAGGGCACTCTATAGGCTTTTCCAACTAATACAAACTTGTCGGTAGAGTACTCCAGTAGTAATACTTCTTTAGCCTTTTTCTTTCTTTGTATGATTTGAACGTCTCTCAAAACATTCTCCGGAATAATAGGCTCTACAGATTCACCAACCATAATAAACTCTGGTTCATGAACTGCTTCATTTTCTGCTTCCACCATTTCTTCATCATTTGCTGTAACATCTTGAGCATCCACCATTTCAATTTCTGGTTGAGAAGATGATCCACCTACCTCAAGTTGATTTTGTGAAGATCCAACAACTTAAACTTCTTCTGCTATGCCTTTATTTTTCAGGTTAGCTTCTTCAGCAAGCTGTCTTTCTCTTTCTTTCCTTCTTTCATTTGCCTTGATAATGTCAACTTGATCAAAAGCCTCGTGGATGTTCACCTTCAGATGTGCTTCAATCACAGCCGTAAGCATTTCCAGTTGCTTATCTTTCATCACCTTATCTGCTCTCATAGCTTCCATCTCTAGCTTCATTGCCTTCATTTCATTTGTCGAAGCTTCATTCATCTCATTTAAGAGTTGATTCAAAGTCTGATTGATATTCTGCAAGTCTTTGACTTTGGCGTTCAATGCAGCAATTTCATCAGTAAGTGCACTAATAAGTTCTGCATTATCTTTTATATCTTCCTTCATTTCATTCAATTTCTCATCTTTTGTAAACACTGCATCCATTACGTCTTCGTGCCGTTTCTCCAACTCATCAATCATTTCCTTCAACTTTATTTGTACAGCTTCGTTTTCTTCCTTTTCCTTTTCCAAGGCTTTAACTTTTTCTTCCAATTCTTTCATCTTTTTATCATGAAATAGATCTCCTTCACTCTCTGGCATATCTTTAAAGAAATCTCCAGTAGCACCACCAAGGCTATCAAAATCTAAGTTGAAATAATCTGTCTTTCGTTGTGATGATTCTGGAATATCATGACGATCAGATGTTTGTTTAGCAGATTTGACTCCGGTGATCTCCACATAATCATCATAAGAAGTTTGTGTTTCTATTGGAATTTCTGTTAAAGGAACTTCTTTTGGTATCTCAACTACAGGACTAGTTTCAGCAGTGTCCTGTTTCTTCTTTCCTTCCTTCTCTTTTTGTGATTTAGCATTCTGTTTCTTTGCTCTAACCACTCTTGGAATATCACCGCTGCGAGTAGCTTTTCTTTTCTTTCTGTTTTTCTGGGAATCCTCAGGATTGTACGGTGAATCTTCATCTTCAGAATTCTTTCTTTTCTTTAAAGGTCTTTTCTTCAGTTGTACCTTTCCTTTTCCCACTGTCTCCTTGTCCAGTTCAGATTCAGATAAAGTTTCTTCTGAATCTTCATTACTGGAGTTCTTTTGAGCTTCCTCTTCTTGACCAACTTTCTTTTGAGCTTGTGCTTGTTCAGCCTCTTCATGCTTTTTAAAATAGCTTTCCAAAGTCTCTTTTAAACCAACACCTTTATCAACCACCTCCCTTGGTTCTATGACAGGTTCATCAATTAGCTTTCTTTGAGGTTCTTCAGAAGACCCTGCAAAAACAATTTTTTAAAACAAAATTAGTAACAATTTTCATAACATACTCTAAGAATCATATAGCTCCCCCTATCACTGTACCCTTTGCTGTTTCTTTAATTACAACCACAGGGGTCGACTTTGGTGTTCTCTTTCTCTTTCCATCTTTGATACACCACCATCTGGTTTTCTTTTCAATCATTTCACTCATCTTATTGTCTTCATTGTCTGAATCACTATTATCATGTCTCCATTTATCATTTTCAGGAGCTACGTATGATTCATCCTTTAATGCACAGATCAACTCTTTTGTTTTATCATCCTTCTCCTTTGTGATTCTCAGAATAGCAGTCTTATTCACTTCAGCCATTGCCATAATATCATCATTGTTCTTTGGCAAATCCTTAACTTTGTCATCCAAGATCATCATAATGAATCTTGGGTACATAATGTATTTGTCTTTCCCGGCTAAGCAATTTTCTTTTAAAAATTCAAAAATCACTTGTGAAATATTGTATTTCCTGTTCAGCACAATACTTACAACAATGTTCATTATGTAGTCAGACACCTCATCATAAGCTCCCTTTCTGTGAGATAGGGAATGCACTAAGCAATGCATTAAGTATCTGTATTGTTTCGAGAAACTCCTTTTGAACATTTTTCCGTTGATGTGTGAAGAAAATCCCAACCTACACCATAGCCCTTTAGCAAGACGTTCTGACATGATCGTTGGATCATTGTCAGAATCTTGTAAATCAAGAACCCTTCTTATGTCCTCTACTCCAAACACTACTTCAACATCAATATCCTTGTTGTTTTCATCTTTCTTCTTGACTACTGCATGAATTTTATTATCCTTTTCTTCAAACCTTGCAGTGTCCCAAAATCTTCTAACATGAGATTCATAAACTATTGTTGTATCAGACAATGCCTTAGCAATTCTGCTTTTTCTTAAGCACTCAGCCATTTTTTCTGCTTCTGTTCCTTTTGTAGAGACCTCATCAATTGTAGATGGAACATTGTGTCCTTTGTTAGTGTCTTTTCCTCGTCCCTGTGAAAAATTTAAACATTAGATATAGAGACTTGAAACACTTGAAATATTTAGAGTGATAGAACAGTGAATCGAATGGCTTGTTCAATCGAATAGTATTTGCTGTTCGATCGAATAGGAATGATGTGTTGAAAGAACCTTTGCTGTTCGATCGGCTGGTCTGATCGATCGAGTGGTCTACTCGATCGGCTAGCAAAATACTGTTCGATCGATTAGCAAAAGACTATGCAAGATATCTAAGGTCATCAAACAATGCTACTTGAACGGCTAGAACAATGCTATTCGATTGATTAGCAAGTTGCTATTCGATCGACTAACAAATCTCTGTTCGATCGGTTAGCAATATGACATGCAAACGGTTAGCAAAATGCTGTTCGATCGACTAGCATAAAGCTGTTCGATCGGTTAGTAAAATACTGTTCGATCGGCTAGTAAAATACTGTTCGATCGGCTAGTAAAATACTGTTCGATCGGCTAGCAGAATGCTGTTCGATCGACTAGCATTTTACTACTCGAAAGATTAACCAAGATAGTCATGCATATATGAGATAATGCAATGCTGTTCGATCGGCTAGACTAACCGATCGGCTAGCATTTGCTGTTCGATCGGCTAGACTAACCGATCGGCTAGCAAATGACTAAACAAAAACAACATACATCAGATTCACTCTAACACTTTAAACAATGACAAAATATATCATGGCACTTATTTCAAAGCAGAAAAACAAAAGATTTAAACATTATTCATAAATGAAAACATGATGCTGTTCGTTCGGCTGGTCTAGCCGATCGGCTAGCAACATCTTCATCATGAAGAACATTCAAATAATCATGAAGAACAACCTAACAGATATCTCAAAATTGAACACAGATTATTATTCTTCATGATGTCGACATCAAAACCCTGTTTTTATTTTCTCTAAAAACAACCTAAAACCTGTTCAAATCTTCATCTAAAGTTCCGACTGACGTCACTTTCAATCTTAGATCTATCAAGATTAATTAAGATTTTGCAAAAATTAAACCGGTAATCTTATAGATCAGGCAATTCCGATCAAAACCCTATTCTCAGAATCATCTAACTCTATCTTAATCTTTCCTAATCTTGATTTTTCTAACCGACTCAATGAAGAACATGAAATCACTGATTCAAAGATTGAATGACATACCTTTACCATTTGTGATGATGAGTGAGCCAACAACACAAATTTGAAATGAAAAAGAGATCAAGAATCTTCAAGAACAATGAATCGAGTAACAGTCTGTTCGAACAGAAATGAAAAAGCTTTCTAGAAGCCTTGACTGCCTATTTATAGGTATGACCTGATCGATTGGCCTAACCGATCGGCTAGCCTAGCCGATCGGCTAGCTGTTCGAACCAAAGATCATGACCTCTTTACTCGAATAACTTTTGACCCTTTTTCTGATTTTGAACCTTTCCATATTTTATCAGTGAATGAGAAATCCATTTAAGCATCTAGGTCCAAGTTAATGACCCTAGAAACTTAATTCGTCTACCAAGTTCAACTTAATGACCTTGGTTGACCTGAAGCAAAGCACACTGATTGTTTTTCAAAGATTTTTCTTGAAAATTTACAAGTTACAAATTAATGAACTTGTATTTTGATATTCCAAAACTCTCTGTTTTTTATTAGCTCCCAACTCGCCTTTTTAGTACAGGATCAACTTTCTGCATTTGCATCAGACTGTGAATCTGATGATACGCTTTCTACCTTGGTTTGTCAAAAATAAAGTAGAAATGTAAAAAATATTTTTGTATTTTCAATGCATGAAGTAGATCAAAAGAAGACTGAAATATTAACAGGAATGAAAGTAAATCTTTATTTACAAACCTCTTTGTGAGTTTGTGTAAGAGGATCATATCAGTTCATGAGACAAATCACTAGCACCGTTAAGCTTTTAATCGTTTTAAGTTCTAAACGATTCACCTCGATTGACGATATAGTTGTCCTCTTAAATTTTCACACAATTTTCAATCTATTCAGGATACGATTTAGATGTTTTAGGAACTTAGCTCAATTCATGTGTCCCACCTCTTGAATATACTCCCGTATCCAGAATCTCAATATTCAATCTTACAGGCAAGAATACTACAATGATGTCTGTACATAATTTAGGGGTTAAATGCGAGAACTGAGGGATCTCAGGTCAGAACTTCCGTTCAGCAGAGAGATATCAGCTTCGACTTAGCAGTGTGTCCCCTTTAGAGGATCTTTTTAGCTACAACAGATGATTATCAATTTTATTGTCTAATCACTGAGGGCTAGAATGCTATGTTTCAAGCATTTACTGCAAAGCATTATCCAGGGACTAGGTCAGAACTACCGTTCAGCAGAAGTCCCGGAATAATACCCCAGACATCATAGAGTATTAACACCTAGTATATCAGAATACGAGACCTTTCAAACGAGATTTCAGGGGTTACCTATATATCCAAGTAGTGTTCCCCACAAATTTTCGCAAGTTTGAAATTTTATGTTTATATCCCGAATAAATCTACTAAATGTACGAAAACCTATCGTCACATCATTAGTGAGACCGTTTATCACATTTGACATTACATTTCTTTAGCATGCTGTGATAGTCCACTGATGTACTATCATTTCCTCTTTTATCAACAAAACTCATTTTTGCTTTTTCAATGTTTTTGGTATTTTGAAAATTTTATCATGTTTTTGGCTTTTTGAATTTTTACTGTTTTTGGCTTTTCTAAAAAGATATATTTACAATATTTACAAATATTTCTATCTCCCCCTAAAGACCAAAACATGTAAAAAGACGACAAACCATTGCAGATTGTTTATCATCATCATCCACAGTGGTTTCTGCATCAACGCTAACAATTCCATCAACCACTGAAAAGAGCATCATACCATTTAGTTTTAAAAGATATTTAAAACGATTTCTGTCAAAAGCTTTGGTATGCAGATCAGCTTTTTGCTCATCAGTGTGGATTTTCTCAATTCGTATCAACTTTTTCTCGAAGCAGTCGCGAATAAAGTGATGACGAATTTCTATGTGTTTTGTTTTAGCGTGATGTACCGGATTTTTAGTTATGTTAATTGCAGCCTCGTTATCAACAAAAATAGGAGTGTTAAGAAACTGCAAACCGTAATCGCGCATTTGTTGCTGTATCCACAGGATTTGAGAACAGCAGCTGCTTGCAGATACGTATTCTGCTTCACATGTGGATAGCGCAACAGATGTTTGTTTCTTGCACTGCCAGGTGACCAAGCGAGGTCCAAAGAACTGGCATCCTGCAGTTGTTGATTTTGCATTTTGTTTGCAGCATCCGAAATCCGAGTCGGAATACCCCTCGAGTGTGAAATCGCCTTTTCTAGGATACCATAACCCCAATGATGGAGTTCCTTTCAGGTAGCGTAGTATCCTTTTCACAATGATTAAGTGCGATGCTCTAGGGTTAGATTGAAATCTTGCTGCGAGGCATGTTGGGTACATAATGTCGGGCCGAGAAGCAGTTAGATACATCAAGGAACCAATCATGGATCGATATAGTCGTTCGTCTGCCCTGTCTCCGGTGAGATCTGGGTGAATCCCATGATTTGTTGCTAGTGGGGTTGCAGCAGATGAGGAGTCTGACATTCCGAATTTCTCTAGAATATCATGGACGTACTTTGTCTGGTGTATGAAAATTCCTTCAGGAAGCTGATCAACTTGTAATCCTAAAAAGAATTTCATTTCCCCCATTGACGACATTTCGAATTTCTGCTTCATCACTTGCTCAAAATCTTTGCACAAGTTTTCGTTGGTTGACCCGAAAATTATGTCATCCACATAAATCTGAACTATCAGCAAGTGACCATCGACAATCTTTGTGAAAAGAGTAGCATCAATTGTTCCCCGGATGAAGTTATTGGCTAGCAAGTGCTGTGACAAAGTCTCATACCAGGCTCTCGGGGCCTGGTGCAAGCCATATAAAGCTTTATCCAAAAGATACACTTTGTTTGAGTGATGTGGATCGACAAACCCCGGCGGCTGTCCCACATATACTTCCTCTTTCACTTTGCCATATAGAAAGGCCGACTTTACATCAAGCTGATACACTTTGAAATTCTTCCATGATGCAAATGCTAGAAAGATCCTGATGGCTTCAAGTCTTGCTACAGGAGCGTATACCTCTGTAAAATCAATTCCCTCCTGTTGACTGAAACCTTGAACGACGAGCCGAGCTTTGTTTCTGACTACTACTCCTCTGTCGTCTCTCTTACACTTAAACACCCATTTGGTATTTATTTTCCGATGACCTTCAGGTAGATCCACCAGCTTCCAAACTTTCAACTTTTCAAATTGATTCAATTCTTCCTGCATCGCGTTGACCCAGGAATCCTCAGTAAGTGCCTCTTTGTATGTGCGAGGTTCTATCTGCGAAATAAAACAACACAGTGAGAATTCATCTTGTAAAGACTTTACTGAAGAATAAAAACTTGAAAGGCCCTGATCAAGTTGACGTCTGGTGCGAACTCCTGATTGCAAATCTCCTATGATCTGTTCCTCTGGATGATACGAAAGAGTTCGAGGCATCACTTCGTCTGGAACATCTACATTTCCTTCTAGATTTGTAACATTCTGTTCAGCATCCGGCTCACTAACTTGGTTTGTTTGACTTAATACCTGGATTTGCTCCCCCTCAAGGTCTGAATCACTGTCATCAAACATTGGCATATTTTCAGCTTCTTGATTATCATTTACCACTGACTGATTTCCAGGAGCAACTTCATCCTCATGATCACCAGTATTGCTAGGACCTGCTTCATTGTCATTTGATGTTTCACTAGATCTTCTCGTATATTCTGCTGGAAATCTGAGCGATGATTCATATTCTCGAAAAACATCCAGCTCATCAAAGAAATCTTCTTCCTCTTCAGATTCTTTTCTCATGTCAAACGATCCCCAAAGTCTATCATAGTTATAACGCCATGAATCACCAGGATTTTGAGGTGGCATAGTATAACCCTGACATTCAACATTTGCTGCTTCAATAATACGCTTTTCACTTGGAACAAAGACACGCCGTGTAGGACCTGAGTAACCAACAAAAATTCCTTCAAAGCTCTTTGTACCAAACTTCCCATTAGGTTCTATAACCGTGCATGGTGACCCAAACGGCTCTAGATACTTCAGATTTGGCTTGCGTTTATTGATTAGCTCAAAACACGTCTTGTTGAACTTCTTCACAGTAAGAACTCGGTTGAGAGTATAGCATGCAGCAGAAACAGCTTCAGCCCAGAAATTGATTGGTAACTTGGAATCTGCAAGCATTGTTCTGGCTGTCTCGATTAGCGTCCGGTTCTTGCGTTCTGCAACTCCATTTTGCTGAGGAGTATACGGAGCACTAAACTCATGCAGTATACCTCTTTCATCACAGTATTCCTCCATCTTACTGTTTTTGAACTCAGTACCATTGTCACTTCGAATTCTACAAATCGGTCTCTGGTACAGATTCTCAATTTTCTTAAACAAAACCACCAAACTATCAAAGGTTTCGTCTTTCGTTTTCAGGAACATGACCCACGAAAATCTGGAGTAGTCATCAGTCACGACCAAACAGTAAGAATCTCCTGTTATACTTTTAACATTCACTGGACCGAACAAATCCATGTGAAGTCTTTCCAAAGGTCTCGAAACTGAATTGACTTGTTTTGTAGGGTGTGACTTTTTCTTCTGTTTACCTCTGACACAGCTTATGCACTCCCCTTCCAGATGAAAACCTTTAATATTCACTCCGGTGACCAAATCATTATGCACTAAGTGATTCATTTTCCTTAGGTGAATATGCCCCATCTTTCTGTGCCATAACCTTGACTCCTTTTCCGTTGCTCTGGACACAAAACAATGAGCCTGACCCGTGGTTGTAGTAGCAACGCTCATGTCCAACACGTACAGATCGTTGACTCTTGGTGCCCTCATGATGATCCACTCTTCAGGTATCACAAATCCCGGTTTCAAGATTAAACATTCTTTGTTGGTGAAATAAGTAGTATACATCCTGTCACAGATCTGGGAGATACTCAGCAGGTTGTTCTCCAGCTCAGCGATGTAGTTAACTCTCTCAAACGTGATAATACCATTTGATAATGTTCCTTCACCTATGATCCTGCCTCCTTGATTACCCGCAAAACCCACATAGCCACCATTAATGTCATTCACATCATACAGCAATGCGGTCTTCCCTGTCATATGCCTTGAAGCTCCACTATCCATTATCCACCTGGATACAAGTTTTGGAAGATCCTGCACATAACAAATCATCATTTAAACAACTTTCAAGAAAGATGCCGATTCATGCTTCGCAAACCAGGAAGCTCCGGCAATTCAAATTGTTTAGTCAAACATGTTGTCCACCCAGGCCTCATCAGCCTTAGGGACAACCGTGACTTTTGCAACTTGAATTTTGAAATTCTTTGAATTAAGAGGTGGAAAATTTGCATCATAATCAATTTTCATTGATTCTTCAGCATTTTTCACCTCAGGAATTGAGACCTTCTTCTCAATTTTTGTTACAACCTTTGGTTTCCACACTTGTTGAGTTTCAGCACCACGCTTATAAAATTTATCTTGTTTAGGTACCAACTTCTTCACGTGTTTAGATTTTTCTTTCAAATTGTTAGTTTGAACAACTTTCTTCTCAACATACATCGGTGCTTTTCCCTTTTTGTCATCTTTTCTTTGTTGAACCTTCACAATTTCAGTCTTAGGTTTTACAACAGTACACTTTCGTGCAATATGACCCATTTGATTACATTTGAAGCAAGTACGAGTATCAACTACTTGACTTGTGCCTTCAGACTGAATTTGTGAAGCTTTCTTCTCAAAAAATTCTTTGTTAGATTTTGAAAAAAATTTCTGTTCTTCCTCAGCAAGTGAACTTGAGCTGTTCACAAATGTTTTCTTTTTGACATATCTTTTATTTTGATCAAATCTTTTCTGATATGATTTACCCCCCTGATAACCACCTGACCAATTTCTGTTGTTGTTATTATAACCACGTGATGGATAGGCAGTTTTCCTGTTATGAACCTTTTCGACCTTTCGAGTGTTTACTGTTGACAACTCGACTTCAATCAATTTAAAAACTTTGGCCAATTTGTTCAGATTCACATTCTCTAATGGAAACTCGGAATCCGAAAACAACTTATCCGATCCTGACATCTTGTACATGACAAGATCAGATTCATCATGTAAGTTGCTTTTGGATTTCTGTTTCGGAATGTATTTGTCTAGAAAACAACCATCCTCCTCAGAAGTGTCACAATCTGGTTTAAGCACATTATCCACCACACTTTTCACCACATCATTTTGGACACCCTCGTCATTGGAAGAAGTGAACGTGACATCAATACTTTCAGGGAATGTAACATCATTTTCTTCTTCAATTTCCACCAAACTAGACTGCTTTTTCGTGTAGTTGTCTAAGATTGGCGGTGGAACTCTGTGAAACCCTACACCTTTCCCATCCGAAAACACATCCTCACCAGCTTTGTTTTTCCCTATGGGTTTAGGAACTATGTGCTGCAAAACAAAGCTAGCTGAGCTATAGCTGTTTAATTTTAACTGGATTCTTTCATTTTCAATTTCACTTTCTTGAACCTTCAGTTTTAATTTTGCTATCTCATCCAGTTGTTTGTTGATTGTTTCCTCTTTTATTATCAAAACAGCTCTTAAATGCTCGTTTTCCTTAGTTGTTTTTCCATTTCTATCATCACTCTCTTTAACGACATTTTTCAATTTTTCAAATTTTTCAACAACATTTCTGCTTTCAAGAAGAATTTTGTCATGATCAGCTTTAATTTTCAGGTTTTCAGTTTTTAATTCTTTTATTTGTTCAGCTGATTCTTTTGACTCTTTGTCACAATCAAGAATTTGACTTTCAAGTTTTCTAACATTATTTGTCAGATTCTTGATTTTCTCCCCATTGAGGTATGTGACTGTTGTACAAAAGTTGCATTGTTTATTACAACTTTTGCAATCAGCATTGCAATTGTTTTTGTTACCTGACACAGTTGATGACTTAGTTTGACTGACCTGTTTCTTTGACTCAGAATTAGGAGTAGAATCTACCTCAAGTGCTTTGACAGCAAGCACTTTATCAGCCATTTCTCTCAAGTTTTCAGCTGTCATCTCCTGTGCAGTGTTGATCATCCCGGTGTCAATTTTCACAGGTTCTTCTATCTTCTCCTTTTCTCTTCTTTCTTCCTCGATCATTTTCGATGTTGGTGTACCCCACCATTTGTGTTGCCAGTACTCATCCTCTTCTTTGTATTCTTGGATAATGGCTTCAATGTCTATCTTCTTGTAGTCGACAGCAATGTTACCATATTCATCCAAATAACACTCTCTATCTGGATCCCATCGGTTTGCACGTTTTGCTTCCTCATAAACACCTGAGAGTCGGATGATCTTTGCTTCAGCAACCATTTTTCGATATTCGTACTTTTGTTGTTCTGTACGATTATCCTTCCATTGAATTGGTTCATTATGACTCGCCATAAAAGCATAACCAATAGCATCATCTTCAGGTAATACTTCCTTACTCCAATCATATCCTTCATCATCGTAAATCACTGCCAAAGCTCTAGATTTTCCTTTGTTGTCTTCAGATTGCTTTATTCTTGGCGGTTCGGACTTATTCTGATGATAGATAGCTTTCTTGTAGTAGTCATCCTTGAATGGATTCTCAGATTCTTCAACATATGCATTTCGGCATTCTCGTTTGAAGTGGCCTTTCTGTTTGCACTTGAAACACTTCACCTTTGATTTATCAAATCCCAGCTTTGTTGAAGGACCACCGATTGTTTTTCTTCCCGTTATCTCCATAAAGCGTTGTGCACGTCGCACTGCACTCGCCATTGCCCATTGGATATCAATTAACTCCATCTCTTCGGGATCTATCTGATCATAGTCTTCTTTTGTCAGATTAGTATTCCCAATTTTTCCAGCAATCAGCCCCTCATATGATTCTAGCACAGATGCTAGAAACACCATCTGTTGCTTCACAGATTCTTCATCAAAGTTTTGTGCATTCTTCAGATCAACAGCAATATTACATGAGAACTTTGAATCAGAACGATTTGTCGAGGCAGTAGAAATAGAAGTAGACCCACTATGATATCCACTGTGACTTTCTTTGTTTGAGTTGCTTTGATTTTCTTTATGAGCTGGAGATATGTTTTCAGCAGAAAATGCAGTTTTCGGTGATGAGGCTTTGGGCATCAAACTTTTGGGATAGTATAGTTCTGGATTTTGTTGATATGAATGATTGACTTTGTACGTTTTCTTCAATTCCAGCTCATGGCTTTCCAGTCGTTCAATCACTACATCTGGTTTTAGTTCTTCTGGCGGAATGGTGTTTTTCAACATCAAAGCATAGTACCTCCAGTCCATTTCATCTGGTAAAGAATCGAACAGTTTATCAACTATCTCCTCATCAGGATATTTGATATCATGACGTGCAAGTTCCAATTTAAGATGACCAAAACGTTCGATCATCTTGCAGACTGACTCATTTTTGAAACAACTGAACATATCAAACTCCTTTTTTAGTAGTTTAGTTTTGTTCTTTAAGATTTCTTTACTTCCCAGACATTTCTTTCCCAGTTTATCCACAAATCTTTGGCGTTGGTGTAGCTGATTAGTGAAATAATATCTTCCCTGACAGATTGAAATAGTAGTGCTACACATTTCTGTTCAGCAACGAATAGATCAATCTCTTCATTACTTCTCAATACTTCACCATTGTTTTTACCCGCAGCATACCCATTTTTCATGCTTTTCCAGCTTGGGAAAGCAAACGCCATCAGCCATTCTTCAAATTTTATTGCCCATCTTGTATAATCTTCAATAGCCATTAACTTTGGAGGACGATTAAAAGTTCCAAATGCGCTTTCTGATTCCCATGCTTCCTTCCTTTTCTCTTTGATTTGATTTGTGTTGGTATTGTTTGATGTAGAATCATCATTTTCTGGATTTCCTGATCCTCCTGAGCTTACAGTGAAACCATACATATCACTAAAAGGGTTTGTGAATATGTCATCCATTTTGAATGTTCCTGTAAAATCAGACAAACACTTAGAAAATTTTTGACTTCTTAACAACACTTAACACTAACACTTGGATCGAACAGGGTAGTCGATCGAGTAGTGTGTTCGATCGAGTAGCTTAGCCGATCGGTTAGACAAATGCTGTTCGATCGATCAGCTGTTCGATCGAATAGGAATCTGGTAAACTTCAAACTTCCTTTTAACAACAATGCAGTCCGATCGATCAGCTGTTCGATCAGATTACCAAGATGATGTCAGCAATAACTTCCAAAATATCTTTGAACGGTTATCTCTTTCAAATCGATGACATCAGCAAACGAATGAATATGCTAATCGATTCGACCAGCTGACATCAGCAAGTTCATGCAGTTTTTCATTGAAATTGTTCAATTTTAACACGAATTTGTTTGAATCTGATTATGAAACTTAGTAGGATTGTAAAATTTGAGATTCCGAACCGATTGATAGTAATTTTATCAAGTTTTATCCATTGAATCTGTTTTAATTTTGAGTTTTTCAAGTTTTATGATGAAAAAGATGAAAAACGGAGAGAAATATGAGAAAGATAGAGTAGATCTGCAAGTTTTCCGGTGAAAACTATATCAGAAACAAATTTCCGATGAAATTTGTTCTTCACAATGCAATCTTCGCTTGAATTCAGTTGAATCTCTCTTCAAATCTACAAAAATTTGACTGAAATCGATGAACTATGTCTTCTGGTATCTTCAATCAACATCCATAGCTCTGATACCACTTGTTGTTCCCTGGTTGATCGGGATCTTCCTGTTAATGAGAATGTCACACTATGATTGCTGTGCGGAATCCAGCAAATCATATACAGATACAGAAAGACATATGATTTCCATGTTCAACAGTCTGCAATTCAATTAAAATATATGACAAGATACAAGTTCCAGTTGATCACAGACTTCAGCTCTCTAGGTTACAGACAGATTCAAAAGTCCTAAATG